>NC_039254.1:9880838-10232280 GCF_003368295.1 Carassius auratus | reverse complement strand
CGTTTTGAGTGACTCTTGAAGAATCAGCACCACATCCTCTTTTACCACTGTTTAAAGAATTATCTTACAGAACAGATGCAAATTAATTTTGGATAGCTTGAATGGTTTTGTCGTGGTGATTTTTTGATAATAACAGTAAAAAAGTAACCAGTAAATGTCTTTTATTTTTTTAAAGTGCAGCTTCTAAACACTTCAAAAAAATGTACACATAGAAGACAAGTCATTCTGAGGAAATAATGCATAGTTTCATGACTATACAAACACTATATGATGATAGAAATTAAAAAACTACATACATCTGATGTCACTCTGTCCCTCTGTCACAGTGGTAGTGTGTGTGTGTGTGTGTTTGTTGTGTGTTTTGTGTGTGTTTAAGTGAATTAGGTGTGACTATCAGGGAGCATTTAGTCTCCAGCGCCAACATTTTACAGAACTGCCACTTTCCTGGAGTCTCAGGAATTACTCGGTGTCAGGTTCTGAGAGATCTAAGATTCCAAAAATGATTTATTAGAATACCATGAAGTATTGGAAATACTATATTATTAAGGCTTTATATATAGGCTTTATTGACTGATTAGAGTGACTCGTGAAGGACCAGCACCACCTCTTTCTTGTTTCGATGGTTTGAGGAATATATCTTCCAGAAACCGGGATTAAGATTTAGGAGCTCATTTTTATTCCACCTCCTTTTCTTGAAAAAGTCTGTCTTGCAGAATTGACAAAATTAATCTTCACATTAATTCCTAATTATTTTTGCAATTCTTTTTGTCAGTTCTTCTTGACCTGTTTTCTTTTCCAGCTTTCCTGGACTATTGTATAGCACTCATAAATGATTAAATAAAGAAATAATGGTATTGTTAAGATTTATATGGTTTGGAATTGGTAAATGTCTTGGAAAAAATCACAATAAAACAATGTTGAATGAATGCTATATAAATATTGTTCATGTTAACATAATGTTTATAGACGGTTTCAACGGCAATCAACATAAACAACGTTAATGCGCGTGAGCGCTTTTGTGGACCTAACTTAACTTCCGGTAGACTCCGAATAGAATAAATAACAACAGCCAAGTCCTCTAGAGTAGATATTTTTTGATTAACAAACAAAATGTGTTTTCTGTGTGGATCAGGCGGACTTAATGAAAATGCTAATTCATTATTTGCCAGCAGGAGATGTTTTAAAGCATAGACATAAAGCGCAAGAAGTTTCCCCAGTAACAGCTGTAAACAAAGCAGAGCTGGTACGCTCACATGCTGCTTTATCAGGCATATAACATGCAAGTCTTCTTTTAGAAATACAACGATATAAAAACACCCGTGCCTCATTTTGATATTTAAACATAAATGTAAGGAATTAAACGTGCAGTACGTTACGTAACGTTACGTTAGTCATGTTTATTTAACGAAGCCTCTTTGAAAATTGATCAGTTTTAAAATTGTGGCGAGTCTCCAAAAATAAATAAATGTATGGGAAACACATCCCGTAGCACAACCACCTGAGCCCAACTTCAGTCTACTCATCACCTTGGCTTTAACTGCGTTTGTAAATGGCACCGCAGCCAGACCGATATACACAACACAGACCGGAAGTTAACTTAGGTCCAGGCGCGTGCGTCCGATGAAACCATCTATAAATGGAATCTTATTGTAAAGTGTTACTAAAGCTATATATATATATATATATATATATATATATATATATATATATATATATATATATCGTTCTGTGAATGTGATTTTAAAGTCTAGATGATTCGGATTAACCCTTTAACTGCCATATCCCTTAAAACCTCACAGCCAGAGGGATATTGTGAATGCATGTGGCCGCTGGGCACAGTTTACCTGATGCCACCGGGGTGGCGATGGCATTGGTGGCTTGAGCCCGCCATCGCTGCTTGCAGCTATATTTATTTTTATTTTTTATTAAACCTTCCGGGGTGTTTTGGGGGCCTTAACATGCTCAAAAACTCTTGAAAATTGGCACACACATTGGAATCTGCGGCCATCAGGACGCCGCAGAGGCTGGGACCCGGGCGTGGCACAGGGGCTCTACAGCGCCCCCTGGAAGACAGTCAGAATTCTTGAACCATAGCTCACACACACTTGCATGTATTTATATCAAACTCGGTACACTTATAGATCTCATTGAGCCGAACAACTTTCACACTTTATGTCATAGGCTCCGCCCAACAGGAAGTCAGCTATTCAGGGCTGTTTAAAAAAAGCATGCTCTGGAATTTGAAATACTCCTCTGAGGTTTTCAACCCGTTCGCCACGAAACTCGGTGAACATGATCTCAAGACATTGAGGATGAAAAATTGCGAGGGGATTTTTGATATCTCGAACGGTTTGCCCGTGGCGAGGCATGGAACTTATGGCGAGAAATGAGAAACAGGAAATGTCTAATAACATCCACATACATTTCCTGAATTTGATCAAACTTCATGGGTTTGTTCGTTGTATGATACCGATTGTATATATGTGGCTATTAAGAGTCAACGTTATAGCGCCACCAACTGGCAGCAGGAAGTGTGTCATTTTCCAAATGCTTTGAATTCAGCATCTTATTTTTACTCGATTTACTTAAAACTTCATCAGAATAATGACAAAACACGGCCGATGTAAATCTGTTGTGGGGATATTGATATCTGATATAGTGTTGCCATGGCAACGTGTCAAACTTGAATGTTCTGTTATGGTGAGTTTGAGGCAGACAACAAGCTCAGATTTACATGAAACTCAAAACACATATCAGTATTAGTGATAGCTAGACAATGGCAAAAGCTTTTAAAAGGGCGTGAAGGAGGCACTCTATAGCGCCACCTTTTGTCAAAAGTGGGGGGGTTAGTTTTAGCTACAGACACCAAACTTGGTACATAAATTGTTCTTTTCAAGACGGACAACTTTCTAATTCACAGTCATCAGCTACGATCAACAGGAAGTCAGCTATTTTGATTTGAATGTGTATTTTTGAGATTTTACAGTTGTGAATTAATGAATACTCCTCACAGGGGAAGTACACTATACACACCAAACGTTGTCTACATGAAGAAAAAACATCGAGGAACTTAAATTGCGAACAGATTTTGGTTAGCTTGAACGGTTTTGTCGTGGTGATTTTTTGAAATGACAGTAAAAAGTGAAACATTAATCGTCTTGTATTTTTAAATTGCAGCTTCCAAACCTTTAAAAAACATTTTTAATTTAGAAAACCAGTGATTCTGAGGAAATATGCATAGTTTCATGACTTTACAGCACTGTATGATTAAAAGAAAATTAAAAAACTGTCAGACATCTGATCTCACTCTGTCACTCTGTGTGCTGACTCTGTGTGTGTGTGTGAGTGTGAGTGGGGGAGGGGTGTGAGCTGAGTGGCAGACAGACAGAGAGAGAGAGAGAGAGAGAGAGAGAGAGACTTAAACATCTCTTTAATCACCAGAAAAAAAACTGTATTTTAAATAGTTATTTTTTTGTTGTTGTTGCTAATTGTGCTGTTATCATTACATCTTAAGAAATATCTTAGGCCTTATCCTTTTCTGACAGTTTCAGGGATTAAAAAAAATCCTAAAAAAACTTATTTGTGCTGCAAATAATAATTTCAAACTCATTTGATACTGACCTCTGTCACCCTGTGACATGACATTTATTTGAATTTACATAATCTCAAGGATGTAACAGTAAAACTGTTCAGCTCACAGATGAAGACTAAGCTTTAATGCAAGCAGAACTATTTCACAAATGCTTATAGGTTAATGAAATCATAACAAAACACTTTTAAATTATTTAAGGATTTGGTAACACTTTAAAATAATGTCTCAATTGTTAACATTAGTAAATGCATTGGTAACACTTCATAATAGCTGCAATTCTTAGCTAAGCATTAGTAAATAGTCAGTTCATGCTTTATATAGCCTTCTCCCAAAATTAATATTTTAGTAAGCATTTTATAAATACAGCTATAATTAAATTGTTCATGGTTTATATGCACATTTATTTTGAGGAGATTAAAGGCTGTAATCTCCCTAAAAAAATTTAAAATAAAAAATAAAATAAATAAAATAAACAAACACAGAACTCATAAATATTTATTTCAAGATGCAATAAAAGAAAACTGTACACTTGAATTTATATATATATATATATATATATATATATATATATATATATATATACACACACACAATTGCATAAGTTTATATTTAAAAATGTTTAGCAAGTGTACAGCTAATAATAATAATAATGCATTTTATTTAGTTTTAGCTACAGACACCAAACTCGGTACTTAAATTGTTCTTATCAAGACGGGCAACTTTCTAATTCACAGTCATAAGCTACGATCAACAGGAAGTCAGCTATTTTGATTTGAATGTGTATTTTTGAGATTTTACAGTTGTGAATTAATGCATACTCCTCACATGGGAAGTACACTATACACACCAAACTTTGACTACATGAAGAAACAAAATCGAGGAACTTAAATTGCGAACGGATTTTGGTTAGCTTGAACGGTTTTGACGTGGTGATTTTTTGAAATGACAGTAAGAAGGGAAACATTAATTGTATTGTATGTCTAAATTGCAGCTTCCAAACACTTCAAGGCATGTTTTCATACAGAGATCAAATCATTATGAGGAAATATGCATAGTTTCATGACTTTACAACACTGTATGGATAAAAGAAAAGAAAAAACTGTCAGACTTCTCAACTGACATGATCTCACTCTGGCCACTCCGTCTGTGTGAGGAAAGGGAGGGGGAGAGGGAGGGGGAGTGTGAGTGTGAGGGGGTTGGTGACTGTGAATCTTTGGTGACTGACAGTGTGTGTGGATTGTAGGGAGGGGCTGTCTGGCAGAGAGAGAGAGAGAGAGAGAGACCTAATCATTCCTTTAATAATCAGGAAAAAAAATCTATATTTTAAATTGTTATTGTTTTTGTTGTTGCTAATGGTGGTGTTTTTTTCCTTTCATTACAGGTTAAGAAATCTCTTAGGCCTTATCCTTTTCTGACAGTTTTTGGGATTTAAAAACATCCTAAGAAGCCTTATTTGTGCTGCAAATTATAATTTCAAACTCATTTGATACTGACCTATGACAACCTGTGACATGACATGACATTTATTAATCTCATGGATGTAACAGTAAAACTCTTCAACTGACAGATTAAGCTGCAATGCAAGCAAAACTATTTCACAAATGCTTATAGGTCATTAAAATCATTACAAAACACTAATAAATTATTAAAGGGTTTGGTAACACTGTATAATAATGTCTAATTTGTTAACATTAGTAAATGCATTGGTAACACTTTATAATAACTGCACTCATTAGCTAAGCATTAGTAAATAGTTCATGATTATAAAGCCTTTTCCCTTAATAATAGTCATTATTAAGCAGGAATACATCTCTAATTACATTGTTCTTGGTTTAAAAGCACATATATTACAAAGGAGATTAAAGTTTCAGTTGTCTTATAAAATAAATCAATAAACACAACCCAGTTTGATTCAGAATTCAGAAATATTTATTTCAAGATGAAATAAAAGGAAACTGTACACTTGAAAAGGTTTTGAGCGATTCTTGAAGGACTAGCATCACCTTCACTTGTACGATGGTTTGAGGAATATATCTTCCAGATAGTACCGCCGCTCCCTATATGCAGAGTATGCAGTCTTCGTAGAGCACCAACTCCCAGAGGGGGCACCAGTTGCTCAAAAAAAACAAAACAAATATGCGCCATTCTCCCATCCGCGTTCGCGACCACTCAATAGCATTTGAGAAGAAAGACTTGTAGTCACAAAACAATTGTAATGTGTTCATATAGGTGTCAGCTACAATGCACACCTTATACATTTTTTATACATTTTAAAATAAAGTGTTACTAAAGTTATATATATTGTTCTGTGTATGTGATTTCAAAGTCTAGATTGGTCGGATTAACCCTTTAACTGCCACATCCCTTAAAACTTGATTGTCAGAGGGTTACTGTAAATGCTTATGCCCGCTGGGCACAGTTTTCCTGATGCCACCAGGGTGGCGTTGCACTGATGGCTTGAGCCCGACATCGCTGCTTGCAGCTATATTTATTATTTTTTTTATTTTTTATTAAACCTTCCGGGGGTTTTTGGGGGCCTTAACATGCTCAAAAACTCTTGAAAATTGGCACACACATTGGAATCTGCGGCCATCAGGACGCCGCAGAGGCTGGGACCCGGGCGTGGCACAGGGGCTCTACAGCGCCCCCTGGAACACAGTCAGAAATCTTGAACCATAGCTCACACACACTTGCATATATTTATATGAAACTCAGTACACTTGTAGATCTCATTGAGCTGAACAACTTTCGCGCTTTATGTCATAGGCTCCGCCCAACAGGAAGTCAGCTATTCAGGGCTGTTTAAAAAAAGCATGCTCTGGAATTTGAAATACTCCTCTGAGGTTTTCAACCCGTTCGCCACGAAACTCGGTGAACATGATCTCAAGACATTGTGGATGAAAAATTGCGAGGGGATTTTTGATATCTCGAACGGTTTGCCCGTGGCGAGGCGTGGAACTTATGGCGAGAAATGAGAAACAGGAAATGTCTAATAACATCCACATACATTTCCTGAATTTGATCAAACTTCATGGGTTTGTTCGTTGTATGATACTGATTGTATATATGTGACTATTAAGAGTCAACGTTATAGCGCCACCAACTGGCAGCAGGAAGTGTGTCATTTTCCAAATGCTTTGAATTCAGCATCTTATTTTTACTCGATTTACTTAAAACTTCATCAGAATAATGACAAAACACGGCCGATGTAAATCTGTTGTGGGGATATTGATATCTGATATAGTGTTGCCATGGCAACGTGTCAAACTTGAATGTTCTGTTATGGTGAGTTTGAGGCAGACAACAAGCTCAGATTTACATGAAACTCAAAACACATATCAGTATTAGTGATAGCTAGACAATGGCAAAAGCTTTTAAAAGGGCGTGAATGAGGCACTCTATAGCGCCACCTTTTGTCAAAAGTGGGGGGGTTAGTTTTAGCTACAGACACCAAACTCGGTACAAAAATTGTTCTTATCAAGACGGACAACTTTCTAATTCACAGTCATCAGCTACGATCAACAGGAAGTCAGCTATTTTGATTTGAATGTGGATTTTTTTTTACATTTAGCTGTGAATTAATGCATACTGCTCAGAGGAGAGTAACACTATACACACAAAACTTTGTCTACATGATGCCAAAACATTTTAAACAACTTAAATTGCCAATGGATTTTGGATAGCTTGAACGGTTTTGCCGTGGTGATTTTTTTAAATGACAGTAAAAATGAAATTTTTAATTGTCCTGCATTTTTAAATTCCAAACACTTCAAAACCTTTTTTCATACAGAAAAAAAGTCATTCTGAGTAAATATGGATAGTTTAACGACTTTACAACACTGTATGGATAACAGAAAATTAAAAAACTGTCAGACATCTCATCTCACTCTGTCCCTCTGTTTGAGTATATGTGCTTCAGACTTCCATTGTCTGAGAGAAATAGCGCCCCTACAGGTTCAATTCCCGGACTTTTACTTTCACTTTTAAATCGGTTAAAAATACAAATAAATACTTAGATTTAATTCACACTGACAAGCTAAACCAACATATCTGATTATTACCGGTTCAGGGCTCATGGATAAATTATTTCTGGCCAGAGATACGTGAGAAATAGGAGAGATGAATCACCGCTGTGATCACGAGCGTCTGGAGTAAAGAGCTCAGAAAAAACGAATTTATTCCTGTTTTAAAGCTTTTAAAAATAAATTATTACAGCGATATCACACAATCAACCAATTAGAACACACCAAGAGCTAAATTCAGATGTTTTTGAACTGTTTGTGTGAAAATGAAATATTTGAGGCTGCCTATCTGAAATCACCGCTCCGATCAGCGCGTACAGTGTCGAGCTCAAAACAAACGAATTTATTCTTGTTTAAGAGCTTTTTTAAATAGAATATTACCACAAATGCACACAATAAACCCATTGTAACACTACAAGAGCTTAATGCAGGTGTTTGTGACTCGTTTAAGTGTGCAAGACTATTTGACACCGCGACTGGCAGAATAACATATCTCTCGAGCTGCAGGATTCTGCCTTTCGTCGTACGAACAAACACATAACGGACAAGATTATTTCAAAATAGCTTGGCGAATTTAAACGAAAACAGCCACGTGAACATAAACTGTTGAGAAATAAATCTGAAGTGGATCTACTGGATTTGAATATTAATGTGACCGCATATACCAGCTGCTTCTGTCTTCAATTTTAATCTATAAAAAAAATGAAACTCATTCATCTTGTCTGCTTTTTTAATGTGTGTACGTATGTATTTTTTATTTTGCTCTAACAAGAATTAATCTATATTTAATTAAATCAATTACATTTTATTTTACATTTTATTTTTCCATTTCTGCATCTAAACGCCTAAAAACATAAAACATGATCTATTATACTATTGTTAGCAATTTCTTTATCGTCCAATTTTTCTGGTGTACACACTTTTATTTTCATAATAAACTTGTTTGTTAGATTATACACAGTTACAGTGGTCTATAATAAATATTAACAGGTTTTATTCAAGCTGTTTAGAATGATTGCAGTAGGCTAATTTTTTTAAATGTAAATCCAAAAAAAAATAAAAAAAATAATAAAAAACATTGGAAAACAATAACTGTTGTACTTTTTTATACATTTTGTATAATTTCATAGTTTATGCATTATAGTTATAAAAACAAATAAATGTAGCCACTCACATAGAAATAGGCCTTATCCTTTTCTGACAGTTTTAGGGATTTTTAAAAATCCTAAAAAAACTCATTTGTGCTGCAAATAATAATTTCAAACTCAAAAAGTAAATAGTCAGTTCATGCTTTATAAAGCCTTGTCCCAGTCAGTAGTAAGCAGTTTATAAATACAGCTATAAATAGCTTGTTTTTGGTTTATAAGCACATTTATTAAAGAAGGAGAGTAAAGGATCAGTTATCTTCCTATGAAAAATAAAAAAATAAAAATAAACAAACAACAACACAGATTGATACAGAACTCAGAAATTCTATTGTGGATTTATGATAAAATCAGCCTGTAAATGATTTCATACTCCTCCAAGAAGACACAAGTAGTTCACACCAAACTTTTTTTAACATGAAGCCAATATACTGAGATGTTAAATTGTGAATGGGTTTAGGATAGCTTAAATGGTGTGGTCATAGCGATTTATTAAAGTAACATAAACAAAATACAATAGTTATTTTACTATATCTTTAAAATTTTTCATTCCAAACTCTTCATAATTTTTTATATACGTAGAAGTCATCATTTGAAGGAAGCACAGTAAGTTTCATAGCTTTATCATTTTCAAGAGCCAGCATAAAATTAAAACTATCATAACTTATAAATGAAGCTTGCAATTCTTAGTACCAATAATGGCCACCAGATGGAGGTATAGGATTACTTTTAAATAATTATTGTAGAAACAAGTATGATTTAAATCATTTATAGAAATCTTTCAAAGAAAAATAATATGTATTTTATGTATTTTACTGATAAAATGACCCTCACTTAATTAGAATAACAAGCTGAAATATTGTGAACTGTATATTAAGAATAATTCTTTATAGGCTTTATGGACAGACACGTTTTGAGTGACTCTTGAAGGATCAGCACCACATCCTCTTTTACCACTGTTTAAAGAATTTATCTTACAGAACAGATGCAAATTAATTTTGGATAGCTTGAATGGTTTTGTCGTGGTGATTTTTTGAAATAACAGTAAAAAAGTAACCAGTAAATGTCTTTTATTTTTTTAAAGTGCAGCTTCTAAACACTTCAAAAAAATGTACACATAGAAGACAAGTCATTCTGAGGAAATATGCATAGTTTCATGACTATACAACACTATATGGATGATAGAAAATTAAAAAACTATCATACATCTGATGTCACTCTGTCCCTCTGTCACAGTGGGTAGTGTGTGTGTGTGTGTGTGTGTGTGTTTGTGTGTGTGTGTTAAGTGAATTAGGTGTGAAACTATCAGGGAGCATTTAGTCTCCAGCGCCAACATTTTACAGAACTGCCACTTTCCTGGAGTCTCAGAATTACAATGTGTCAGGTTCTGAGAGATCTAAGATTCCAAAAAATGATTTAATTAGAATACCATGAAGTATTGTGAAATACTATATATTAAGGCTTTACATATAGGCTTTATGAACTGATTAGAGTGACTCGTGAAGGACCAGCACCACCTCTTCTTGTTCGATGGTTTGAGGAATATATCTTCCAGAAACCGGGATTAAGATTTAGGAGCTCATTTTTATTCCACCTCCTTTCTTGAAAAGTCTGTCTTGCAGAATTGACAAAAAATTAATCTTCACATTAATTCCTAATTATTTTGCAATTCTTTTTGTCAGTTCTTCTTGACCTGTTTTTCTTTTCCAGCTTTCCTGGACTATTGTATAGCACTCATAAATGATTAAATAAAAAATAATGGTAGTTATTAAGATTTATATGGTTTGGAATTGGTAAAATGTGCTTGGAAAAAAATCACAATAAAACAATGTTGAATGAATGCTATATAAATATTGTTCATGTTAACATAATGTTTATAGACGGTTTCAACGGCATCAACATAAACAAACGTTAATGCGCGTGAGCGCTTTTGTGGACCTAACTTAACTTCCGGTAGACTCCGAATAGAATAAATAACAACAGCCAAGTCCCTCTAGAGTAGATATTTTTTGATAACAAACAAAATGTGTTTTCTGTGTGGATCAGGTGGACTTAATGAAAATGCTAATTCATTATTTGCCAGCAGGAGATGTTTTAAAGCATAGACATAAAGCGCAAGAAGTTTCCCCAGTAACAGCTGTAAACAAAGCAGAGCTGGTACGCTCACATGCTGCTTTATCAGGCATATAACATGCAAGTCTTCTTTTAGAAATACAACGATATAAAAACACCCGTGCCTCATTTTGATATTTAAACATAAATGTAAGGAATTAAACGTGCAGTACGTTACGTAACGTTACGTTAGTCATGTTTATTTAACGAAGCCTCTTTGAAAATTGATCAGTTTTAAAATTGTGGCGAGTCTCCAAAAATAAATAAATGTATGGGAAACACATCCCGCAGCACAACCACCTGAGCCCAGCTTCAGTCTACTCATCACCTTGGCTTTAACTGCGTTTGTAGATGGCACCGCAGCCAGACCGATATACACAACACAGACCGGAAGTTAACTTAGGTCCAGGCGCGTGCGCCCGATGAAACCATCTATAAATGGAATCTTATTGTAAAGTGTTACTAAAGCTATATATATATATATATATATATATTGTTCTGTGAATGTGATTTTAAAGTCTAGATGATTCGGATTAACCCTTTAAGTGCCATATCCCTTAAAACCTCACAGCCAGAGGGATATTGTGAATGCATGTGGCCGCTGGGCACAGTTTACCTGATGCCACCGGGGTGGCGATGGCATTGGTGGCTTGAGCCCGCCATCGCTGCTTGCAGCTATATTTCTTCTTCTTCTTCTTCTTCTCCCGAATGAATCGCATTTTTGAGGGCTTTAACATGCTCAAAAAGTCATGAAACTTTGCACACTCGTCAAACCTGGTGAAAATTTTCGTCTGATATAGGATTCAGAAGAGGGTGTGGCAAAATGGCTCGACAGCGCCACCTATACCAAGAAAATCAACAGCCTTCCAGCTATGTTTCACGTACATGCACGAAAATTGGCACACATATGTAACACACCAATACCTACAAAAAAGACTCTTGGAGCGAAATTCTAAACCCAACAGGAAGTCGGTTATTTTTAATATTATGAGCATATTTTGTGTAATTTTGGTCATTTCCATGTGTTGTATTTTAACGAACTCCTCCTAGAGAGTTCTTCAAATCATCACCAAATTTGGTATGCCTAATCTAAAGTCCTTTGCGATGTTAAATTGCGAAGATCCTGACTTTTCGTTGAAGGGCGTGTCCGTGGCGGCCTGGCGAATTTCGATGATTCGCCATGAAAAATGAAGTTGCTATAACTCACACATACAATGACCAATCTGCCCCAAACTTCACATGTTTGATGAGACTCCGAACCTGAACAGATTGACATGCCCATATTCAGTTATAGTCATAGCGCCACCTATTGGCAACAGGAAGTGACATATTTTACGCTGCGACGAACTACTCCTAGAAATTTTATGACATCAATGTCTTTTTTGTGGTCAGTCTAATCTAAAGGCCTGTGCGATGTTCAGTTGTGAAGATCTTGAGTTTTCGTTAAAAGGCTTGTTCATGGCGCCGCGACGAAGTTCGATGTCTCGCCATGCGAATAAAAGATGTTATAACTCAGGCATAAGATGTCCGATCTTCCCCAAACTTCACATGTGTGATAAGAGTCCTGGCCTGAACAGATCTTCAGGCCAATATTCCACCGGGTGTGGCAGAATGGCTCTATAGCGCCACCTATACACTTTCAACGGAGTGCGCCTCGAGCTATGTTTCACGTACATGTACAAAAATTGGTACACACATGTAACACTCCAATACCTACAAAAAATTATCTTGGTACGAAATCCGGATCCCAACAGGAAGTCGGTTATTTTGAATTTTCCCTTCAAAATTGCTGTTGTTTTTGCCATTTTCAGGGGTTGTACTTTAACAAACTCCTCCTAGAGATTTATTCAGATCAACACCAAACTTGGTCAGTGTAATCTAAAGCCCTTTGCGATAATAAATTGCGAAGGACTTGAGGTTTCGTTAAAGGGCGGGTCCATGGCGGCCTGACAAATTTCGATGTTTCGCCATGAAAAAGGAAGTTGCTGTAACTCAGACATACAATGTCCAATCTGCCCCAAACTTCACATGTTGGATAAGACTCTTGACCTGAACAGATCTACATGCCAATATTCAGTTATAGTCATAGCGACACCTATTGGCAACAGGAAGTTACATATTTTACACTGCGACAAACTACTCCTAGAAATTTTATGACATCAGTGTCTTTTTTGTGATCAGTCTAATCTAAAGACCTGTGTGATGTTTAGTTGTGAAGATCTTGAGTTTTTGTTAAAAGGTGTGTCCATGGCGCCGTGATGAAGTTCAATGTCTCGCCATGGGAATAAAAGATGTTATAACTCAGACATAAAATGTCCGATCTTGCCCAAACTTCACTTGTGTGATAAGGGTCCTGGCCTGGACAGATCTGAAGGCCAATATTCCATCGAGTGTGGCAAAATGGCTCAATAGCGCCACCTATACACTTTCAACGGAGTGCGTATACACTTTAAACAGAGTGCGCCTTGAGCTATGTTTCACGTACATGTACAAAAATCGGTACACACATGTAACACACCAATATCTACGAAAAAGTCTCTTGGTACGAAGTCCGAATCCCAACAGGAAGTCAGTTATTTGGAATTTTCTCTGCAAAATTAGTGTTGTTTTGGCCATTTTCAGGGGTTGTACTTTAACGAACTCCTCCTAGATATTTATTCAGATCAACACCAAACTTGGTCAGTGTAATCTAAAGCCTTTTGCGATCTTAAATTGCGAAGATCTTGAGGTTTCGTTAAAGGGCGTGTCCATGGCGGCCTGACAAATTTCATTGTTTCGCCATGAAATAGGATGTTGTTGTAACTCAGGCATAAAATGTCCAATCCTCCCCAAACCTCACATGTTCGATAAAAGTCCTGCCCTGAACACATCTGAAGGCCAATATTCCATTATAATGATAGCGCCACCTGCTGGCAACAGGAAGATTGGCACATATATGGAATAAACATTGATATATTCTACTTATATTTATGAGTTTAAACGCATATTTCTCACCGTTCACCTATTAACTAAAGCCACTCGCTGCCGGTGAGCCCGGGTGCGAGGGCCCGTTCATCGCTGCTTGCAGCTTTAATTTATAATTATATTTCTATTTTGAGTGGTATTGGGTAGGTTTTCATGGGAAATTTGAGGATGGCACTGCATCATTACTTCACATCTGTAAACATAAAGAAGCTGTCCCGGCCACTATTGCGTGTGAGGATCCTGCAGGTGGCAGATCGTTTTATTATAGCCTATTACCACAGCAGCTGGAATAATTAAATGTCAAAAAATCATTTTGATGGCGGATTGTAATCAAGAAAGATTATATGAAATGCATGTGAATTAAATTAAATTATATTCCAGTATTAAATGTGCTTCTGATTACAAATAGCCTGGGTTTAGGCCTACACAATATGTGTATTTTAAAAACAACCAGTTTAATGGGAGCACAGTTTGCTTTTTGGGTAAAAAAAAAATTCTTAATATGAAATTTGAATGATATGACAAATAGATATATTAGATACAGAAATTGAAATCTACATGCTAACACACACTCTTACTCATAGTCAAACAATGCTGATGTTAACATTGATAATTTGAGAATAAAGTATAACAGTATTAATAATTTGCAGGATTTTATGTGATCTGAGCTAATTGATCATTGGGAATGATTGGAGTTTTTGTGTCCCTCTCGGATTAAGGTTGGGGTCGTTACAGAATTGATGGTATTCTTCTGGCTCTCAAGCTTCTGTTGCCAAACTCTTAAGAACCTGGTTATGTCTTCAGGTATAACGACTTTGTGTGAGGCTGGTTTTACAACCAACCAAGATGTGCTTAAGAGTCGCGTGAATTGGACAGAGGGCACAGGTTGGGTCCACACCATACCACTGCTTGAGGTTTTTTGGAGATGGGAGCACATCATATGTGGCTCTGATGATGAAGCTGATTTTATTTGCTTCCTTTTCCCAGAACTCCCTCCAGCTAAGCTTTCTCTTCTCCAGGCGTTGCCACCTCATCCATTGTCCTTGCTTGGCAAGAAAGACAGCTTTTGCACTTCTTTCCACCTCCTCCTGACAACGTACCTCCTCAACCACTATTTTCCTCCTCTCTGATGTTGATGCCTTAGTCATAGTTGGCTTATTTGCCATAAGACCGAGTCCTCCTCTTCCCAACTGGACGTGCCATGCTATGTCCCTGTGCTTCAGAGCTGACGTAGCTTGTTGCACCACATCAGATGATGTCCAGTTAACAGGGGTAAAACGGCATTGCAAATGGTCTGGTCTCTGGAATCCTTTAAAGTCATCTGGAGTCTTATCTTAGAGCACTTGTACTCTTCGGTGAGACTTGTGACATGCAGTTCAACGTCCCCTTGGAATTTTAAGGTTCTATCTGACATTTTTGTCAAAATTGAGTTATTCACATTTTCTTATTCTGTGACAATTTATTTACATTATGTGATGTTTTATTTTAAGTTGTGTACATTTTGGGATTTTTTATTGAAAAACAAAAAGGTTCTATCTACAGAAATCTATGGAACACAAAAACTTTAAAGCTCAATATCTCAAAACTACTCAGAACGCAGATAGAACCTTATAATTCCAAGGGGACGTGATGTTAGTCAGGCAGCGTGGGACACCGAGACATTTCTTCACATATGAAGTCATAGTTTGCACCATCTTCTCCACTGTTGTTATCGGGAGCTCGTAGATAGTGAGTGGCCACATTACCCGAGAGAGAAGTCCAAATTGCAGGCACCAGAGCTTGAGCTTCCCTGGCAGTAGGGTGTTATTGATGTTTTCCAGACTGTCGGTAATGTCCTTTCTTCCTTTCTTACTTGCAGCACTTGGTCTTTATCCCTGAGGCTTGCATTGTACCAAGCTGTTGGTATTGGGTCATCACCAATGCAGAACTTCACATCTTTAAGTTGTCCCTTAACTATTGAGATGCATCGTGACTTGTTCGTTTTATTTACTTGACTTGTTTATTTTTATCCGGGCCCACTTGATGGTCTCCTGCAGTTTTCCGAGTAGTCGCCTGGTACATGCTGCGGTAGTGGTCAGGGTGGTCATGTCATCCATATATGCTGGATAGGTGGAAGGCGGATCCCATTCTTAGTTTGCTCCCCTCCCATGACCCATCTTGAGGCCCTGATGATAACCTCCATGGCCATTGTAAAAGCCAGGGGTGACATTGTACATCCTGCCATGATGCCTACTTCTATGCACTGCAATAATGTTGTAAAATCATCTGTTGTAAAACACAGCTGCAGGTCTTCGAAGTAGGCTTTTACTAGACTAGTGACAGATGATTCGCCGCTTTTATCTGATGCCAGATCATGCTGGTATGCTCCAAGCAACCAGAGAACCCTGGAATGCCAGCCTTCTTTACAGATGTATCAATGTACTTGTTCTTCTCCAGGTAGATAAACAACCTCCATGCTATCACCCCGAAAAAAAAATTCCCTCAATGTTGAGAAGGTTGATTGGCTGGAATTGACCGATGTCTGTTGCATCCTTCTCCTTGGGAATTAGCACCCATCCAGCCCTTCGCCACGCCTTAGTCGGCCCGGGGGATGACGCTGATCTTGTGCGCCATACCATACTCTCTACGTCCTTCCATTTTATCGAATTTGGGAAGTTGAATAGGTGGGATGTCATGTGGAATAGTTATTTGTTCATGCCTTTTGGGTCACAAAGAGTCTTTTCCAAATGCTCCTTTAGTTCCTGCTTTGGAATTTTCAGTATTCCACTTTTTTCCTTGGCGAAGAGATCTCTAACGAACTTGAAGGGTTTTTTATAGAACCTTGTTCTTGTATGTTCCTTATTCTTGCGACATTTCCTCAGGTTCTCTACTCTTCGCAAGGTTACCAATCAACACTTGATATCCCCCTGGAGTAGCATGATACCCTCTTTCCCAACATTAGAAGCCTTCTTCCACTGCTTTCTTACCACCATATCGATCTCTCGCTGCCTTCTGGATTTGGCTGGTGTTGGTTTTGCTTTGTCACTTCTCCTTGCATTTACTCCAAAGCGCTCTTCTACGTATTGGTAGATGATGTCACCCATCTTTTCCAGTTTTTTTTCCACTGTACCCACTTGTTGCTCCAGGATTCTTGTCAGATCGTTATTGACTATTTCCCACTCTTTCCTTTCAACAGCTTTGTGCCACTTCACTCTTGGTCTGTGCCCTTTGATCTTTCTCTCCTTAGGGGGTCTCTGTGGTCGAGTGGGTTCCTCCACCAATATGTCTGTGCTTGCATTATCCTCCTTAGTAACAATGGTGCTGATGCTCTGCGAACTTTGTTTTTTTTTTCCCGTTGCTGTGCTTCAATCGACTGATTTGACTGGTTACTTCGTAAGTAGTAATGATCAATGTGAGGCCATTGTTTCTGTTCTCTCAAGCAGCCTCTCTTTCCTTGGTGGTTCTTCAACCCCCTGTATGATATTATTTTCGCCCAGCCACAAGTGCACACTTGAAGAGAGTGTCCAACCTCTGCTGTGGTTATCTCATGTGCTCTTACTCATATTCATGTCTGTTCCTAGGTCTGTAACCATGCTGTCAGTCATTGAGCCATCTTACGCCCCCGCTCTCACAGGCTCTGGGGGTATGTTCCTTTGTTCACTTTCTGTAGCATTTGGCGTGTGTCTCCAACAAACTGAACCAGATTCGGAGACTTCTGTAAGTTTTTTGTCTCATTTTCTCATTAGACAACTGTGTGATCATCATTGCTAGGAAAGTTTTGGTTTAAATTGTGTGTCTTACCCTGTTAAATACGTGCTGAAAGTGGTGCTTGGTTTCGCGGTCTCCTAAATAGTGAGGCGTGGCCAGCTGACTTCAATCACAGGTAATCAGGCAAATACAAAAGCGGTTGGTTTCACCACGGCAGCTGTCGCGGAAGCCCTCATGTGAATCCTCCTCGTGTGAAGACCGACGTGTTTAAAGACCATCGACTCTACCTGCGCGACTCCACCGAGCCAGGACACTGACAGGGCACTTGAGTATTGCTTTTCTCCTCTTTCTTTACTTTTTAACCTGAAGACACTGCCACTCCTGCAGCCCTCTCCACTAATTTCACTTGTTCCCACACTCCTCGTACCACTGGGAGGGGTGGAGGTACTGGTCTCCTTATATCAAAAGAATGGACATTTTATCTTCAGCCATCATTCAACCAGATGGATACCATCATTCATTTGAATCACATGCCATTACTGTAACCCACCCTGTTGAAATCCACTTTGTGGTCATTTATCTGGTACTGCTTGGTGACATCAGCCTAGATAAACCATAGGCTGCTGACTTCAAAACTCGCCTCATTTGATCTCAAGCGGGTGTCTACTACAGCGACTCACAAATCAGGCAACCAACTGGACCTCATCTACACGCTGTTGCTCTGCGGACAACTCTTCAGTTGCTCCACTGCACACCTCAGACCACTTCCTCATTACTGCTCACCTAGCACTTACTCCTGAATAGGTATGGGTATCGTTTAGGGCTGTCAACGAATATTCTAAATTCGAATATGTATTCGAATAGTTTTAAAAAAAATAATTTCGAAGGTGAAAATTAATATTCGAAAAAAATGTGGAAAAAAGGCCCGCGGTGCGAGTGGGCACGCTAGCACGCCTGAGGGTTCAGGGACAGGTCACAGCCTCACAGGAGTCGCACTGTCTGGTACAGCATCACTGCTGAAAGATGCGTCTTCATGGAAGATGCCAGCAAGTGCAGAGCCCAACTCGACCGCAGCAGAGAAAATGAGGTAAAATTGTTGACCCGCGAGATAAAGTTGTATGCAAGCTATTTAAGATACAGTTAGCATACCATTCAACCACTAGCAACATGAGGTCACATCTCAAAAATGTGCACCCAAATGAGCGTCTTGACACTTAACGTTACTTTGCATCGCCCGCCGCAAACTCTTTTGTTCGCAACACGACAAGAGGCCATAATGGATAAAATAATTTAGTTCATTTGTAAGGACATGAGACCGATCAGTATCGCGGATGGGGCAGGCTTCGGGGAGTTCTGTCAAGCAATGGATCCGAGGTTTGATTATTTATCATTTCATGTCAAGGAAAAGTTCCATGTTTACCACAGCACAGCTCGCTTGGAGCATTCAATATCAGTTCTATATGCTGTAAAACTTCAGTTAATATTAATAATATTTGTTTCAATCACTGAATGAAGCCTGCTATATTTGGAACAACAGTCGCGACCTTAAATTGCTTGCACAAAAATTTGTTTGTTCATTTAAACCATTATGCGCAGAGAACGTGAGGGTGAGAGAGCGTGAGGTCTGCAGTCTTGGGCATTAGTTGATTTCCTTGTTTTTGTGTAGGTAATATGTTGTCATATATGTTTAAACTTAAAGAGACTATCTATACAAGTAGTTATGTCTCTTTGTATTATTTTGGCCTGTTATTGACGTAATGTGCGTCATTGACAACATGCGCAACCAGATGTTCGAATAGTTTGAATATTCGTGTATTTTTAGAGGGAAAATAAACTATAAATAAATAACTTTTTAAATAAACTATATTTTCTGCTAAAGAAGATACAGTGGTACAAAGCAACATGGGTGGGGCATGTAGGTAGGCTGCAAAAGGACTCTTTAGCCATTCTTTTGAAGAAAGATACATACTGATTTTTCTTTATTTGGAATTTTAAAAACAAGTAGAAAATATGTTGATTTCGTTCTCTCATTTCTCCCAAAATAAATCAACAGAATTTCTATGTAAAGTTAGCAAACCAGGGAGATTTTATATTTATTTTAAATGACGTGAACAACGTTGATTCAACATGATTTTAGCAGACTTACCTGAAGTAGATGGGGCAACAACCAGAGACGAGCTAGCTAAGCAGTCGAAAACTTTGCATTTCTTTGTCTGCACATAATGCACTTTTGAAAGATGCTTTGACAGATTGCTTGTGTTTCCACCCTTACAAGCAAAAATTGTGTTGCACTTATGACAAATAGCTCTAGTTAGGGTGACCGGTGACCAGTCCCGAAATCTAAATTGCCAAATCCCGAATCTGGCCCTAATTGTCCCGAAAAGTATACTTAAGCAAAATCTTGAGTAGTTATTGTCTGATAAACATTAAAAACTGTCTGCGGAGGTTGAGTCGTCCTGCAACCAGCACCCACCGGCTGCTCATTGGCTGCAGCATCTTTTTTCTAAGTTCTAAAAAAATACTGTAGGCGGTTCGAATTTAGATATTCATTTATCTAATTAATTTATATGCACAAAGACTATACAACTTTTTGTCCCCTTTTTGTTTTAAAGCTTGTTGAAGAGAGCGTAAGTTGCTGCAGCTGCAAGGAGGACAGTGATGCATGCGTACAGGAGTGATTGACAGTTCGCGGCACTGTGTACAAAAAATAAGTTTAAGCTCTTTAGCGTTAACGTTACAGAAAGGTCTGATTTACGCACTGTTACAACAGTCTTTTTTTTCTTTTCTTTTTACATTGACATTTGAGTTCATGATTTTAATGTTGTTGTTTTTGTGGCATACTTAAGTCTAATGACAGACTGTTGATCTTTGAATAAAAATGTGTTTAGTTAAGGTTTGAAATGCATTATCTTTCATTATAGGCTACGCAGTCTAATATCAAGCCCCCCATCCCGTCACCCAAGACCGCAAATTACCCCCCCCCCCCCCCTTTTCAACTTTTGACGGAACCTACGCTCACTTTCTCCATCTCGCCTTTCTTCTGTGGTTTCATCCTCACTTCCTGCACTCTCTCAGTTTTCAGCTCTGGACACGAATAGTGCTACGGACACTTTGCTCCACTTTAACATCTTGCTTGGACAACTTTTGCCCACTGTAGACCAGCACGAACCGCCTCATCTGCCCGCTGGGTGTCCGAGGTTCTCCTTGAACATTGCTCTAAACTCAGGGCTGCAGAGAGGAAATGGCAGAAATCAAGAAACTCTACCGACCTTTGTGTGTATCAGTCTCTCCTCTCTTCTCTGCAAATGTCTTCATGGCTAAAAACATCCTACTACCACAATAAAATTAACAGCTGTTGTGACGCTCGGACACTCTTTAAAACTTTCTCTTTGCTTCTTAATCCACCTCCACCACCTCTTCCATCGACTCTTATAACGGACAAATTTGCAGTTTTCTTCACAAATAAGACAAGAACCATCAGTGACCAATTCTCCACACCGCAAACTGAAGACAACTTCACAATGACCGACACACATTCTTTCTCCTCCTTCTCCCCACTCTCAGAGATGGATGTTTCCAAACTTCTCCTGTCCAATCATCCTACTATTTGTCCACTTGATCTGATCCCCACTCACCTCCTCCAAGCGATCTCTTCTTTAGTCATACCTTCACTTACTCACATTATCAACTCCTCTCTTCACTCTGGAACATTTCCCTCAGCATTTAAGCAGGCTCGGGTAAACCCACTGCTTAAGAAACCATCTCTAAATCCAGTGCTTCTTGAAAACTACAGAGCGGTATCCCTTCTTCCATTCTTTGCAAAGACACTTGAGCAAGCTGTGTTCAACCAGCTTTCTATGTTCCCTGTACAGAACAACCTCCTGGACAGCAACCAATATGACTTCAAAAGTGGACAATCAATTAAGACTGCTCTGCTCTCGGTTGCTGAAGCCATGCGACTGGCAAGAGCATCTTCAAAATCCTCAGTACTCATCTTACTTCACCTGTCTGCTGCTTTTACACCGTTAATCACCAGATTCTCCTGTCCACCATCAGAAAGATGGGCATCTCTGGAACCGCACTCCTGAGGGTTAAGTCCTACCTCTCTGACAGATCCTTCAGTGTGTCTTGGAGGGGTGATGTTTCTAAGTCACAACACCTTGCTACTGGGGTTCCTCAGGTCTCAGTACTTGGACCACTTCTCTTCTCCATCTACATGATGTCATTAGGATCTGTCATTCTGAAGCATGGCTTTTCTTATCACTGCTACGCTGATGACACCCAACTCTACTTCTCATTTCAACCAGATTACCCAACGGTAGCTGCTCGCATTTCAACCTGAGTAACATTTCTAGCTGGATGAATGACCATCACCTTCAGCTTAACCTTATGAAGACAGAACTCCTGGTGATTCCAGCTAACCCATTGCTTCATCACAACTTCTCTATATAGCTGGGTTCATCGACCATTACTCCTTCGAGGACAGCCAGAAACCTAGTTGTGATGGATCATCAGTTAAGCTTTACAGACCACATTCCTACAACGACCCGGTCTTGCAGATTTGCCTTATACAACATTAGGAAGATCCCTTCCTGTCAGAGCAAGCCACCCGACTTCTTGTCCAAGCTCTTGTTCTCTCCAGACTGGACTATTATAATGCTCTCCTGGCGGGCCTTCCTGCATGTACTGTCAAAACTCTGCAATTGATCCAGAATGCAGCAGCGAGGGTTGTCTTCAATGAGCCAAAAAAAGCTAACGTTACTCCTCTCCTCATCAGGTTACATTGGCTACCAGTAGCCGTTCGCATCAAATTCAAGGTACTGATGCTTGCCTACAAGACGACCCCTGGCATGGCACCAACATACCTAAACTCACTGGTTAAATCTTATGTGCCCTTCAGAAGTTTACCCTCTGCAAGTGAACGACACTTTGTGGTGCCATCCCAAAGAAGTTCAAAATCACTCTCACGGTCCTTCTCATGGATTGGGCCCAGCTGGTGGAATGACGTCCCAATCTCAATTCGTACAGTCTTTACTCATTTTCAAGAAACATCTAAAGACTCATCTTTTTCGCCAGCACTTAACTGACTAATACTAGCACTTTTACTTTTTTTCTTGTCTTTTCATTAAAGACAAAAAAACTGGTTATGTGTTCTGTACTAGACTAACTGAGACTTGTCATGGCACTTGTATACTGTTGTTGTTCTCTTGTTGACCTGACTGCTTCTATTGTTCTCATTTGTAAGTCGCTTTGGATAAAAGTGTCTGCTAAATGATTAAATGTAAATGTAAATATTGTTCACAAATCTGTCTACATCTGTGTTAGTGAGCACTTCTCCTTTGCTTGAAATAATCCATCCAGTTACACCAGGACTGTTATCTTTGTCCATTTGCCTCAGAATTTTGTATGGCCCTTTCCATTTAGGAGCCAGTTGCATGCATGGTCAAATGCATGGACAAATGCATGGTCACATCATGAGCATAGTCTGGACATGCAGGAAGTGACAGCAGGACTACAGTTCAGAAGGATATCCACAGGTAGTCGTGGTTCTCTACCATGTGCAAGAAAGAAAGGAGAGAACCCTGTGCTAGAATGAACACTGGTGTTATATGTCAGTTCCACTTGAGGCAGATATTTATCCTAGGGGTGTCAACAATAATCGATTCGGCAATGCATCGCGATGCGGGGCATGAACGATTCAGCATCGATGCGGCAAAGTGCCATAATCGATTATGTCACTGTTTATTTTCTGGCGGACAAAAAAGTTGTGAAGTTTAAATACTACCGGTTCCGGGAGAATAACAACAACAACAAGCAAGATGGCGGAGGGAGATGACTGTGATAGACGGATTATAAAAAACGCTTCCAAAGCTTGGAAAGCGGACATCTGGGCACATTTCGGATTTTATGAAGTGAATGGGAAACTACACACGTCTTACGCGGTGTGTAAAATCTGCCACACTAAAATTAAGCACGTTGGCAATACAACTAACTTCACGAACCATGTTGATCATTGGTATCCTGATCAACATTGCCACACAACTTCCAGAGAGCAAAGAGGATCACACAATTGGTGGCATGTTTTATAGCGAAGGATCTACAACCCTATTCTGTGGTAGAAAATGTGGGGTTTTGCCACATGCTTGAAACAATTGAGCCCTGGTATAAGCTACCGATTGTATGCAGCTGATGTGATAGGATAGGTAGGATCAGGGGGCAGGCATATATAATTGTCATTGTCATATAGCTGCTAAGCTGCTGTTTTGTTGAGAATAGTTTGCACTTTACTTAACTACTTGAAAATAGTTTCACAGTAATAAGTGGTTACTGTGTGTTGTTGCACTGAATATTTTTATTCCTGGGTGGTTGTTGTTAAAATAGTGTTACTTATTATTTTAATATTTGCACAGGACTTCAGGAAGTGCCCTGTCTTAGAGCTGCTATTTTACTATGTGTAAAAAAAAAAAAAAAAAAAGCAGTGATTTTGATTGTTTTCATTTTCAGGTATGAAAATGCCATATCCAATACCCTGCACCATTTAATTTGATTTAATTACATTTTATTTAATTACATTTTATTTTATTTAATTACATTTAATTTAATTTAATAACTTTTATGTCAAAGATACAGGAGACACATAGCAGCCAATAAAATCTGTTGTTTAATATCTGCTTGTATTGCCTCATGACTGATGAAAAATTTGCCTTGTGTGCAGTAGAATTTTGATGCATCGCAATGCATCGCAATGCATCGTAGAATCGAATTGAATCGAATCGTTACCTGGTGAATCGTAATCGAATCGAATCGTGAGGGCAGTGCCAATGCACACCCCTAATTTATCCCATCACCCCCACTTTCACAAATGTACTTGGTGAGTTGGTCTTCCAATGTTTGATTCAGTCATTCGATCATACCATCACACTGGGTGTGGTAGGGTGAGGTACGGGTTTTCTCAATGCCCAATTGACTGCACAGATGATTAATCAAATCTGACTCTGAATCTGATAACTGTTAACCTTGGTCCATATGGATTACCTCAAAAATGCATTGTGCTACATTTGTTGCACGCTGATCCTTCAGAGGGTACAAATTGACAAAACGGGTAAAATAGTCCATCTTAACTATAACATACCTATTCCTAAGTGAAGTAACAGGTAGCTCAGTGATGTCAGCGGCAATTCTTTGAAATGGTCATTCTGCATGAATTGACTGTTACGGGGCCCTTTCATTAGGAGTGGTGGAAGCACAGGACTGTCAGGATACACATTCAGCACAGAATTTCAGGATATCATGGGACATGGAAGGCCAATAGCTCTCAAAATAGTATGCTCAGCACTCAAATGACCACCAAACTTCTCCCCATGAAAACACTTAAAAGCTGTTGGAATGAGCACGTCAGGCAAGACTACTTGATAAACATGAGGGCTATGAGGAGATGATTTCACTCTGCGACATAGTATACCCTCTTGGACTGATAATTTGTGGAATTCATGCTAGAATTTCCTTAGTGTGGCAGGGGAATGTTTCAGTCTGCCTAGTAGGGGCCTTTGATTACCATTCTCTTTCCAGTCCATGACAGTACTAAAACGGTCAGCCTTTTGCTGAGCTTGTAATTCAGCCAAATCAACTGACAGTGTCTGACTCATGTCAAGAAGAACTCCACAACCCGGTGGCACTTCAGACGAAAAGGAGACTCTTTCAGCAGTGGTATGGCTGGGAATTACACACGGGACTGATTTTGTTTCAGTCACAGACGAGTTTGACATCGCAACAAGGAATCAGCAGTACTATGAAATTTTTTTTTGAGTTTTTTTTTTTTTGAGAGGGAATTCACATTCTCATTGTTTCACTGATCAAAGATATTTCTGAACTTGTGTCTACAAATTGTATGGCAATGTTCTCAACGATAACAAAAACATAAGATGTTGGAATGACAGGATTTAACAGTTCAGCTTTTTTGGGCCCAACCATAGTCTCAGCAGATATCCGGGCCATAGTACCTGCTACCAGCCATTTCTCTGAAGATAAACATCCTCTTCAACGAAACTGACACGATGATCACCAGATGAGGGTAGATGGTCAGTAGAAGATCGTAGGCCATATCTCTAGCCAGAGAACTTGTTGGAGGGCCATTCTATCATATGATGATTGGATGGGTGACATAAGCAATGATCTCGATGATCAGAGGTTGGACTGCCACAATAATTACGGTGAGGTGGGGGCAAGCTGACACATTGGTTACGATGAATAGAAGTAAGGCTGGCATGTTGAGCAGCATAATGTGGAGACAGGCTGGTGCGATGATCTCGATGAGGTTGAGGTGGGTTGACGTGACGATCTCTGTAATGTGGAGAAGCACTGATGTGACAATCTTGTTGATGTGGAGATGGGCTCATGTGACGATCTTGATGAGGTGAAGATGGGCTCACGTGACGCTCTCCATGGCCCTGATGTCTGTCACTGTATTGGTGAATAAAGGAGTAAGGCTCGTCTTGACGATGTGGAGAAGACACCGGTGACAATGGATATCTTCTAGGAGATGAAAGTCAAGAGTAACGTTGCTTGTCTCTTCCATGTTCAGATGAGTAGTCTCTCTGTCTGGAAGATACGTGTTGCCTCTTCAATTGACTCACTTCCATCCTGAGAGCCTTAACATCAGCAGTCAATTGCTTTACTGCAGTCATGATTTCAGAAGAATGTCCCCAGATGCTGTGGACACCATAGCTGAAAGCGATTCAGTGGGTAAGGTGGTAGATGAGTTTGCTGACAAGAGGTGCTAGTCTGAGAGAACTTATTTTTCCCATTCCCACTTACAAGCAATGGCTAAAGTTTCCTCTAGGCTAGTAGCACCATGTTCATGACATTTTGCTTGCTTAAAAAATCAAATATAAGACAGTAGGCTTCATAGGGTTAAAGGCATGTTTACATTATTTGAACTGGACTGAACAAACAGAATGTTTCATACCATTTAAAATTTATTTGTAGGCTTTGGGTAAATATTAGGGGTGTAACGGTACGCAAAAATCACGGTTTGGTACGTACCTCGGTTTTAAAGTCACGGATCGGTTCATTTTCGGTTCAGTAAGGGAATGAAATGCAAACATTAAACTGCAGGTTGTTTATTACTATAAACTTATTTTAACAATTTGTTTACACTTTTTTTAAAATACTTTTTAATAAAATATATATAAAATAAAAAAAGAATAAGAAATAAAATACTGCTGCTCCACTTTAGTTCTCCACTAAATAAAATACTCTCAGTCTCAAACCAATATCATATAATAAAATATAATGAAAAATATAAATAAATAACTATGATTACAGTGCAGCGTTACCAATCCCAGCATGTAGGCCTGCTCATATTTAAAAAAAATATATATAACTTTTCCAAAATGTAAAGTGCAGCATCAACAGTTTCAGTTTTTAGACCTGCTCAGATTTCGTTATTGCGTGGGACCGATCGGAATTAAGAGCAAAGGTCTGATTAAATGCCGACGGGAGCTGCGTTTGAATTACAATCATTTTTTCCCTAGTTGTAGTGTTGTTCACACTCGCAGGATGCCTTTTGAAAACCTTAGGCCTAGCATATTGCCCCTGTCAAAAGTAGTCTATTTTGCCGTCAATACTGTTGACGGTGTCCTTTGTAGGCTTTAAATTTATGCTCAACATGAAGTGTAGTTATTGTTGTCGTGAAGACAAGATCCTGGTCTGTCGGCGGCCTCCCTCTATGTTACAGCAGCAGCGCGCCAGCGCTGCGTCAGGCACGATTCTGGTGTGTAAAGAAACAGAAAATGCAAAGCAAGCCATCACACACCTGACACGCAGCAGAAACGCCATACTCGCATACTCGCAGCCAGTGTGTCACCGGCCTTAGAATCAGCTGCAGGGTGGGATTTGCGCTGAACGCTGAGACTTCCGTCACTTAATATGTTCGTATAAATAAGATTAGACCAACAGAATTCCCCCAAATGTCATCCCAACTAAACATAGTTGTCTGAACAAAGAATTTCACACTGAACAATATTAAGGTCCCAGCATGCATTTCAGCATGAATAACTTGGTTAGTTACTATTATATGATCATTGTTCATTGTTTACTGATAGTTATTTAAACTTTTGTTGTTGTTGTTCTTATATTATCATTATTGTTAGTTATTTATTGTGTTGTGTTGTGGTTAAAAGAGCTCATCTTTTTACATTTGTTGATTGTCAGAGTTGTCAGGTGTAAGTGCCTTTTCATAGTAATTATGAATATCTTTGCTGTATCAGGCTCCACAGAAACAAATATAACAGTTTACTTCACAAGTGGAATATAAAACTATATAGCCAATTATCAAAATAATAGCTACTTTTTGTATGTTAATTTGCAGAACAACTAATTTGTTGAGCAAGAAATCTGTAATGCCTTGAATTTATTAGCTGTATGATGCATTTTGTATTTAGTAAATGAACAAATTTAAAATTACATAAAGTAGTATTACTTACAACTATTTTGAGATAATGTTTGAGAATACCTAGGTAAGCATTGTTTGCATGCTTCTGTTGATCATAAACTTATTTCTCTTTCTTATGTTAGAATTGTGGAGAATAATAAAATAAGTAAACTTAGTTCAGTTTGTGAAGAACATGTCCATGTAAAACTTGCTTTTGTTAGCTCTTGAACAATTTGTCCAACCACACATAGAAATATGCTAACAGTCGTCACATAGCTGTAGAAGACCAAGAATCTTGCTTTGAATTAAATCAATTAAAAACTGAATAGTGCAAAACGTGTTGTATGTTTAATTTGTCCTCTTACCCACGTAGGCTATTATGTATTGTAATATTGTCTACAGTTTTATTTAATAACTGGTTAACAACACAGACAAAGTGTATTCAAATAGCTACACTCTTCTTTGTCAAACTTGTATTATGCCAAAGTCCACGTGAGTGGTGACAATTAGACAATATTCAGTTAAAAGTGGCATTTGAACAAGACTTTCTTACCAGGTGGCCTAAATATTACTTTAGGCCTATTAAATAAACTTAGGTAATGCAAAAACTTTGCAGTAATAGTAAGTAGCCTAGTATGTCATATGTGACAACAAAACCAGTCATACGTGGCACGGGTATATTTGTAGAAATAGCCAACAATAGGTAGACCAGGTACAGTTGGTACACCTTTTACTTTTTCCTTTACCACGCCAAAACCATGGACAGAAAACAAATGATTTTTCACATGACCGTTGCTTTACTTGTCTACTAATATATTAATAATTATTAACATCCACAAGTACAGGAGGTTATAATTGCTACAATTAGCTCATAAACACAAGAAGCTTTTTTGTTCCAACTGTACCCATGTATGGGTCTGTGTGACTTTAGATCAGGGGTGGTAAAAGTACTCAGAGGTTATACTCAAGTAAAAGTAGATGTATCTAAATAAAAAATGACTCCAGTAAAAGTAGAAATTCCTCCATTCAAACATCACTTGATTAAAAGTACAAAAGTATCCGATTTAAAATATACTTAAGTACCGGAAGTAAAAAGTAAATATTCAAATTAACTGTAAATATCAATAATTAAGCAGATCAGTTGTTTTGGAAGTGATATGCAGTGTTTTAATTGAACAAATGATGAGATTAGATACTTAAGAATTTGTTAGATTTTGTTAGATCAAAAGAGACAATAAAGAACCTTATCGCAGTATAGGGATTAAACTTTCTATAGACATGTTCCATAACATCATAGCTGCATCAAACAGAAGATGTGTAAGATACAAGGTAAGACTGTTTCAAAATACATATGAGGAAGAACAACCTCTTTAAAGAGTTAGTTCTCCCAAAAATTTAAATTCTGTAATTCGCATTTTAGAGGCTAAATATCACGTTATTGTTATTATCCCTTCGACCTGCGGATATGAAAAACAACCACAGACTTGGCAACACTGGTTGGCATATAGATGCAAATAAAACATACTCAAGTAAAGTACAGATCCCCCAAAAAAATACTTAAGTAAAGAAGTAAAGTATTTTTACTTCTTTACTTACCACCTCTGCTTTAGATGGAGCGGAATTTCCTTATATGGGTCATAAGGGCACTTCTCCCGGAAGAGCGTGTGCGCACCCGTAGAGCATAGCAGAGACATTCACTGACCAGAGCGAGAGAGCGAAATGTCAACGAAGAAGTGTGTTTTTGGTTGCCAGGGCAAGACAACCCTGCTCAGATTACCAAAAAAACAGCATTAAGGGACCAGTGGATGGAGCTTATTTTTACAGAGCATCAACGGAGTTGTGCAAGTGTTTTTGTTTGTTTCCTGCATTTCGAAGATGCTTGTTTTACAAACAAGGCACAGTTTGACACCGGATTTGCATATCGTTTATTTCTTAAGGTTGATGCAGTCCCAATGAAAAAGGGTCACGATCGTGTGTTGGAACCGCAGGCGGTGAGTAAAACTGCTTCAAATATCTCTGTGTTGTTATCTTAATATCGGCGCGTAAGCACATCAATTGAAAACAAAAGAGACGACATAAAGTGTAACTTAGTCATTTTCCCAAACCGCTAAGCAAATATATACAGTTTCAATACATAGAGACGTCCTGCTGTAGTCATTGCTGCTGCTGCTCTTGTTCAATTTCAGCCTCGGGATCTGATTCTGGATCATAAATATACGGCTGAATCTGACTGTTAGCCATGGTTTGTTTTGGATGATGTTTTTTTCCTCACGGTAATGTCACAGCTTCCAGACACTCTCAACGCAAAAGCCTACTCGTGCTTGTGATTCTTTAGCTCCGCCCACACGTCACCCCTCCAGCCGCTCGTGTTTTTTTCGAAAAAAAAAAACGGTACAGACTATCTTTCTCTTATAAATATAATAAAACTAAAGACGTTTTGGAAATATGAAGGATGCAGTACTACTCTATAGGTACTCAAGATTAACAGGATATTGAGTGGAAATGAGCATTTCACCCTCCCCCCCTTCTTTAAAGATGACAGCCCAGGCAGATTCAAAGAGATCCACAAATCTAGATAATAATCCAGAGCAAAAATCCAAAAGTCCCAATGAACAGACCACTGGCCAAGGTGCATAGACAGTCTAAACAGCAGTTGAAAAAACTGGGCAGAAAATAACTGGGCTCCTCCAGGAGAAAGAGACAGATCAAACCTGAGCCCTGACAGTACCCCCCCTGCCAGGAACGCCACCCAGCGTACTCCTGGTCAAGGGAGACGGACGACGATGAAACTCGACAATGAGCGAGGAGTCCGGAATGTCCCGAGCTGGGACCCAAGATCTCTCTTCCAGACCGTAGCCTTCCCAATCCACGAATTATTGAAAACCCCGTCCACGGCGCCTGGAATCAAGTATCCACCAGACGATAAAGGCAGGACACCCTCAATCATCAGGGGAGAAGGGGGAATGGGGATAGAAACATGAGAATGGGAAGAATGTAGAACAGGTTTAACACGGGAAACATGAAAGACAGGATGGACACGACAGAGAGGTTGAGGCAACCGAAGCCGCACAGCCGCCGGACTGACCACCTTGACAAAGGAATAAGGCCCTATAAATTTGGGTGCCAACTTACGGGCCGGAACCCGAAGTGGCAAATCTTTGGTAGAGAGCCACATCCTTTGCCACAAACATACCTGGGTGCCACAGTCTGACGGCGGTCGGCAGCTCTTTTAGTGCGTCCCCCAGACCGGATCAACGCTTCCCTGGCCCTCCTCCAGGTACGATAACAGCGCTGCATAAATGCCTAGACTGAGGGAACTGCAGCCTCAGCAGCCTGGGAAGGAAACAGAGGGGGTTGATAACCAAGGCAACACATGAACAGGGAAAGCCCAGTCGAGGACACCGGCAAGGAATTATGGGCATATTCAGCCCAAGTTAGCTGCTGACTCCAGGAGGAGGGGTTATCGGAAGCCAGGCATCGGAGCATCCGATATCTCAGACCATAAGCATTCTCGCTTCTACTCTCCACAGTTTAGCACAAATTTCAACTTGTGTTTTGCTGATTGTTGCTCACAGTTGCACTTAGATCAACCCTTATCTGACTTGGATGCTGATCAACATCTTAGCCTCTTGAACTCTGCATGGCTTAAGGCAGCAAACGCAACTGCCCCCCTTAAGCCTCACAAGCAAAAAACTAAATCTATACTGTGGCAAAACTCTGATAGCCGTCTCCTAAGACAAAACTGTAGAAAGGCAGAACGTAAATGGAAAAAAGACAGGCTGCATATCTCTCTTCAAATGTTCAGAGACTCTCTTACTTCTTACCAGTCTGTAGCTAAGTCTGCAAAAGCTGCATACTTTTCTAACCTAATTGAAACTAATCACTCTAAACCTAAGGTTTTGTCTTCAATTATTCAATCTGTTACCAATCCTTCTGTTAACACCTTGCCTGTTGCCTCTGATGCTCTCTGTGAAAGCTTCTTGAGATATTTTAGTGACAAAATTACTAACTTAAGACTTGGTGTCTGCCCCACTTTAACTTTAACCATCTCTCCTATCATGTCATCTTCATCTGCATTTTTGGATGCTTTTGAACCCATCAGTCTCCAGGAATTGAAGGAGGTGATTGACAATCTTAAGCCCTCATTCTGTTCTAGCGATATCATTCACCCCAAATTTTTACAATTAATTATTGATTCGATTGGGTCAGGTTTGCTGTCTCTTATTAATAAGTGTCTCCTAACAGGCTCCGTTCCTGCCGACTTTAAAGTTACTACAGTCACTCCTCTTCTCAAGAAGCCTTCACTGGACCACACTATTCTAAAAAAATTTCGTCCAATTTCTGTTTTGCCTTTTATTTCAAAAGTTTAAGAGAAAATTGTGCTGAATCAACTTCAACACTTTTTGACTAGTAATTCTATTTATGAGGTTTTTCAATCTGGTTTTAAATCTGCTCACAGCACTGAGTCCGCCCTTTTGAGGGTGTTAAATTATATTTACCTCTCCACTGATTCCGGGGACTCTGTGGTTCTTATTCTTTTAGATTTATCACCTGCTTTTGATACCATAGACCACTCCTTACTATTATCTAGATTAGAGTCTTGGGTAGGTCTAAAAGCAAACGCTCTGAAATGGTCTCAGTCATACCTATCTGACAGAAGGTTTTTAGTGAAACTGGGAATTTAGTTGAAACAAGGCTCTATTTTAGCTCCCTCTCTATTCTCTCTGTACATGCTGCCTCTGGGTTCTGTTCTAAGAAAACATGGTGTGTCTTTTCATTTCTACGCAGATGACACTCAAATCTATCTTCAAGTTAAAGGGGGGGGGGGGTGAAATGCTCGTTTTCACTCAATATCCTGTTAATCTTGAGTACATATAGAGTAGTACTGCATCCTTCATAAATCCAAAAAGTCTTTAGTTTTATTATATTCATAAGAGAAAGATAGTCTGTAACGATTTTTCCCGGAAAAACACGAGCGCCTGGAGGCGTGACGTGTTGGCGGAGCTAAAGAATCACGAGCGCGAATAGGCTTTTGCGTTGAGAGGATGTGGAAGCTGTGACTTACCGTGAGGGAAAACCCATCATCCAAAACAAATGTAACAACAATGAGTTTTACATAGTAATTAACTCAAATGATATATAGGGAATTTGAATAATTAATCAAGAATTTGATTAATATATATCTCAGATGACAGTTACATTTAATTTTATTGATTATGAAAAATAGCTCAATTGCCAATACCAATACTAATCACAGGGCACTGTAATTTACTCATTAATATGTCAATATTACATTCTTCATATCAATTATTGTGATATCTCTTACTGTAAATTACTGCAGATCAAACCATGGTATGTCCAGCACACCACTGTAGACCTATCAATTTTCAATAAAGTTATCACGCCTTATAATTCAAGGAAAAGTATTCTCTGGCCATGAAAATATTATCCTATCCTTATGATAAATTTAGTTTCTAAATTTAGAGCTTGTAGCTATAGATCAGACACATCTCAGTGACTCGTAATGTGAGTGGGGTGGAGTCCAAGCCAATCATTTTATATATGGGTTTTTAATAATTCAACTAGTAATACATCAAACTACAAATCACACAGAGTAAATATGCGTACGAAAATACAGACAATAAACATTTACAAGACATAAAGGAATCCAAATAAAAGAGAGAGAGAGAGAGAGAGAGAGAGAGAGAGCGAGAGAGAGAGAGAGAGAGAGAAGTGTAGAAAGAGAGAGAGATCACAGAATGAGCTCAGGTATGAAAATCAGTCAGTAAACCTTAGTGGAACCAACAACGAATCAAATAATAGCAACACTTTAAAGCAGCATTTAAATCTCCATAGAAAACGATACTTGCATGGCCCAGTGGGTGAGCGTGGTACCGGCGACGCACGTGTGATGTCACGTGGTCCTTTGAAAACTGCGCGCGTGGGCCGGAGGCCGTGTGACGCGCGTGCAAGCTGCGCTGGATCTTGGCGTGAGCGTGGAGTCACGTGTTCCTTTGTTGCAAAGAGGTGTTCGTTCATCTTCGCGCGGTATTTGAAAGGTTCTACAAACAATGTTCCAGAATTCATCTTCATTGTGTGGAGAGGTGAATAGTTGAATAAACTTAGTAAAGAAAAGAAAAGAAAACAACGAAAATGAAAGTTTCCAAATGAGCCATGAAAATGGCTTTCCTCTCCTCAGTCCGTGTGCTGAGGGGGGAGGAGAACTGAGCGCGGCCCGAGGCCGCGCGGAGCGACGTGTCCGAGAACGGAGAACGGGAAGAAGAACAAGAAGAGAGATGGACCTTGTTCGGTCGACTCTTATAGCTTGAGATGTTCACGCCTCTTTTCGCGTGAACCACCCAATGAACATCCGCGATCTGAAGCGGCGGGAAAGTTCCTTTGTCTCTGGGAACAACCCACCCTAATGATTTAGGACTTGTCCGATTTCATCAGGGATATTCTAGCACGTTCGTAATTCCAGAATAATACATTTTTCATTACTTTACTTTAGATAAGTGGGTCTGTCAAAGCATGACGATTAGAACAAGACTAGACATAATATATATATGACCAAAGATCTAATTTTTAGATCGAATTACACATTTAAAGATTTGTTTAACACATGATAACACTGCAGATGTTGGGAAACATCTAAATGTACCAAAAGGGAATACGTAATACATTTATAAAACATGAAAACAGAAAGTTAATGAATACATTCCATAGAATGCATTGTTCAAAAGAAGCCAGTGACTTGGCTTCTCTCCTGTCCTGTGTGGTCGTAACTTTTACAACCTGCAAAAGTGGGGGTTGCAGAAACATGGCTCTCTTTGAGAAGGTTAAAGTGAGGAGAGACATTTCCTAAAGTATGAGCTTGCAACTTATACTCTTCACATAACAAGGATTAACCATTTTATGCAATCCAAAAACATAATTAAAATACATATTAATAATAAAATGAAAGTAAGGAACTTATACAAAAAGGTTTCCTTTGTCTCCAGTGTGTTGGAGGAATTTGGGTTGGGGGTTTTCGTTTCTTCTTTGAAGCTCGCATGGGCATCGTAAATAATTTAAGTCCAGCCAGGCTGGCGCCAGGCACTTGGTGCAAAAAGAGTTTCATTTGGAAAATCAGAATTAAACACATGAATCGATGATCTGCATATCCGTTACACCTCCCCCTTTACGTCAGATGAAGTCCCTGTGTGGACATCATCGGACGGCAATCATCAGGATGGGCAGATGACAGGTGAATCGTGATGGTCATGCAGCAGGTGGGTCATGATGACAGGTGGTTCCTGAAGCTGAGGATTCAGCTTGGTGAGGTTCGGTATTGTCTTTGACTTTGCGTCCCTTTTCCGGGGATTCCATCGGAGACCTCCAGCCACAGTTGTCGTGAGTTTGGCTGTAGAGGTTTGCATCTCGTTGAGTATCCTGTATAGGATGAAGGTCACGCCAAGAGTCAGCGTGGGACCAATGACGGTGGAGATGCACCGTGCAGTGTCGGCAGCAGTCCAGGCTAGGACCGCAGATGACTGGTTCAGAATGGGCTGTCGAGACAGTGCTTGGAGGGCTGTGTCGACAGGAGTAATGTCAATGTGTTGGGTGGTACCTTTCAGTACTTGGTCTAGCAGGTTGGCACGGGTGGCGGTGTCATGCTGGTCGTAGGTCAGCGTAGCTGAGCGCACAGGAGTGTTGACGAGCCATCTGTTACCCACAATCTCTGCTTGCGTTTCTGTGACTTGTGTACGAGGCTTGGCTTCGGCAGGGCAGCGCGTATCGCTGACCCAGGGTTGCAGCTCGCAGATTCCTTCAGAGTTGTGTCTGAGGAAGGGTTTGCTAAGGCAGAGATAATGAATGTCTTTGGTTAAAGTACACATGTGCATGTTTGGGGCCAGGTACAGCTGTGTGTCGTGTCGTGGTAGGCCACCACATTTGGAATGTGTGTTTTGGTGTGGGTGTTGCTCTTCCACATCCTGACACTGACAATGTTTTTAGGTCTGTAGACTTGGTTTGACTCGCTGATGAGTTGGTTCAGGAGCACGTTCACTTCTCTCTGTTTGGGGTTTACGTGCCGTAGGAAGGCGCTATTCAGAGAGTTGGCCAGGTGCATTCGTAGCAGGTCAGCTGGCATGGTGATGGTGTAAGACAACACAGTTAACACGAGGCTTAAGGGTATCATGTATGGTGGGGTTTTACTCGTGGTTAGGCTGTCATTGGAGGAGCTAACCTCCCACAGCATGTCTGTTGTTAACGCTGTAAGCAGCTGAGTCTGGGTAAAGTTCTTCTGGAAGACAATAAACAGTGGTTTCAAGGAGTTTACAGTCTGGTTCGCTGCATTGACACTGGACATAACAATGTTAAACATTCTGGCGGCAGCAGCAGCGGCTCTAAGCAAAGCTCCCGGGAGCTGTTTGGAGCGGTGGTGGTGTCCACCTAACTCCATTTGTGTAACCGTCACTTTCTCATATTGGCTGAACAGGTGTTTGACATCGGCCTCCGTGTGAGTGAGGGAGTCCTCTCTCCATCGGAACCTTGTACAGCTGTATTCGGTTACAGTGCTGGGGTAGTGTTCCCTGTCATCGGTAGTCAGGAGTCTCAGCGGTTTTCTCGGTGGCAGCTGTCCTCTCTTTGGCTGACAGCACGGCACGGCAAACCGCAGCATCATCCTGGTACAGATAATAGGGAGAGAGAGAGAGAAAGGGGAGAAAGAAACAAACAAGGCCTGTCTTTGGTTGGACAGGACAGTCTCTTTGCTTCGTGGGCGGTGACTGGGTTTAGCTCGCCCTCGCCCATGTTTTGCCACATCTTGCTGCTGGCATGACGCTTGCTTCAGTGTTTTGTCAGTGGCTCTGGTGCTGCGTGGTGCAGCACATGCTGCGTCATGGAAATATATTGGCATTATCCCCCTTTTGCTCAAGCCCTGGCATTGTGATGTCAGACGGTGCACAACCCACAATATTGTTCTGTGCACGCAGCATGGTTTGTGTATCATGCAGTGGTCTGGGGCTTTGGTTGTCAGTGACTGTAGACTGGTTGCCAGGGTGGATGGAGGGGTCTGAGAGGTGGTAAAGCAAAGTCATTATCAAGGTTTCAGAAGCCCGCATGTCCGCTATGTTGGTCTGTGTAGACAACGGAGCCTGCGTAAGCGATTCTGAGGTAGGCAGTTTAGCTAGTAAAGTTCTTGTGCTGTGTGTAATCACTTCAACCTTGAATGTGGGTGGGTGGGTTGGGAGTGACCACAGAATGTTGTTTAGTGTGCCAGTTTTGGCAAGGGTGTCAGTGTGATCTTTAAAGTCCTCGTCTAGACTTGGTAACTTTGAGTGTCCTTTTACCTTCTTCCAGTACACGATCACATTGTGTGTTTTTGTGATGTTATCACATTGCTGGAACAGGTGTTGGTGTTTGACATGCTTGTTTGCAAGTGTGAGTCCGAGTTCCACACATTCAGGTGAGGATTGGAAGAAACCCAGCGTGTGGTGTAAGGTTTGACCACCTTGCAGGTTGAGCCGAACAGCGACCCCTTTGGTGTAAGCTGGTACCACCGTACCCTGTTTGTTGACTAAGGTACAGAGGCTTGAACTTGGGCCTGTTGTTAGGGCGTTGTACTCATGGCTGGCTGCTGGGGTTCCCGTGACCTCTGTGACCTGACCGTCTGGCTCTGTGGGAGTTCCCGTGACCTCTGCGACCTGACAGTCTGGCTCTAGCAACCTGTGTGGCTGGAGAGAAAGAGGTTCTCGCACTTGGGCAAAGTCTTTTAGCTGTTTGAAGTTCAGAAAAGGGTCAAAGTGTTCTAGCAGGTCTTTGTTGATGAGCAATGTATGAGTGTTCATTGGTGGGACATACATGGGATGTATTAGACTCATCGGAACGAATGTCAGGTGAATGGAAACAACCTGTTCAAACTGGATGTCATCCTGTCTGTACATTCAGTTCATAAATTTGAGGTGTAAGAGTTCGAACTTGTCTCTTAGCTTCAAATTGGAGTCTTTTGAAAAGGTAAGATGAGATCACCGTCAGGTTTAATCCTGTGTCGATCAGGTCTTCCCTGTTGACTCCTTTTTGACCCACCCCCTTTTTGACAGGGCTGCCCAGGAATGTTGGCATTAGGGCAGGTGGGACGATCGGTGGGTGATGAGGACCGGTCTTGTGTAGCTCGCTGCGAAGGCAGGTAGTCAAAACAGCATTTTCTGGTACCTTGTGTTTGTGGTACCTGGTGTGAGGACCTGTGCTGTCTCGTTCAGTTAGCTGTAACAGTTAGCTCTGTGGTCTGTAGATGACAGGCAGTGTTCTGGGTGCTTGGCTCATCTTCCTTGTGAGTTTTCATGTGAAGAAGCACTTTCGGCACCCTCAGGATCTCTGCTGTCTCAGACGTGGCTGCACTGTGTTGCCCTCTGCTGGCTTGGAATGGTATTGACTCTCTGTAAAAATGTCTGTGACTGTGGTGTTGTAGGGCGCCATCTAGGGTTAACTCCAAGCAGTGCTCAGAGACAGAGACTTTGGGGTATTTCACAGTCTTTTCACAAATAGTCTTTTGCTTGGTGCAAGCTTTGTGGGCTAAGTTCCGTAACTCTTGTGTAGTCCTGTTACGTGGACACGCTGGGACTCTGAGATGAAAACTCCAACTGGCATGTAGGTTTGGGAGGAACAAAGTTTTTAAGTTGACATTCTGTACCATACCTGGTTCGTTGCATGCTCCGAAAGTAGGTGTTTCGTAGCTGACTACAGAAAGTCTGTGGGTTTTCAAATCGGCCCTGTTTGAGGTCTATAGCAATAAGGAGCCCATGGTCTGAGTTTGGATCAGAGAATTCAAGAATCAAAGTCTGTAGCAGTTGCTGGTAGTACGCTTTGACAGTCTCTGGTTGACGATCCAGAAAGCAATGCACATCACGGCTGGCCGTGATTTTTAACAGGTACAATGTGTTCACATCTGTCACGTTGGCGACAGTTTGCAAATGAAAGTCAATGGCTTGTAAAGAAGCATGAACATCATGTCCTCCTGCAGGATCTGGAATGAATGTAGAGATGCTTCTGGCTAGCTTGTGAAGTTCTCTGTGAGCAGTGCAGGGTTTGGTGACATGCGTTCTCTGGAAGGGTTCTCTTCCCTCCGTTGTTGACAGATGTTCTTGTAAGCTGGTTCTTGTTACACCCCCTTTTCCAGCTCTGGGTTCTTGGCTGAAAGGGTTGGAGTGGCGGCCCGGGAGAAATTTTGTGGTGTGCGTTTCTCCGATCCAGCCACTCTGTAACCTGTGAGATTGTCTCAGTTCGGTGTGAACAGTGTCAAGTTCATCTTGGAGCTTGTTGAATTTAGCTCGGGCCGCTTGCAAGTGTGTTTTGCAGGCCCAGGTTTTATAGTCTCTTTCTTTCAATTCAGTCTCTGCTCTTTTTAGGAGAGCGTCACCTTGCTGGAGTTTTTTGTTGAGGTCTTTTCTGGCTTCTCTCTCCAGCTGTTCTCTTTGATCTGTGTCGAGGCGAAGATCTTGCAGGGCATTGTGAAGTCTTTCAACTCCTTTCTGTAGCTCTGGATCTGTGTCGTCCTCTTTCTCGCGCTGGTTCTGGGTCTCGAGGAGAAGCTGATCAAGATGACTCTGGGTTGGGGCCTGGTCCTTCCAGGCCTCCTCCGCGATGTTGCTCCGTTCACTGAGCCGTGCCTGGGTGACGAGAATGTGAACTAGGCTTCCGAAGATCCTGGCGAGTTCTCTGTAGTAGTCGCTTTGGTTTGGATCGCGTGCCATCAGTTCATCTAGCTCGGTGTCTAGTTGCTCTGGGTGCTGCAGGTTACTGGCGTCCTTGGGCAGGAAGGGGGTCGTCACTGCTTTCAACCATGTCGAGAGGTTGCCCCCGTGGACTGCTGGACTGGATGCCTGGAACATCCTGATTCTCTGTCGGCGAGAGAAGCACAGCACACACACACAAAAAGACCAATGCAAGTTCGTTCTACATTTAACGAGCTATATTCATACGGGCTGTGCCGTTTATGAAAATTTTGGGGCTGACTGATGCAAACAGTCAGACAGTTAAGTAGCCAATTAACTTGGGTCAACGAAGGACCTGAAATGGAGATTTGACAGGCAGTAGCCTAGCGGGTCGTGTGATGACACCGGCTGCTGGTTGTCGCTCTACTATTTAACTTCGTTGGTGGCTCCCAGGTTACTGTCTCTATGTGAAATGAAAGAAACAAATCACAACAGAACAGAGGGTAGAAAAAGATCAAAGTGAAGCACAACACTTGAAATGAGATGAAAACAATAGAAACACAATGTGTTAGTGGGAATAAGGAGGCCTGAGCCTACTGCTAGGTTTTAAGATAGGGCCAACAGGTGAGTGGGCTATCTGGGTAGGAAACCTAGAAATATGGTGTGGCTTAAAGAAGTAAAAGGGTCAGAACACTTAAAATATATCCGGGGGAATATCTAATATTCTGTGGCTTATAATAAGTGGATAGGTTTTATCATTTTTGGTTCACCTGGTTGAATTGAAGTCATTCAGGTGGGAACCAGTGGCTTGGTCAACCTCCCCGGTGCTCCCCAAACACTGAACCGCAGTGTCCCCGGTCCTCCGTTACTCTGGCGCTGCGCCCTCTCAAACAGCTTGTGACTTTTAACACAACCGGCAACACCAAGATGTCAACCGCCAGACAGCACTACAAAATTGGGCTGTTCCCCAGAACCCTCTCTTCGAAAAGAAAGTGGGCCCCGATTTAGCCCCCGGTTTAGGTACTGGTCCCAGAGATTGCGTCGTGTGTCGGCTGGACTGATTGATCACCGTTGGAGTGCCAAATTGCTGATGTCTCCACTGCGTGCCGCAAACGAACAGAGATAAGGGGGACCAAGTTTCACTCACAGCCAGTGTTGGTAACGCCGGTCGGCCCCCTTGCTCACTGGAAACCTGAGATGACTGTCCAATCACCAAGGGAGTTCTACAATCAAATACACAAAGGATGAACAAAGGAAACTTAAAGTTAATTAAGGTTTGGTTTGTTTAACATCAATTGAGTAACTATATGTAGAGAGGAAAGGTAACAGCTTTACCTAATCATGATAAAACAAAACAAAGGAATTTATGATAATAATGGTAATTATCAAAATAACCTAAGTCAAAAGAGAGAAGCAAAATAATAAACATCAAATAAAAATAAAATAAAAAACAGGAATGAAACAAGAGAGAAGGAGTAGCTGGTTTTCCCCACAAGGGGGGGGGGGGGGGGAGTACTGCTTCTCTGTCTTTAACCTGCTGAGCAGAAAACTTAATTCAAATTAAAAATTCAAAACTGGTTTAAATCAAAATTTAAAATAAGCATGAATTAAAAAGGAAAATCTGAATAATATCCTATAATAACCATTGATAGCTTGTAAGTCATCATTAATGATCATGAAATTAATCAAACAGTGTGAGATTAATCAAAGAGGGTAAAAGTGGACATGCAATTTCAAAACAGAATGGAAAAGACAGAGGTCTGTTAGTCGATTTAACAGGAGACTGCCACTAGATGGCTTACCTTCTAAGTGGGTCAATCAGTGGTTGACCTGACACATCTAGATTTCCACTATTAACAATTACATTTTAATTCAAATCATGTTTGAACTAAACTCAAAGTAAATGTAAACAGTCAAAGGCAGGGAACATTCTTTTGTTTCCCTGTAATAATATTCGCACGAGCAAGAGTGTAAATGCAAATAATTATCGAGAATTTAGACATCCAATTCAAATATACATCACAGGGGATTATAAATTAGCAATCAGAGCGCATTATCTGAAATGGCCACAGGTTGGCAGCTTTGCACTCACGCAAGCTGGAATCAGAAAGCAGGGTGTACCCTGAAATTTCTAACCCACGCCTTCCCTCTGGTGTTTAGATAGAGGAATTACAGTTTCAATATGACTTAGAAATTATCTGATCGTTTGTCAGGCTGATTTTCTGCATCAAAAATCACAAGTAACAAACCAAAGGTTTTAATCTCTGAGGTGCTATATTAACATAGGTTGAAGAAGGATCCGTTCACTTCCAAAACACAACTGTAATAAAAACAGGAATTTTCCAACTGTTGACTCCAATAAACATTTATCAAAATAGCACTTATGATTTAAATGTTTTAGGTTTAAAAATCGGGTAGCTAAGCCAATTTTAGACCAGGAGTTTTTATCGTTTTATTTTTGAATATTATTGTGGTTTACCACGAATTCAATAACGATATTTAATAACAAGGCCTTTTTACTGAATCAGAGGAACATCGCTCATGTTCAGATTTACATGTTGCAACTAATAAAAGATTTCTTCATCTTTTAATTATTCATATTAAAATGTTCTCACTGTAAAAAGATTTTGGTCTTTCTTAACAGGATACTTTTAACATTATACTGCAGTTTACTTTCATTAAAAATAACAGTGACTATACTGTTAAGTTTCTACAAATACCTAGCGCTGACTGACCAGCTTTTTGCCTCAGTCAGTTGAGTGAGTTCGCGTCTTGCGACTTATCTCACCAGTAACGTTACATAATTTCATAGCGCACGTGCAGAAATTATTAAAAACCATATACACAGATTGATTGCTCACAAAACGAAGTTTGAAATGGCCGCGTTATCTCCACCAAAATGTAACAACAATGAGTTTTACATAGTAATTAACTCAAATGATATATAGGGAATTTGAATAATTAATCAAGAATTTGATTAATATATATCTCAGATGACAGTTACATTTAATTTTATTGATTATGAAAAATAGCTCAATTGCCAATACCAATACTAATCACAGGGCACTGTAATTTACTCATTAATATGTCAATATTACATTCTTCATATCAATTATTGTGATATCTCTTACTGTAAATTACTGCAGATCAAACCGTGGTATGTCCAGCACACCACTGTAGACCTATCAATTTTCAATAAAGTTATCACGCCTTATAATTCAAGGAAAAGTATTCTCTGGCCATGAAAATATTATCCTATCCTTATGATAAATTTAGTTTCTAAATTTAGAGCTTGTAGCTATAGATCAGACACATCTCAGTGACTCGTAATGTGAGTGGGGTGGAGTCCAAGCCAATCATTTTATATATGGGTTTTTAATAATTCAACTAGTAATACATCAAACTACAAATCACACAGAGTAAATATGCGTACGAAAATACAGACAATAAACATTTACAAGACATAACGGAATCCAAATAAAAGAGAGAGAGAGAGAGAGAGAGAGAGAGAGAGAGAGAGAGCGAGAGAGAGAGAGAGAGAGAGAAGTGTAGAAAGCGAGAGAGATCACAGAATGAGCTCAGGTATGAAAATCAGTCAGTAAACCTTAGTGGAACCAACAACGAATCAAATAATAGCAACACTTTAAAGCAGCATTTAAATCTCCATAGAAAACGATACTTGCATGGCCCAGTGGGTGAGCGTGGTACCGGCGACGCACGTGTGATGTCACGTGGTCCTTTGAAAACTGCGCGCGTGGGCCGGAGGCCGTGTGACGCGCGTGCAAGCTGCGCTGGATCTTGGCGTGAGCGTGGAGTCACGTGTTCCTTTGTTGCAAAGAGGTGTTCGTTCATCTTCGCGCGGTATTTGAAAGGTTCTACAAACAATGTTCCAGAATTCGTCTTCATTGTGTGGAGAGGTGAATAGTTGAATAAACTTAGTAAAGAAAAGAAAAGAAAACAACGAAAATGAAAGTTTCCAAATGAGCCATGAAAATGGCTTTCCTCTCCTCAGTCCGTGTGCTGAGGGGGGAGGAGAACTGAGCGCGGCCCGAGGCCGCGCGGAGCGACGTGTCCGAGAACGGAGAACGGGAAGAAGAACAAGAAGAGAGATGGACCTTGTTCGGTCGACTCTTATAGCTTGAGATGTTCACGCCTCTTTTCGCGTGAACCACCCAATGAACATCCGCGATCTGAAGCGGCGGGAAAGTTCCTTTGTCTCTGGGAACAACCCACCCTAATGATTTAGGACTTGTCCGATTTCATCAGGGATATTCTAGCACGTTCGTAATTCCAGAATAATACATTTTTCATTACTTTACTTTAGATAAGTGGGTCTGTCAAAGCATGACGATTAGAACAAGACTAGACATAATATATATATGACCAAAGATCTAATTTTTAGATCGAATTACACATTTAAAGATTTGTTTAACACATGATAACACTGCAGATGTTGGGAAACATCTAAATGTACCAAAAGGGAATACGTAATACATTTATAAAACATGAAAACAGAAAGTTAATGAATACATTCCATAGAATGCATTGTTCAAAAGAAGCCAGTGACTTGGCTTCTCTCCTGTCCTGTGTGGTCGTAACTTTTACAACCTGCAAAAGTGGGGGTTGCAGAAACATGGCTCTCTTTGAGAAGGTTAAAGTGAGGAGAGACATTTCCTAAAGTATGAGCTTGCAACTTATACTCTTCACATAACAAGGATTAACCATTTTATGCAATCCAAAAACATAATTAAAATACATATTAATAATAAAATGAAAGTAAGGAACTTATACAAAAAGGTTTCCTTTGTCTCCAGTGTGTTGGAGGAATTTGGGTTGGGGGTTTTCGTTTCTTCTTTGAAGCTCGCATGGGCATCGTAAATAATTTAAGTCCAGCCAGGCTGGCGCCAGGCACTTGGTGCAAAAAGAGTTTCATTTGGAAAATCAGAATTAAACACATGAATCGATGATCTGCATATCCGTTACACAAACAAACAAAACAAACCATGGCTAACAGTCAGATTCAGCGTATATTTATGATCCAGAATCAGATCCAGAGGCTGAAACTGAACGAAAGCAGCAGCAGCAACGACTCGCTCCGAGCGGGGGCTCGAACCCGGGTCTCTGGCATGGGAGGGGACGCACTAACAAGGAGGCAGAGATATTTGAAGCAGTTTTACTCACCGCCTGCGGTTCCAACCCTTTATCCTTGGGATTGCATCATCCTTAAGAAATAAACAATACTCAAATCCGTTGTCAAACTGGGCCTTGTGAACAAGCATCTTCGAAATGCAGGGTACAAACAAAAACACTTGTACAACTCCGTTGATGCTCTGTAAAAATAAACTCCATCCACTGGTCCCTTAATGCTGTTTTTTTTTTTGGTAATCTGTGCAGGGTTGTCTTGCCCTGGCAACCAAAAACACACTTCTTTTGTGACTTTTCACGACGCTCTCGCTCTGATCAGTAAATCGCTCTGATCAGTGAAATGTGTGTGCTCAACCTCGCTATACGGGAGCGCGCGCTCTTCCGGGAGAAGTGTCTTAGGACCCATATAAGGAAATTCCGCTCCATCTAACGTCACACAGAGCCATACTCGAAAAAAACTTTCCGAAACTTGTGACAAACCGGAAGGAGTATTTTGGGAACAAAAATACTCCTTCAAACGTACAACTTAATTTTTGAAACTTTGTCCATGTTTAGCATGGGAATCCAACTCTTTAACAGTGTAAAAAACTCAGTATGCATGAAATAGCATTTCACCCCCCCTTTAAGAAAAACAGCTCCACTGCGATCACTTCTCTCCTCCAATGTTTAGAGGAGGTTAAATTATGGCTAGCCCAAAATTTCCTCTTCTTAAACGAGGACAAGACCGAGGTAATTGTTTTCGGTCCAAATGATAACTCTCAGTGTATAAGCCCTGAGCTTGATAGTTTATCCATTTTCAGAACCTAGGTATTACTATTGACCAACACTTAAAATTTGATAGACATATCTCTTCTGTTATTGGATCCAGTTTCTATCAGCTTCGTTTACTGTCTAAAATTAAAAACTTTCTCACTCCAAAAACTCTAGAAATGGCTGTTCATGCATTTGTTACATCGCGTCTAGATTACTGCAATTCTTTATATTGTGGTATATCTAAATCCCAAATTGCACAACTTCAGCTTGTCCAAAATGCTGCAGCCAGACTTCTTTTAAACTGTCGTAAACATGAACACATAACTCCAATTCTGAGATCCCTTCACTGGTTGCCAATTTCTCAGAGAATAGACTTTAAAATTCTCCTCTTCATTTACAAATCCCTTCATAACAAAGATCCTGTCTATTTATCTGAACTTCTTACACCTTATACTCCATCAAGAAGCCTACGATCCTGTGACCAGGCTCTGTTGGTTGTCCCTCGCGTTAGGCTAAAGCATAGAAGGAAGCGTGCATTTGCGGTGGCTGGGCCACGACTCTGGAATACCCTGCCTTTAGAGATCAGACTGGCCCTTCCTTGTCCATTTTTAAGTCCTTGCTAAAACCTTTTTATTTTCCTTAGTGTACTGACTACTTTATTATGCTAAATTTTAAAATGGGTGGTTTTAAATTTTTGTCTGTTCTATTTTTTATGTATGTGTAATATTCTTGCTCTTATGTAAAGCACATTGGTCAGCCAGGAGGCTGTTGTAAATGCACTATACAAATCAAATTTAAATTTAAATTTAAATTGAATCCTGGTTTGCATGCTCGGTTTGGCCGTTGGTCTGTGGATGGAATCCTGAGGACAGACTGGCGGAGGCTCCCAGTTATCGACAGAATTCCCTCCAAAACTGGGACACGAACTGTCAGAGACCACATCCTCCGGAAGACCATGATTCCGGAAGATGTGGTCAATGACAACCCAGGCCGTCTCCCTAGCCAAAGGGAGTTTAGGAAGGGGAATGAAGTGAACTGCCTTAGAAAAGTGATCCACAACAGTAAGGACCACCGTATTGGATGGAGGGAAACCAGTAACAAAATCCAGGGCAATATGTGACCAGGGGCGGGAAGGAATAGGGAGGGGATGAAGCAGACCAACGGGAAGTTGATTGGAAGATTTGCTTTGAGCACAAACCTCACAAGCACCCACGAACCGACAGATCTCCTCAGCCATGGCCGGCCACTAAAAACGCTGACGGAAGGCTGCCAGCGACCTCCTCACACCAGGATCACACGTGAGTTTAGAAGAGTGACCCCACTGCAAGACGGCGGTGCGGACTGTATCAGGCACAAAATACAGACCCGCCGGACACCCCATGGGCACCTCAACCTGAGCTAATGCTTGCCTGACCCGACCCTTGACACCCCAGGTGACGGCCCCCACCACACGGCCCAAGGCAAAATGGTGTCAGGAGGAGACATGTCAACAGGCGCATTAAACTGCCAGGACAGAGCGTCGGGCTTGCCATTCTTAGAACACGTTCTGTAAGACAACACAAAGTTGAAGCATCCAAAAAACAGTGCCCAGTAAGCCTGTCTGGAGTTCAGCAGTTTGGCCGATTGAATATACTCCAGATTTCTATGATCAGTCCACACCAGAAATGGAATTATCGTCCCCTCCAAACAGTGACGCCACTCTCCCAAAGCCAATCGTACTGCCAGCAGCTCTTTGTTGCCGATGTCATAATTTCATTCTGAGGGAGAAAGGCAATGAGAAAAATAAGCACAAGGATGCAACTTATTATCATGAGGGGATTTTTGGGAAAGAACTGCTCCGACACCAACCTGTGACACATCCACCTCCACCACAAACTGTCTGCTAGGATCCGACAAAATACGAATAGGAGCAGTAGTGAACCTGGATTTCAAATTGTCAAAAGCTGCCTGAATAAAACTAGACCAACAAAATTTGGATTTGGTGGAGGTTAATGCTGTCAGAGGGGCCGCCACCTGGCTGAAATTTCTAATAAAATGCCTATAGAAATTGGAAAAGTCCAAAAACTGTTGTAAAGCTTTTCTTGAGCCAGGTACCGGCAAGTCAGAGACAGCTCCAACCTTCGCAGGGTCCATGCAAATCTCCTCCACCGAGATGATTGACCCCAAGAACGAAACCGACTGGGTGTGAAAAGTACACTTCTCCGCCTTCACAAACAATTGATTCTCCAACAACCGCTGAAGCACTCGTCTGACATGCTGGACATGCACGTGGAATGATTGAGAAAAAATAAAAATATCATCCAGGCACAAAAAGACAAAATCGTTAATCATATCTCTCAGCACGTCATTGATGAGTGCTTGGAAAACGGCTGGGGCATTGGACAGCCCAAAAGGTAAAACCAGATATTCAAAATGCCCGGTGGGGATGTTAAAAGCTGTCTTCCATTCATCCCCCTCCCTAATCCGAACTAGATGATAAGCATTGCGTAGATTCAATTTCGTGAAGAACTTTGCACCCCGCAGGACCTCGAAGGCTGTAGACATAATAGGCAGGGGTATGTTCTTAACAGTTATGTCATTCAGCCCACGATAGTCAATGCAAGGGCGCAAAGAGCCATCCTTCTTCATGAAAAAGAACCCCGCTCCTGCTGGAGAGGAAGAGGGACGAATCAAACCTGCTGCTAGAGAATCTGATAAATACTTCTCCATGGCCACCCGCTCAGGTGCAGACAAAAGAGAAAAGATGTCCACGAGGAGGAGAAGTGCCGGGAAGAAGATCGATAGCACAATCATACGGTCGATGGGGAGGAAGAGAGGCAGCTCGGGACTGACTGAAGAACGCACGCAGATCGTGGTACATGCCAGGGATCCTCCTCCTCCTGCAACACAAAACAAACAACAGAAGACGGAGCATATACAAGACAAGCAGCATGACAGCGAAAACTCCAAGAAATAATTAATTTCTCAGCCCAGTTAATATGTGGGTTATGGAGAGAAAGCCAAGGATGACCTAATACAATAGGAACAGAAGGGGAATTAAATAAATAAAATTCTATTTCCTCCCGGTGGTTACCAGAGGTAATCAAACTTACCGGACCAGTGATCTGAGTAACTGCCATGAGCTGCTGTCCATTTAAGGGAGTGAACGGTGAGAGGAGAGGAAAGGGAATGACTGGGCAGGCCATAGGGATGAGACCATTCAACATCAACACAATTCCCCTCCGCACCCTAATCAATTAACACAGAGCATTTAATGGCCGAGCCATTCAGTAACACTGAAGCAGGAATGAGAGTACGAGAAACCTCTGATGAAGAAATTGAAGTACCGCCTGCCAGAATTCTCCTGTTTACTGGTGGGCATTGGCTTTTAACAGACAGACGGCAGCAATATGACCATGACCGCCACAATATAAACAAAGCCCCTTTAAAAGTTGGCGTTGTTTCTCCACAGCAGTAAGACGCATTCTCCCCAGCTGCATAGGCTCAAGGTCAAACGATTCAGGAGCTCGGAAAGCAGAGGAGGAAACAGACTGTTCTGGCCACATTCAGCTGGTATTTTCCCAAACTTTACGCCTCAATTCCATATTGGAATCCAAACGAATAGCAAGATCAATAATATTGTCAAGCAGGTCCGGAGGGTCACGTGCGTAGATCTCGTCCTTAACATCCGCCACTAATCCATCCAAAAAATGAGCCACCAGAGCCGCTGAGTTCCACTCACTTGTAGCTGCAAGAGTCTTAAATTCAATAGAATAATCAGCAACTGACCAATTGCCGGGAAGCCTCTTTGCCAAACACAGATCTGTCAATACTTTTAACATCTCGGCTTTGAATTATTTTAAATCATCACAGCACAAAGAGTGCGAGTCCCATATGGCAGTGCCCCGGTCAAGGGCGCGTCCAGCCGATGAGAAATCACGTAAGCCACTATGGATCTGTCTAATGCGTAAGTCTGGGGTTGAAGTGAAACAAAAATCCGTCACACTGAATTAGAAATGAACGACAATTAGTTGGTTCACCAGCATAAATAGAAGGGGTGTTAAGGAGTGTTAAGGAAGATCAAGCTCCCTGAAGGTATTTTGAAAATATCCTACTGAAAATATATCAAACCTTAATTTTGAACTGGTAATAAGAACTTCATTTGGTCAACTTTAAAGACGATTTTCTCAATATTTAGATTTTTTTTTTGCACCGTCATACTCAAGTTTTTCTCAGACAAATATTGACTTATTTACAATGCCCTTAAAACCCATACATCAAAGGAAAACTTAGCCTATTTAATCAACTTTCAGATGATGCATAAATAAAACTCAATAAAAAAATGACCCACGTGACTAGTTTTGTGGTCCATGGTCACATATTATTATTTATTTTATTTATTTATTTTTTTATTGCAAAAAAACTTGTACAAACATACAAAAACGGGGAAGTGAGACATAAATTCACACCAACAAGAAGCAATCATAAAATAAAAACAGACTTTCTGGAGTCCAGGGTCACATATGTAAGTAGGCAGCTCTAAAACATGACGTTTCAGCGAGAGGGCGTGGAGGTATAATGACGTCGCATATACCGGCTGTTTGACTCGGAAACAGCCATGCAGTGTGTAAAGAAGAAATGACCGATAGTGACCTCAAATAAGATGTCAAAGACCTGTCTATCGTCTTCATCTCTTTATAACACTTCAACATTTATGTAGAACTCTGATAAAACAATTGTAAATTTTGAAGAGCCTTCGAAACGTCGAGTCGTTACGCTTCTGTCCGTCTTCCTAGCGTACATATTTGTTTCGTAAAATAATGGAAAATGCTGAAACATCCGATCAAAACGGAACGACGCACTACACCAACGGTTTAGCAAACGGATTTCACACCCTACAGTCCGATAACGGGGAGTGCATTTCATCTAAAGGAGATGGTCTGGGTTCTAGTGACAGTAGCGGTGGCCATAATGGTATTGAAAATTTCCACCATCTTCATCAGGATGTACACAACAATGGTTCGCCTGCGAAGCGCTGCAGACTTCGAAGACGCATGGATTCGGGAAAGAAGAACAGACCGCGTAAGAGTTTGACGTATTAATTATTCAATTGTAACTTAACCTGAACAGTGACAATTATCACAACATACTGTAAATAGCCTATTTTAGAGGTAGGGTTTATTTTAAAAGATCCATAATTTAAGCTGCTAAAGAAACTATATCAGCACATTAAACATTTAGTTTTTATTTATTTTTCTTTTGTACAATTAAATCTTGATAGACATTATCTTACACAATAGTTAAATAACGGTTATCACTGTACGTTTACAATTTCCATTTAACTTTTTGGTCAGTGATTATAGCGAATAATCTTTATTATTATTATTATTATATATATATATATATATATTTTTTTTTCTATGTTGCATTTCGTTCGTATTCATATTTGTACCAAGAACGATAAAGATTAGCTTTTTAGTGTAAAGTCCCGGAAGTGAACCGTATTTTTGTTGGTTTGTTTTCTTTTTGTGTTTTATTTGACTATTGTTCGCAATAAAAAAAAAAAAGAGGAAATACATTTCAAACGTGCTTGTATTAAGAGGTTTATTTGTTTTGAAAGACCGGGTTATTTAGTGTTGTGAAATCAATGTGATGTTCTCTGTGCGGATTTCATGGGCCAGATCAGAATCTGAGGGTGTGGCCAAAACACGCCAGATATGAAGGAAATGCGAATTCATCCAATGAAAGGAAAGTTTCACATAAAGGCGTGGGGGAATACAACTAGCAGACCTTACAGTTCTTGTGTAATTAACATAAAATTTACTGTATACACCTGCCAAGTGACATGAGGACATTTATTCTTCTGCCCGCAGCATTTGAATGATATATACATATCGATTAGATCACTGTGTGTTTTATATCGCTATCTTCATTATCCTTTCTGTCTCAACTGCAAAGTATGAAATTAATAGTGAAGAAATCAGGTAAGGTCCTGCGTAATATTATTAGATCAATAAGAGACATGACTTAAAAACTCTTAGTGATTCTGTTTTGTTGGTATTAATTATTCTGCATCTTTTTATTGTCTAATGACCATCAAATAGTTGAAGTAACAGCAATTGTACTCTCCAGAATCTGATATTTATAGTTATAGTATTTAGTTATTCATTGTTGATTTTTAGATGTTGTTTTTGAATATTAATATAAATGTATCTTAATTATATATTCCATTGCTTATTACATTTTTGGGTTGTTGGCTGTAAACTGCAGTAACTTGTCCATTAACTGCTGTGAAGTCACTGGGTTCCTGGTGGCTCTGGAGTACTTTGCACTCTGAGACAAGAAGTACACACACCTTTCGCCTACATGTACATCTGCCAGCTACATTACCATCACTGATCTAAACTCGGACTCCCTTAACTAATCCATGACATAAGAAACTTTTTTTTCTCCGAAACGCTGCAAAGATATTTCACTGATTCACTACTATGGAAAATACTGAGGTTGTGTCAGTGAGATCTAAATGGTTTTTACCTAGAAATGATATTGTACCTTAGACAGATTGTGTGAATCTGATGTGTAACTTTTATTTTGTAGACAGCATGTTTCTCAGAATCGCCAGGCAATCACTTTGAAACCACTGTTACCATGGCAATGAAACAGCCCACAAGCTGCAGTGTGAATAGAGGAAAATACCCCCCACACCCACCCAAAGCAGTCATATTCATTCTTTATTCATTAATATTTACCAAAAAAATATTATTTAAATATTATATATAAAATATTTAATTATTACACTAAAATATACATTATAATAATTTAAACATCTCTCTCTCACACACACACATTCATCAGAAACATAAAGAAAGATGCAAGTAATGCTTGTCAAGAATGAATATCAGAATTTCCCTTTCTAAAACTTGAGATTTTTTTTTCAGCTTTTCCATGGTTTGGAATGGATATCGGAGGCACCCTGGTAAAGTTGGTTTACTTTGAGCCCAAGGACATAACTGCTGAAGAAGAACAAGAGGAAGTGGAGAGCTTGAAGAGCATTCGCCGATATCTGACTTCCAATGTGGCCTATGGAAACACTGGTATCCGAGATGTTCACCTGGAGTTGAAGAACCTCACCATGTGTGGCCGGAAAGGCAACCTGCACTTCATTCGTTTCCCCACACAAGACATGCACCGCTTCATCCAAATGGGCAGAGACAAGAACTTCTCCAGTCTGCACACCACACTGTGTGCCACGGGTGGGGGCGCATACAAGTTTGAGGATGACTTCAGAACGGTATGTTAATGGCGACGTAATATTGGAATTTATTACATTTGATTGAATGAAAAAAATATGTTGATCCGTTGCAGGCTAGTGTTTTGTTGACGTACTGCAATGTCTTTTTCTGCCACTTATCCTGTTACTGTTATCAGGACAATGAATTGCAAACATTAGCTATCACATTTATGATTGTGTATTTGCTTTTTCCCGCAGGTGGCTGGTTTGGAGCTGCAGAAGCTGGATGAACTGGACTGTCTTATTCAAGGTCTGCTGTATGTTGACTCAGTTGGGTTCAATGGCCATCCCGAGTGTTATTTTTTCCAAAATCCCTCCGACCCTGAAAACTGTGTCAAGAGGCCATTTAGCCTGGAGAACCCCTTCCCAATGTTGCTGGTAAACATTGGCTCGGGGGTTAGCATCTTGGCTGTCTATTCCAAGGATGATTACAAGCGTGTCACAGGCACCAGGTGAATTCCGGCATCCTATTTCTTTCTTGTAGTTAAGCAAACAGGTTAATTTATGCCTTTCGTCCTTGCTTGTATACATCACGTACATTAGTAAGGAAGAAGATCTGGCTACTGCAGCAGCAGATATGCTTCTAAATAACAAGACATCACATTTATCAGATTTGTTATCAAAGAGCCACAAATATTGCTCAAACCTGATGATTTATTCACAAAAAAGAGAATTGGCAAACTACGGAGTCCAGCACATGACATGCAAGATGGGGGGGGGGGTACAAGATATCGTGGCCAATTTGTCATTTCAGTTAAATTGCATACTAAATTGTTCCCCTTTTGAATTAAATGTGGCCTTATTTTTTACAACTAAATTACAATGAGTGAGCAAATTAATACAATGTGGCCACATTTTAACTTGAACTAAGGAAATCATAGTCATAGGAAGAAATTCTTGGTTTGTAGCCATATTTTATTATTTTATTCAGGTCATGTGTGAGGATGTCCTTACCAAAGTGCAACTGACAAAACTAACTTGCAATTTTATGTTTGAACCACAGATGGCAATAATGAGCTTAAAGTTCTATAGTAGCGTAATTGCAAAGAAAAAATGAGAAATTACTTTACTTTTATTGTATTTTTTTAAATACACCGCCATTCATTTGCTTCATTGGTTGTGATTCAGTTTAGGAGGTGGTACGTTTCTAGGCCTGTGTTGTTTGCTGACTGGCTGTGAGACATTTGAGGAGGCCTTAGAGATGGCAGCTAAAGGGGACAGCACAAATGTTGACAAACTAGTGAAGGATATCTATGGAGGCGATTACGAACGCTTCGGTCTCCAGGGTTCTGCCGTTGCATCCAGGTATAGACAGATTTGCCATCATTTTCAATGTAAAAAGATGTAATCATGTTTGTAATTAAAGGCAAGTTTTTTCCCCTTTTAATTTGTTAGTTTTGGTCATATGATGTGCAAAGAGAAACGTGACAGTATAAGTAAAGAGGACCTGGCCAGGGCCACTCTTGTCACCATCACAAACAACACTGGTTCCATCGCCCGCATGTGTGCAGTGAACGAGGTTTGAAAACATTTTCTCTTAATGCAAAAACTCAACTGTTCTGTTTAAGAATGTTTTTTGCAATTTCTATTCATAGTTCCATCCAAAATAATGGATTTCTATTTAGAATACATAAGATAAATTCAGTTGCCATTACCCTGTGAAATAAATAATATAAAGACTATGTCCGTGAAGCTAAAAATGACCTTGAACTCTGTGTGCTCTGGGCTTCTTTACAGTGTTGTCTTGTGGAATGGAGATCAAGCAGCATTGTACAGGGCTATCACAGCATACTGAACAGCCACAAGATAGATAAATGTTTTTATGCTCTGGTGTAAAGGTAGAGAAAGTGGAATGTAGATCTTTCCTATTTTCTCTACTTCAGAATTAAAATAGAGAAATATTGCTGTTATTCTGAATGCCTGTTTTTTAATTTTCTTCAGAATATCGATAGAGTTGTTTTTGTTGGGAATTTCCTTCGGATCAACACAATATCAACTAAGCTGCTAGCCTATGCCATGGACTTCTGGTCTAACGGACAACTGAAAGCCCTTTTCTTAGAACATGAAGTAAGTCTTTTTTCAATTACTTGTAATTCCTTGCCAATGCTGGAATCAGTTGCATTAATTATGTTTGTCCATCTTGGACTTGCGCCAGAACCTTCTATATAGGGGTCAATCAATATATCAGCCAAGCAAGTATATGTTATGTTAAAATGATTGGAATCAGCCAATAAACGCACCCATGTCATTAATGTTTTAATACACATTTTTTAACGGTGGAAATATTAACAAAATTACAATTAGGTGTTTTTAAACAGCCAATAAAATCAAAAGTTGTGGCTTCCAGTTAACTTTCATACAAAAATATTGACTGTACCAGAAAAGTGTGTGTGTGTTTCTAAAGATGAATATGAGGATCTAAATATTAGGGAGTAACATGAAAATGAGCACCTGTTAAATTATGATAAAAACAGATGAATTGGCCTCCTGCTCTAAATGCAAGGTATTTATGGGTCTATAACAAATGATAAATGTTTAAATATTGTTAAAAGTAAACAAGGTACAAATACTACTTGTACGTTTTTCCTACCCTGTGATGGTCAACGGCTGTCACTGCACGACCTTTATTCAGATTAACAGGATTTTTAGCTCCCCCTTGTGTCAGTTCTAAAATCTTCCGTCAGAACTGTCAATGGATAATATTGATTTCAGATTTCAAATATTAATTATAATGTATTATATAAATTAAAATAATTTAAGATAAATAAAAAAAAAGTTGTGTACATCTCTTAAGAGATTTTATATTCAAAGGTTTGGGGTTGGTAAGATTTTTTTTATGTTTTATGCTTACCAAAGCTGCATTAATTAAAATGACTGTTTTTCTATATATATATATGTGTGTGTGTGTGTGTGTGTGTGTGAAATAAAATTAAGTTATTTAATTATAGCTTAATTTTTCTTTTTTACAAAACATTTGACTAGTAGTGCATATACTGTAATATCAGTCACGGATTTCTCATTAGGCCTAAACAAATACCGTCATGTCACATGAAACAATATTTATCATTTGAATACATTTATTTAAATAAATGTAAAAATAATAAAATGCTCTGCTTTTTTACTGCAGGGTTATTTTGGAGCTGTTGGTGCCTTCCTAGAGCTACTGAAGATGACTGAAGACTCCTGAGACACTTTAAACCAGAAGCTGCTGTAAGATTTCAGGAAAGCCACATACCCTAATAAGGAAAAGCCATTTAAGAATGTTTCGAGATTCCGTTCCCCTTCAAATCATCTACATGCTGGCCTTTCTATGCTCGTGACAGGAGCAGGTGATCAAGAGGTTATGATGCAAAAGTGCACCATTTTCTCTGGTGATAAGCTGCACCTCATGCTAACTGTTCCTTGTCACCATTGCCATAATCCCAGCACAGCTTTGCCTTTGTCGTGTATTGATGATTTGATTGGATGATGATTTAGGACACTAATGATTGTGTACTCCTTCTTTTCCCTGTTTGTGGGCTTTATGAAAACAATTGTAATATATGAAAAGGGTTTGGAGGTGAGTATTATATGTATTAGGCCTGCTTTCCCCAATCCCCTCTGAACCAAATCATGCTTTGAACCACAAATCAGATTTATATTTACGCATCGATGAGCGTAAGAGCAGCCCATTTATGCGAGACTTTGGTCTCCCACATACAAGCATTTATAATATCTGTATTACATTAAAAATGCTAAGTTATATTATTACATTTAAAGCTGCAGTCGGTAACTTTTGACGCTCTAGCGGTTAATAAACAGAACTGCTTGCGTCTTGCGAAAGAACATTGTAACCGGAGCTACTTCTCTCTGTTTATGTCAATGAAGAATCACAAAGGTACTGGGTTACTCCACCGCGGTACCCCCGAGGCATTCTAAAATAGTCCGAATATAAACACTTATTATAGGTGCACCCTAGTGATTCAGGACAGACTAAAAAACGGTTTGGAAAATGGATTCATGGTGTACTCGCTTATTATATACATTTTGTAAATCTTGAACTCAAAAAAAAAGTTACGGACCGCAGCTCTGATTGGTTGTTTCTTACCGGGAGCGGATGAATTTCTGAAAATGGCAATAGGACCACTGGGAGGAGCCAGAGGAGCTTGATTTTTTTACGGATTCTCTATCTCATATTCTACTGTCAGGACATAATGACAGGTTTCACGAATACATTTTTACAAAAGTTACCTACTTCAGTTTTAAAGTCATTTTGGACACTAAAGCGCAAGTTCAAATTCATAATTCTGACCATTTATTTCTAATTAGATAAAGCCTATATTTTAACCCTTTTACACAATTAGCTAAATGTTGTCAGGTAGACTTGTTTTATCTTCATTGGACCTTGTATGATTAGTGGATTGTTGACCTGAGTAGCTGTTTCCAAGATATCTTTACCTCCTTTTAACTGGTCTGTGTAATGAACAGATAACTTATGCACCTGAGCTGACACTAATAGTGTTGGGACCAAATTGTCTATATTTACTGGAAAACAGTATCTTCTTCAGATGGAGATTTCTCATAGTTCACTACATACAGTAGCGCAAGTCCTTTCTTAACCTGATAATGATTTATATTTGGTTTTGCAGTCAAAATTCTGAGATTTCTCTGATCTGAATGTGTTAACAGTTTACCCTGTGTATATACACTGTAGTGTGTAATGTTTTATATGTATTTTGTTTTTAATTTGCACAAACCATCTCTTGTCATTTTCATGCCATTATGCAGTGATGTCTTACATTTGAGACAGCTAACAAAGATCTATATTTAGTCAAACCTCCTCACAAATGCCTTCATCCATTTAAACATTTTCAGCTTAAACATCATCAATTACTGAAAATATTTTGCCTTTTTCTTCTCATGTATCAACTTAAGAATCTCTTAACATATGCCTAAACACCTCTCTATATTAAAACTGGACAGCTGGGTCTGACTGTGAACGCTCCAGATTGTTGTTCAGAACCAGATGTATGTTAAACATGTGCTCCTAAAGCTGGAATCAGAAATTCCAAGTTACTATAATCTGTTTAAATATGTAAGATCAGAAACAAGAGCACTTCAAAGAGAAAATGTATTGCCTTTCCCTCCCTTTGAGCCACACAGCATGTCAGCAGTTACATTTGTACCAATTTCATTTTCTCATTTTGCCTCCTCAACACTGTAAATATTAACTAAAACGCACATTTAATCCTTTATTTTTAACGGCACTGACATTGTGTGGATTTATCATGAATTCAAGCAAGACCAAAACTCCTAAAAGGAGGTAATATGAGGAATATTATCATAATGCAATTTCTTTTAGAGGATTGTGTCTTTTGTGTCAGAAGTGGTCATATATTGTGAGTGTACTGAACCTACTGCATACTTAACAGCAGACCTGTGCTGACATTGAAGTGTCTTCTAGCTGCTGGGAAGATCTGTAACAGCACATTAAGCACACTGCCTCTACATCTGATCCTTCTGTCTGTTGATTCATGCTTTACTTCCTCTGCTCAGTCCTTAGAATTGCCTTATGCAGTGGGGTGCCATTTTGTCTTTGGCTGTCTGGATTATGCACAATGTCACCCCAACATTTCTGACCCACAAAAGCAACTTTCAAGTGTTATGGGGTGCCTTTTACTGATAGAGACAAGGCTTTACCTCTGTATTCTTGTTGCTAATGCTAAATCCAGATGTCACTGTGTACATTAATCCTGTTTTCTTTTTCTTCTTTGCGGGGTTATTGCTTTACCCATGCCACAGTGGACTGAATGCATGTGTCGGTACATTAGATTTAAACTGAGCCAATGCAAAGCATGTAAGCGATTTCTGAACCGATGTGTCATTTCCATGTTCTTGGGTGGATCACTCCATCTAATGTAGTTGAATTGCCTTTCTATCAGGTTTTGTTCTTGTAAACCAGCATAACGCTTGGATTGTATGTCAGCGTATGTCCATTTCATTGCGCTATAAATGTTAAATTGTATAAAACCTTTCTCTCCTTTCAGAAATGTGTTCCGTCTGTCCCAAACTGTGTTTGTTGCTCAGTTTTCAGGAAGCATGTCCTAAATTATAATTTCTGAAGCGCCATTACAGTTGAATTATAAGCTTTTTAGAGCTAAATTGTGTTTTAATAAATAATCTCATTTTACATAATTCGATGCAAATTTTTCTTGCTAATACTCCTCATTAATGACCTTAATCTTCTAATGTCTGTGATTTGAGTGAGTATGTGTAATTCCATACTGAAAATTATTTTAACTTAACTTTTTTCAGTGTTCAGGTAATCACATGAATCTCAAACTGTATCACTACACAAATTTTAAGTGTATTTCTTATGATATAACATTTGGTGTTGGTCATGCCTCCTAGGGAATGAAGAAATATTACTGACTGAAAAAAAAAATCTAACTTAAGAAGTTTTTATATTGGTTTTGAGTTACCATGTGAAAAGCTAACTTCATTTGTCAATAAACTATTTTGTAAATATCTAATAAATGTGTTAATTATGGAAATTGTTTTACTGTTGTGGCTACTGTTATCATTTATATCATTTCTTTCTTTTCATACAAAAATCTGCGATTTTACTACAAATTCACGTGACGAGAGACATTGCAGCTATCATTACATACTGGTATTTTATTCATTATATATGAATACTTACTTTACTTATATCAATTTATTCAAACTACTGTAGTACTTTTTCATTTAATATTTGTATTACTTCTATCCAGTTTTGACGTGCAACTATTCAACTGTTACTGGAAACAAATTGCAATTTCATGAGGAAAAACTATAAAAAATGGTATACTGTTTATTAAGGATAAGAAATCTGAAAATTATACTAGTTTAAATAGTTACTAACCCCATATCTCTGTAGAATTTAGTGACAAAATGTGCAATTTGCAAAAAATAATGAGTTGTCACTATCAGGGATGATTAGTAGCAATGCAAATAGCAAATGTTTGCTACTAGTGAGTCTGACCAGTTTAAAACATAGTCAGGTTTATTCCTTCTTGTTTTATTGTTAGTCTAAAATGCTTGATGCGATAGTCATTTATGGTTTATATATTTATTATATTTATATATAATATAAATTATATTAATATAAATACAGACATGTACATATTTTCAAAATATATACTGTGTGTGTCTGTTTATATATACTTAATGAATATAGACAATACACACATATATATATAAACAAAAACTTTTATTTTGGATGTGATTAATCGTTGGATAGCACTACAGTACAAAATATGCCAAGAAATCCATTGAATTAAACTGGAAATTTGAAAAAAAGACTGAAATCCTTCTAAATTTACCAGAAATTAAAACAGGTTGGCCTGATTGATAGTACTTATAAAATGATAAATTGCTGTATGCTGAGCACGTTTGTAAACTGGGGCGTTGTTTATCGACAGCAACAGAAACTAGGGCAACTCCCAAGCAGCCAGTTTGGCCAGTTAGAGAGGGAAATCCACACTTATGCCCTGCCATGCATACTTGCATAATTTTCTTTTCACGTGTAGGGGGAGTGGAGTCAGAGGTAAATAGGTTCACAGCTCGCACGTCTAAACATGTCAATGTACCCTGGTCTTGATGTTCCGACAGCTGCAAACTTGTTCGCTGGTGGATGCCGCAGGATGTTGATGAACATCCTGCACTGCACCAACTCAATTAAACTAATGTGCAGAAGAGTTTCAAACGTCTGGACCATATCAAGCGATTGCAGAGGAGTTGAATGGGGAAAGTTTGGACCGTGTTTGCAATGGTAAGTGCCTTTATTTAGTACAACTTTGAGTGTTTATTTTATTTTATTTTTTTAAATCTGGTTTCAAAAAGCGCATGACGTGTACAGGTGAATTTATATTCCGTTATATAAAAGAAAAACAACACGCCATGAATCTTTCTAGTTTTCATACTTTACAATTGTTATAAGTAATTATTAATTATTGATTTGACTTATTATTTTAAAGACAACAACAGTAGGCCTATTAATGTATTGGGTTTATGCCAGATGAATTAATTTGCGGTTAGGCTATTTTTAATCTTCTAAAAACTCCTATTTGATAATTAGGCAAATTCATGACAAGATCTGCAGGTGCAAAATGTATTAATAATATGTAATACTACTATTAATGGGATACTATTTTGGTTGTGTTGCCTTCAGTGATTTGCTAGAAGCATAGGAGGAGGAGATTAATCCTAGAAATCAACAGTGAGACAATTAGACAAGCCTACATTGAAAAAAATCTTGATGAGTGTTTTTTATGATGCACTGAAATAATGTGCAATTAGTGCTGTTCCCACAGTCGACTGATATCTAGATTTGAAGAGTCATAAACTACAGTTCAAGTTCAGTTGCATAATAAGATGGGGAAAAAATGGTATCATCTTATCCTGACTGTGTACATTGTGTACATGGCCACATTTTATTGTTTTTACAGTGGTTTTTCATGACTAAAACTGGATGGTATTTAGGGAAAAAAGCAGCTTTTTAATAGGGACAGAGCGGTGAGAAGAGTCCGGAAGGCAGACTGCAAGGTCTCAAGTTAATATGGTGTCGGCTTAACTGGGCTTTCTCTCATAAACACTTCCCAAGAATGCAGTCATGCATCATTTCACTTTTCGCTGTGAATCATTTGTTAAAACAAAAAGGAGCCCCAAACCCTGGAAGATGTTACATTTTCTGAGTAATTACAGAACATGTCCATCACCCATTGTGCCTGTTAATCATTTTAGCTGAGCATGTTACTTATTCCTGCCTGTTTTGCTGTCTATGTCATCTTGCTGTAATCAGAGTCACTGACCGGGCCTCACATCTGCAGAAGGAATTCCATGACCGGTGTTAGTGTGGCGGCAGAGACGTGCAGTTTTGGATTTTGAGGGAAATTAAAGTGGCAAGGACAGACTCCATGGCTCAGGAAAAGAAGAAAGGAGGGGTCCTTCCTCCGGATGGAGGGTGGGGATGGATGATCGTGGCTGGTTGCTTTGTGGTAACTGTTTGCACAAGAGCTGTTACAAGGTAAGCTTTTTGGAAGGCGTATGCTGTTGTTCATACCTGTATAGAACTAGAACAGTTTTAAGCTACTGTAACTGTAGTGATAGGTGGGGGGTTTTCAGCTATAATTAAATGTTAAAAAGGTTTTAACATGATGTTCAGTACCAAATATTGTCAAGGTTTGTTTCTCAAATGGGTTTAACCTGTTAAATAGTGCATACTTTTGTTTAGTGCAGTACATGAGGCACAACTATATTTAGTTCATTTCATGCTGAGAATTACCTAGAATGAGTCATTGGTTCACAAAGTGACAAGCGCTATCTGATGTTTCTGAGGCAGCCTTTGAGGTCAGGTTACATTCGACAGACTTGTAAACAACTTTCAGGCCTTCACACATGGATTTACTCTAGATAACACAGTGGATTTTCTAGCAGCCTGAAACTCTTGGGTGTCTTTACTTGGTTATGTTAACATGTGTTTTTCTGTAATATGAATTCTCCCCTTTTAAACTGCTTTTAACAAGCTGTTCTGTTTAGCAGTATTTTGTCTTTCCCCCCTCAGGCAAGAAATGTGCTGAACTGACTGCGCCATATAATTATTTAATTGTTCAATTAAAATGTTTAAGTACACGACTGACATGGAAAAGGTGTGGAATGCAAGATGAAACTCAAAGAACAGGTCTGCAAATCCACTCATTTTGTGGGTAGGATGAAATTGCAAGCAGGCTGGTGGAAACAAAAGAGTTTATGTGACCTCTCGCCTCTTAAACAAGGACTCTTTTGTCAGTTTCTTAAGTCCTGTTGAGATAAGTGGTAATTATCAGCTAGAGAGGTACCAGATGATGAAACTTTTTTAGAGCTTAAAGGGCAACCGGTGGTCTTCAGATAAAAAAAAAAAAAAAAAAGCCTTTTTAACCTCTTCTTTATCTTATGGATATTCTCTTCTCCTCAACCCATTTGAAAAAGCTCTTATCATCCATATGTGTTATTCAAGTCCTAAAATAAGATTTTACCCTTTGAGTCTGCAACTTGGCTTTGCTGACTGGCTTTTTTTTTTTTTTTACTGTCTGTGGAACAGTTGACTAAAGGACATCTCCTTCTTTGATGGCTGATGGCCAGACACGTCTGTCCCAGTGGCAGAAGATGTGAGAGTTTCTGGCTGTCATATCCACACTGAGTGCTCTGACCCGACTGACCTGCATGGTGATCTAGTTTTGTTTGTTCAGGTGCAGAACAGGCACTGCCGATGCTTGTGCCTCATTACATCGTCTCAGGCACCCACGATCTACACGGCTGTTCATTGTTACTGACTGTGAATGGCACTGGACTTTAAAGCATGTTGTTAGTTTGAAGTGTCACAATATGGTCTTTTAAAGACCACAAATGTGTGTTGTTTGTGTTTTGTCTGATCAGAGTTGTCTTTTTCTCTTTTCCAGATGCATCTCCATATTCTTCGTTGAGTTTCAGATGCACTTTGCAAGAGATTACTCTGGGACGGCATGGATTCATTCATTAGTAGACTGCACAACCATGCTGTGTGGTATGTAATGATCATAATGGACACTAAAGTAATTGTACATTAGTGTATCACAATCTCTTTTCTTGAATGGTCACACAGTTGGTTTCAGAGTTTTTGACCATCTGAGACAATACCATTGCATAAGACACTAAAAAAAACCTGCCTTGTGGGAGGCTGAAAACTTTTTTTTGAAGTCAGCAACACACAGCGAACATCTTGAGAGGACACGTCAGTGTCGCAAGCTTGACCCAAAAAAACAGGCCTGTTTGCTTTCCTTACACCCAGTGCTATCTGCTTTTGACAGTACAGCAGGCTTAAGAACTACATTGCTGAGGAAAGGCCATCTTTATGCAGTTGACTAGTAAACAAAAGAAATGCTGTTATTATTTAAACCTTTCCAATATCGTTCAATATGTTCTTTTATTACGAGGCCAATATGTTTGATATAGGCTGTGCAGGAGTCTGTAGAGACACATAGTTGCATATCTATTAATACTGTATGATGTCATGTAGTATGAGAGCGGCTCATTAGTAGTATTAAGATATAATGTGTTCAACATAAAAAAAAATATAGCCACTTCTGAGGAAACTGCTGCAAAAAAATAATGGGAGTTGTTGCAACCGTGACTATTTAATTAAATTAGCATTTGAAATACCTCTTGTAATGAATGTTGTGTAATGTAATATTGCAAAATTTGTAATGTAATATAATTTTTTCTTAGCCATTTAACACAGACAAAACAACTTGACGAAATTATCTTCGCTTAGTGGTTGGAAGAATGACACTTGACATATTTTTTGTGTATGTAAATCTAGAAATGTGTTTATGTTGAAGTTTATGCCCCCTCTTATTGATTAAAAAAATACAATAATTATAACACAATTAATATTGTGAAATACAATTATTCCTACTTTATCTAATTGTTTCCTATTTCTTAATACATTTTCCAATTTTATTCCTGTGATGGCAAAGCTGAATTTTCAGCAGCCATTATTTCAGTCTTTAGTGTCACATAATCCTTCAGAATTCATTCTAATATGCTGGTTTGGTGCTCAAGAAACATGTCTTATCGATTTTGAAACTTTTGAAACTATATAAAAGTTTTTACTGTCACTTTTGATCAGTTTAAGTATCAAGTCTATACAAAATTGACCCCAAATTTGATGTATAGTAGTGGACATCAATGGAAATCCATCTTACAGTAAACATTATTTAAAATATGATTTGCACAATATGTTTATTCACATGTTGCTTTCGCAGCTCCACTCGGAAGCCTGATTGGGAATCGGTTGTCATGCCGTGTAGCTGTAATACTAGGAGGATTCCTGGCCTCCATAGGTTTAGTCCTCAGCTCCTTCGCAACCAGTCTGGAATATCTTTACCTTACCCTGGGAGTGTTAACTGGTAAGAGCTCTAAGAATAAAACACTGACCTACAGACCCATATTCTATACTATATATATATTTGTTTTTTGTTTTTAGGACTTGGCTTTGCCCTTTGCTACACTCCAGCTATTGCCATGGTCGGTATCTATTTCTGTGAGAGGAAAGCTTTGGCCTATGGCATTGCCATGTCTGGCAGTGGCATCGGGACCTTCATTCTGGCCCCGGTAGTGCAGCTGCTAATCGAACACTACTCATGGCGAGGGGCCCTCCTTATTTTAGGGGGATTTGTGTCTAACCTGTGTGTATGTGGAGCTCTGTTACGGCCTATCATTCTAAAAGAAGAAGAGGCCTGTCCTCTTCCAGTAGACTCAGAGTGCGAGTATGGTTTTAAACCCCCCGGCATTCCTATGGGGAAGGCTGTTGATGACAAATTAGAAGTGGACTCTAAACAACGGTGTCTTCAGTCCATGCAGGAATACCACTTTTTGCTCATGCCTGACTTCCTGGTGCTAGCAGGCTCCTTCCTGCTGCTGGCCAGTGGGTGCAGCCTGCCGTTTGTGTACCTAGTACCGTACGCGCTGGATGTAGGCATCGGTCATCAGCATGCTGCCTTCCTGATGTCCATACTAGGGGTTATTGACATCGTTGGCAACATCACATTTGGCTGGCTCACTGACAGGAGGTATGTTTTTTCCCTGTTCAAAAATCCAGCATATTCTGGTTAGGTATGTTTTGAACCACCGCTGCTGGTCTTAGCTGGTCATTAGCTGGTCACGTGCTGTTCCTAAGCAGGTCTTGAGCAGGAGCTAGTTGTTTAGGATCAGCTAAAAACCAGCTCAAACCAGCAGCCATGCTTCAAAACACACCTAACCATCATATTTCTTTCTCTTTTTTTTAACAGGGTGGTACTGTGTTAGTATTGCATTACAATCAAAAACAAAAATTGGTAATTTATTGACTGAGCTACATATTTGTCTCTTCTGTAACTTGATTTAATTCTATTTTTTATTTTAATTATAAAAAAAAAAAAAAAGCTGGGTCAATGATATTGACACTTTTCATATCCTAATACACTTGCAGTAAGCTTGGCATCAATTAACATGAATTAACCTATTCGCTGATGAGTATATTTTACATTTCTGTATTGAAATAAATTGTTATATTCAAAAGTAAAAAAATAACTGTCCTGATATCACAAATTCATTAAAACTACGAAATTAAAAAAATTGAAGAAAATAATGTTAATGACAAATAAATAATAAAATGTATAGTAATTAGTAAAATGTGAATACTTACCACTCGTATTTAAGGTGTAAGGAAAATTCATTAAATTTAAACCTTTTTTTAAATGATGTCAAATGTTTTCTAAAACAACAACATGAAGACAGACTAGAGTTTAATACCTTAGGACACATGTTTCTTAGGAAAATCGTTGTCTTTTTCTTAATTTTTCATTGACCCGGCTGTCAGTTTAGAGTTAAAATTTACAAGAGTGTACATGTCATGGTTTTTTATCTGATGAATGATTCATAGAGGTCAAAAAGAAAAAAAGAAAAGAAAAGAAAAAGCTCAGGTTTAAGGAAAACAGACAAAGATTGTTGATTGTTTGCTTTTGTTAATGCTGACTGACACTTTCTGTATCTCTCCCAGGTGTCTGAAGAAGTACAGGAATATATGCTACATGTTTGCTGTGGGAATGGAAGGACTATGCTGTCTTTTTATCCCCCTTTTACACACATTTGTCTTGCTGGTACCCTTCTCTGTGCTCTATGGGTACTTTGATGGTGCCTATGTTGCCCTCATTCCTGTCGTAACATCAGATGTTGTAGGGACAGCATACCTGTCTTCAGCTCTTGGAGTTGTGTACTTTCTCCACGCTGTTCCCTATCTGGTCAGCCCACCAATTGGAGGTAAGAGCCTCAAATAATTATTTTATTTTGGTCAGTTCTAAGTTCCATTATAATAATAAACGTTATTTTTTGTCACATTGAGTAATGAGTTTTTATTTTCTGTGGTAATCATCAACACGCCCTAGATGCAGTACATAAAAATTATGTTGAAGATTACCTGGAATGTTTTTTAAACATAAAACATTAACCACAATATTCACTTTGTAATGACAGGTTCTGTTTAAAAAGTCCAATAAGTGGTTATCTATTAATGTACAAAGACACATTAACCATTCAAACTCTTCCCATTTCACCACATTAAGTTATTTTCTTGGAAGGATAAAAGTTACTTAAAAAAACACTGTGAAGTAATCACGTGATTTGTTTTTTTGCATAGGTTGGTTGGTAGACACCACAGGGACTTACACGGCGACATTCTTTCTGAGTGGGTTTGCCCTGATCTCCAGTTCTCTCCTGCTGTTCTCAGTCGCCGTCATTCGCCGTTGCAAGAGAAACCAAACGAACAGTCTGAGCAAAGACCCAAAACTGGTGTCATGTGAAGGCAAACAAGTAGACTGTTATACTTCTAAAAAAAAAGACTTGATGATAATTATACCAACCACTTCATAGCTTTGGGATAACAATTCGTATTTTTTTATTTGCCTAGTTCTTTGTTTAATCAAATTTTGTTAGTATATACAGAGTTAGTAATAATGTTTAATTGACAGATGAATTGTTTGTGTATAAAAATGTGTATATGTATTTTATTGACTTTCTGTTCAGAAGAAATTATCATCTACATTAGAAATGGTAAAAAAACACATCAAGATTTTTGTATATATTTTCTCCATCTCTCAAATGTTAAAATAATGTCTATGCACTTTCCTCTATACAATTACAAATGAAAGTCATGATAACTGATTAATAATCTTAGAATTTGATGTCAACATTCTCAACTAAGTGTTCAGTAATAGTAAATTACCAAACTATAAGCTTATCTATGTAACTAGCAGTAAACAGTTATCTATTTAGTTTGAAATGGGTTTAAAAACAGAAAAACAAACATATAGTTTAAAATTTGTATAGTATAGTATAAAGTGTGGTTTTTATTCGTCAAAGCAATAATCTGTTATTACATTCTTTCTCCTGTGGAACATAAGAAAATATATTGTGAAACACCAAATACATTTAGTGACATTCAAATCAACCAGCAGGGGCTCAGAAATAATAATTACCATCATAAGATTTAAGTACAGTTAATAGAATAACACCAAAATAAAACTACAACAGAGGGAAAACATAGCATAGCAGGTAAAATATAAGTCCAAAGACATAATATGGGAAATTTAGTATAGAGCACCTTCATTTCATTTAACAATGAAAAGAGATGCTCCATTTTAAACAAAGATATGGCTACACAGATGTTTTTGAAAGATTTCAATAGGCCTAAACTTTCTCTTAAGAGAGCTGATCAACAGTTTTCCCCGAAAATGTACATTATTTAATTTTTTACACATAGGTTCTTCTTCACTAAGTGCACAATTTTAAATCTATGCAAATAGTCAGTGCACACTTTAGAAAAAAAGGCAATAGAAATAAATTTGTACAGGAAATCCCATAAATGGACAAAGCTTGAGGTGTTCAGGCAAATTAATAGTTGAAGGAACATGCTCCATCATAGGCTGGGAAAAGGCTAGTCTTCCCCTGACCAAGGGGACTTGGGGAAAAAAATGCCACTAAATTGGACAAAATCCCCCTGCACAAACATATCATCATCAATCGGCTGCGAACAAGGTAGGTTGACAGTCGGTCACTAATTTTGTCCATTCTTTGCGATTTCTGGCAGCTTCTCGTAGTTCGCTTACTGTTGCTGGTACGTCCTTATTGATGATTTCGCGCTCTGCCTCGACTTCATTTGTCATGCCGACTTGATAGACATACTTGTTGATCAAGTCGCTCTCATGTCTTCTTAGGCAGTGTCCTACAAATCTTAGCTGCTTCTGTTGTACTTGAAAAACGAGTTGGTTGTGGCCGACTATTTCATAAATCTCTTTATTGCTCTTCTTGTCCAGGCGCTTTATGCCAAGCATGATTCTGTAGCAGTTGGTGGCAAAACTGTTGAGTATGTCTCTGAGTTTGCTGCTAAGGATCCAGCTCTCGCAACCATAGAGCAGGATTGAGACACATGCAGATTCGAATATGTTAATCTTGAGTGTAATTGGAAGACTTCTTGACTGAAATATGTTCTTCATCTTCCGGAAGTCCCCCCATGCTTGGCCTTTGGATTCGGTAGAGGCGATGTGGGAACCAAGATATTTGAAGTTCTTGGTCCATTCTGTTTTACCTATATTGACTTGAAGGCCTACTCTCCTGGCCCACTTTGCTGTTGTTGTGAGTTGTTCCTGTGCTCTGTCCAGGGTGTTTTCAAATAGGACGATGTCATCAGCGAAATCCAAGTCAAATAGTGATACTTCTGGATTTCTGCTGGATTCTTTTAAGTGTGTTATGATTTCACGCGATAATGTGTTCTTTGCATGCTCTTCTTCGGCTCGACTTAATACATAGTCTATGACGATTATGAATAGGAAGGGAGCTGGGGTATCGCCTTGTAGGACGCCTGTTGTAATGTCGAAGTGGTCTGATAGCTTCCCTTCAACTAGTACATGACTCTTTGACTTGTTTGCGGATCGCTCTTACTGTTTTGTCTGGGATTCCATAATGTCTTAGTATGTCGAACATGGTTGATCTCTTGATGGAATCGAATATCTTCTTGAAATCCACAAAGGTGATATAATAATCGAGTTTCTTGTCTTGGAAGCCTTCGATTATTCTACGCAGGATGTGGACTTGTTCTGTACATCCTCTCCCTCGTCTAAAGCCAGCTTGATTGGCGCGTAGAATCTTGTCGATCGGGTCTCTTATTCGGTAAAGAAGGACCTTGTTGTATACTTTGGCGATGACCGACATCAAGCTGATCCCTCTGTAGTTGTTCATTAGGGTGAGGTCTCCTCTCTTTGGCAGTGGTACTATCAGATTCATGGTCATACATCGTTGCAGATGTTGTAGATGAGATCGGCAACATAGTCTCCTCCATATTTCAGTGCCTCTGGTGTGATTGCATAATCGCAGCCAGGTGATTTGCCATTCTTCAGTTCTTCAATTGCACACTTTATCTCTATGATAGTGAATGGACTTGTGTTGATGTCAAGATCCTGGGCAGCTGGTTCGATTGGCAAATCGTCAGTGATTATGTTGTTGTTTAACAAGGTTTTAAAGTATTGTTGCCACTCCTTTAGCAGTTCTTGGAATGATTTGATGTCTCTTCCGTCTGCTCTTTTCATATTGTGTTTGTTTGTTAACTTAGTCTTGCCGCTGATCTTTTTGACTATCTCCCAAGTTGTTCTTAGGTTATTTGCTTTGCTGCTTCTTTAAGTCGCTGTAGTTTTTCCTCCAAGTAGTTGATCCTGTCCTGCTCATATGAATCAAGCAGATCTTGACTGAGTTGTTTCATGTTTGCACACTTGTTTCTCTTAGATTTATTCCGTGCTTTTGAGAAGTTCAATCGTTTCGCTCGAAACCCAGTTCTTTGGTGCTTTTATCCTGATTAGGCCGACCATGCTCTTTGCAGCATCTTCAATGTCTGTTACGAATCTATCATATTTTGGCTGAATATCATCACGTCGTCTTCTCTCCTAAGTGCGTTGTAACGATTGTGGATAGTGACGGTATATTGTTCTTGTAGCTCTTCGTTGTCTTTGAGCTTTCTCCAGTCGAACTTGAGGCGCTTGTTCTTGGTTTCTCTTGGCGCTCTCAGTCTGATCTTAATCTCTGCGCTTACTATTCTGTGGTTCTTCACCGAATTGATCCACTTGCCGTTGATGAGTATGTGATCTAGTTGAGCTCTGTTTTTTTCCGTCTTTTGCGTTTCTATTGGCATCTGGTTGCCACGTCCAGATTCTGGATTTTGGATGAGGGAATCTGGGCTGTATTGGCCTTGTATTTGTTGTTTCACAGAACTCAACTTTTCTACTTCCATTGTCATTTGTTGCTTTGTGCAGAACGTGTTTGGCTATAACTCTTGGATTTGACTGATGGCTGTCTTCTCCAATTCTTGCATTGAAGTCGCCTGCAATGACGAGCATATTGTGTGGCGATGTTTCGTGTGCACATTTGATGAGCTGGTTATAGAAGATGTCTTTCTCTGTCTTTGGTTTTTCTTCTGTCGGGGCATAGGCTACGATGACTGTTGTTAAAGGGTTGCCCGCAAATGTTGCTGTCATTATCCGCTCAGACACTTTAGTTGTTGCTGTCAGGGATTTGGTGGCTTTGCTGCTCGTTAAGAGCCCTATTCCTCTGATGTGATTGCCTTGGGTTGTTTTTGTGGCTGAGGAGAAGTCGAATCTCCATTCTTTGTTGTTGTAGATTTCGATGTAGGTGTTAATGCCATCGTCTGCTGGTAGTCGGTGCTCTTGTATGGTTACGAGATCGATTCTTTTCTCTTCACACCCATGAATGAGCTGATGGAACCGGTCAGATTGTTTAAATGTTGGTGTTTCTTGGTTGCCTCCCTTTTCTGTTTCTTGTAGAGTACGGACGTTGTAGGCATCAATGATGGTTGGTTTGGTATGAGAAAATTGACGCTGCTTGGTTGTGTTGATGGTGCTTGTTTTGTCTTGCTTTGACACTGCATGATCGGGAGCAGATGGCTGCCCCTTCATACGCGATGGAATCGCGCAGCGACGTGGCAAAGACGATTTGTTGCCCGGAATGGGTACTTCATTTTTTTTTTTTTTTTTTTATTGGTCTTGTAGCACATTGCTAATTGATGATGGATGATTCTGAAGCATGAATTTGGTGATATTTCAGATGCTTTATTAAGCATATCAATAGCACTGTCTTAGATCTTTAATCTCTGAAGAATATTCCAACATCTCTCATCACACGTGGATGATCTGGAGACCCATTCAAGTCTCAACCAACTTCTCAGACTCATTCTTCAGCATCTTGGAACATAACAATAGTTTAAGCCCAAGAAGAACTCTCAGAACATCATCATCTGGGTTTATATCAATTGCTTGTCTAAGCTGCTTGATTGCAGGTGAATTCACAGTGCAAGATGTACCAGCTTCAGTACGATACAAAGCAATGGCATAACCAGCATTCCACTCGCTATTTTCCGGATCCAGTTCTACAGCCTTCTGGAAAACTTCTGCTGCTTTGTCATAATATTTGCAAGAGAATTTAAGATAAGCCCATCCCTTCTCACCAAGCACCTCTGGAACAGATGAAGACTCAGTTGGAAATGTTTCATTTATCTTCTGAAGCTTCATCAGATAACTTTCACTCTCTGTGTAGTTCTTCATATGGTAGTTTGTCCATGCTAAATTTCCATAGGTGACCATGAGAGTCTTGTCACAATTCTCACTAAGGTTCTCTTTAATAAGTTCCTCAGATCTTAGTAAGTGTTTAAGTGCTTCATTTTCATGGCCAAGGAGGAATTTGACATATCCCAAAGAGCATTGTGCTCGTGCAGCCCCTTCCTCCCTCCCCAGTTCCAGCTTATCTTGTTCCTTTAGTCTGCTGAGCAGGTTAGGCAAGTCTATATCATCTTTTTTAAGGTCCCAAGTGAAGTGACATTCCAGCTGATCCAGCTTCATTTTTAAACTACCCTGAATTAAACTGAAAAGATTAAATACATTAGCTACATGAAAAAAACAACATATGACATTATGCTAGTGACAAAACTTATGCCTTATCTTACTTAAGATACTTTTATTAGCTAAATTATCATTATTATTATCATCATTTTTATTATTATTATTATCATTATTGTTGTTGTTTACACTTTAGCTACATCATTCTCATTGACATCTTACCACAGTCTTCAATAGTAAAGCTGTTAAATATGAAATAGCTATAGACATTTAAAACTGGAAAAATGAACAAAGCAAATGTATATGCGTCTTCCTACAAATGATCTGTTATAATTGAGTTTGAGATATTATTTCAATTCAGATTATTTCTATACAGCTTTTAACAACATGCATCCTTCCAAAGCAGCATTACAGAATTTGTTTCATGAATACTCTGAGCAGAATATCATCAACTTAACACTTCCACTTTTTGCAAGCTTCTCGAGCGAGATGTGTTTTAACTGCAAGTCACGAGTTTTCAAACTCCATTTGGTTCATTTAGTTCTTAAAAAAAGGACAAATATTTAGCCTATATTTAGAAAACAAAACAGCACTCACCTCATCTCGGACATCTCTTTTCTTTTAGCCTACTGTACCTTGTGGGAAATAATACTCAAAGTAATGTGTTACAAGCTTAGTAGATCCAGTGAAGTACTTTCAGTTTTTGTTTCTCGAAAAACATGACTTTAATAGGTTGGCTGGTAGAGACACCACAGGGACTTCCGGCGGTATTGTTTTTAATTGGGCTTACCCTGGTCTTCTGTTAACTTCTGCTGTTCTCAGTCCCTGTCGTTCTCCGTTGTCAGAGAAACCAAATGAACAGTCTGATCAAAGACCCAAAATTGGTGTCATGGAAAGGCAAAAAAGTAAAAGTAAAAACTATTGTGCTTCTAAATAAAAAGGCTTGATGATAATTATCCCAGCTGCTTCATAGCATTGATATAACAATTTGTATTTTATTTTTAATTTGCCCAGATTTTTTATCAAAATTGAACAGTAATAAATGTCAGTAATAATGTTTCATTGACAGAGAAATTGTTTGTGTTTAAAAAAAAATCTAAAAAAAAAGTTCTCTCAAAGATCTCTCAAATTTCATAGTAATGTGTAAGCAGTCAAGTTTTCTTCTATATAACAAATGTACAAATGCAGGCATAACTGGAGCTCCAGTTGTAGTATGATACTTAAGTCAGTAGAAGGCAGTGCTGATCCCTAGATATCTGGACAGTCTGAACAGTTTAAATGTATAATATAATATATAAAGGGCAAATGTCATGGTCTGACATTTTTAATAAGCTATTTATTTTTGTTATGATCATGAGTTTGCTACAACTAGGTGGAGAGGAGTAATGAAGTCAATTAGTACATATGGGGATGGTAAGGAGGCCATGATGATCAGAGGTCAATGGGCAAATTTGGATGCCGAGGTCACACCTCTACTCTTTTTGAATAACATCCTAGGATTTTTAATGACCACAGAGGGTGAGGACCTTGGTTTAATGTCTCATCCGAAGGACAGTGCTTTTTGACAGTCGCCACCACTATAGGGCTTGGACGTTATGACGTCATTATTTGGCGTGGCCGCCATGTTGATGGCCTCCTTTACTGCTACTCGGACTACTGCGCAGATATTTAAATGTACTCCCTCTCAGCAGTGTGTCTTAATTTGATTAATTAAAATTCTATTTCAACCATGGTAAATTGCTGCTGTATTGTGGGGTGTAATAGCGCAACAGATAATCGCCATGGGGGGGGGGGGGGTGGATTAACTTTCCACTGCTTTCCTGCTTGGAGGCACGACCACGGAGACCATAACGTTTGAATATTAATTTATATAGCTTAAGTCAACATTAAAAATAGGGAAATTACTCTGGTTACTCATCCAAAATAAGGGATTTTTTAACATTCATCTTTGTGTTGCTGTCCCTCTGCTGACAGCAAAAATTCATACTACAAAACTGCTGCATTAACTACGTGAGTTGTGAAGCTAGGTCTAACGTGACTTTGCTTACAGACTGGCATGAAATAGGTCTCTCAAAACTACCACGCTATCTTAAAAAGCCCAACATCATGCTAAGGTTGCTTTCAAGTAAGCAAAACGATGCCTTGAAAACATCTGTTTCGCTGGAAGGGCAAGGGTAGCAACAGGACAACAGCACAGAGACTGACGTGTCCAATGGAAGGGCTAACAGCGGGAAAAGAGCTCAAATACATGAGAACACCGGAAAAAAAACGGGAGGGTTGACAGCTACTAACTACACTTTTGAAACACAGTTAAAAGTACGTAGTATTGATAGGTTTAGGAGTAGGTATAGGGGAGGGGTTAGGATTGGGGTGGGGTTAAAATTAGGCAATTAGGTAGCGACTTGAACAAGGGGGGTAATAATTCATCAGGGGGTCGAAATTGGGCACAACACCTGCTTTATGGTCTGCAGCTCCTAAACCCATCCATTTCTGAACTGCACATGAGTCCTTCACTAGCCGCGTTTCCACTTTCGAGCTTAAAGCGGGCATGCTAGTGAATGCTAGGGCCAGTCACATTTCCAATGTCACTTCCGGGGCTTGATTGTGCCTCATCTGGGATTCCTCGGGTCCAACGGCCAGGTTTTTTTGGCCTGACGAAAGCCTTGGGCCAAAGCGGGCCAGCTGGGGCTAGAGGAGTGGTTATGAACAAAGGCGGAGTTTCTCCACGTCTGGAGAGCTAAACGCTGCCGATCATTTCAGAAAGATAACAGCTATAACTCCAGCATTAAAGACATTTTAAAATAAGTTGAGTTCAAAAATCACTCTTACTCAGCAGCGAGTGTTTGAAATAACTTGATCCGATGTGGATTATAATCACTACACAAGGCAGAAATCTTTATAAGTGATGTAAAAGACATTAACGTTACCAAAGTAAACATGATAAATGCTACCAGGAGAGATCAGATGTCAGCTTCTTATTCTCTATCACAATTATGAATTTATTTAGTAACATGTTTTATCAGTCATAAGTCTCGTCTCCAGAGTTTATCTCCGCATATATGTCATCAAAATATAATAATGATTTTTGTTCGGGAGCTTCTATAAAAATAGAGAGCGTCTGCACTGCGGATCATTTCAGGAAGCTAACAGCTATAACAGCAGCATTAAAACTTTTTTTTAAACTTTCAGTCAGCGAGTGTTTGAAATAACGCGATCCAGTGTGGATTATAATCACCATACAAGGCAGAAATATTTTAAGCGATGTAAAAGACTATGCACGCTAAACATGTTACCATAGTAAACCTGGCAAATTTGACCACTTGAAGAAATCAGACGTCAGCTTCTTATTCTCTATCACAATCGTGTATTTATTTAGTAACTTATATTATCTGTCATAAGTCTCATCTCGAGAGTTTAGCTCCACGTTGCCTATCATAAAAAAATATAATAATGTTTTTGTTCGGGAGCTTTTATAAACATAGAGATATTATCATTCATTCTAAATTTGATGGCTACTGTGGCTACAAATAAACAGAAACAGACTCGACTGAATAAACAGGCTATTTTCATAAGCGTTAAAAAAAAAAAAATAATAAGTGTATTTATGTGTGATTAATTTCTGATAAATTAATTCATTATGATCAATGTATCACATAATCTATAGTAAAACATCCATACTTTTGAATTTGAATATTTAACAAAACATGCAAACAAATGGCCGCTTTGATCATGTCCGTGTGTGATTGCGCATGTTCCAGTGATTTGTTTCTTATTAGTTTTCTGATAACTTCTCTTTGTTGGTGAAATGATGAGGTTAAGTGACGTTATTCCTGGGAAGCGTGTAAAGGGCGTGTTTTAGTGACGTGCAGCAGAGCTTCAGGCTCGACTGTGGAAACCCTGCACTATTCTGGCCTCATTGATACTGGCCCGAGGCTATTAGCCCCACCCGGCCAGTTATAAGCCCTGGCTCGCACTGGCCCGACAGTGGAAATGAGGCTACTGTCATCGCTCCTCTTTTGTATCCTTCCGATCTCCTCTGTGGGACTCGAGACTGGTGTCGCTCATTTCCAATCACTCCTCCGGCCTCGCTCTGTTCCCACGGCTCTCGGTCCCACCCCACCCCACCCCACTCGGTCCCACCCCACCCCACCCCACTCATCACAGTCTCCCATCCAGGTACTGACCAGGTTCAACCCTGCTTAGCTTCAGTGTGCAACCAGTCTTGGGCTGCATAATCTCCCAGGAATCCATGGCAGCTTTTTGGCCAATGCCCACCCAAAAGGTCATTTGATTGACATGTCAAACAACCAATCACAGTTCGTTTTGTTCAGCGGCATGTTTCGGGTGTGGAAATGTCGCCACAATAACAGATACACTCAGATTGAGTAAAAAACTCTCAGATGAATTTTAAGGATCCTGTGCCGCCAACTTAAAATATTTTACATACTTCTGAGAATCCAGCATTTAGCTGATCCTCATAAGCACTTGTCATCCCAGTTGTAAACACAATAGCTTTCACAATGGGTTTTTCGGCAGCACAGCATCTTTGTTTCCTGGCGGAACGCTAAAAAAAACGCGACACACGTGTCTCCCAGAAATCCTGTATATTTCAAACAATCCAATGTCAACTTTGAAACCCCTGAAGTGTTTCCACTTTTGTGAGATGTATGCATCAGACGTTCAGCCAACAGTCCATGGGCATGACGACTGAGGCTGAGACTATGGGCTGCAGGGCAATATGGCTGCATTTAATACCTAAAACACCTTAAACATTTAGGGTTCAATGTTAACATTCTCAACTAAAAGTTTAGTTATAGCTTTAGTAAAGTGACAGAGAAAGTAATAATGAATTACTAAACTATTAGCTGCTAAACAGTAATCTAAACTCATTGTTTTTAAAGATAGACTACATACAACCATTTAAAAAGCATATATTTTAAAATTTCAAGATTATGAAGTGTGGTTTACATTATAGTTACTGATAAAATAATTAACCCAGGCCTTAATCAATCTTCTTAAAATCCAGTGCACAAAATGCAGTTTGTTTTTATATTATTTATTTGTTCATATTTTAATTTGTCAAAGTAATACATGTATGTTTAAAAGTAATACAAATATAATTGCACATAAATTCACCAAAAAAAAAAAGTACATTTTATGTTTATCTGCTTACCCCCAGGGAATCCAAATTGAAATTTTTTCTTTAGTAGAACGCAAACAAAGTTTTTTTTTTTTAACTCAAACCATTGCAGTTTGTCAGTCATATGATGGAAGTGAAAGGGAATCATGGCTTTGAGAATAAAAAAAAAACATACACAAAGATAGCAGACTTAAGAGCATTATCTCCACCTATCTGACAGACTGTAACAGTTTGAGTTAAAAATCTTTGTGAAAGTGAAGTGACATTCAGCCAAGTATGGTGACCCATACACAGAATTTGTGCTCTGCATTTAACCCATCCGAAATGCACACACACAGAGCAGTGAACACACACACACACACTGTGAGCACACACCCAGAGCAGGGGGCAGCCATTTATGCTGCGGCGCCCGGGGAGCAGTTGGGGGTTCGATGCCTTGCTCAAGGGCACCTAAGTCGTGGTATTGAAGGTGGAGAGAGAGCTGTTCGTGCACTACCCCCCCCACCCCCACAATTCCGTCCAGCCAGAGACTAGAACTCACAACCCTTCGATTGGGAGTCCAACCCTCTAACCATTAGGCCACGACTTCCCCTAAAAGCTACTGAAGAAACAATGTCACCTATCTTGGTTGCCCCGGGGGTAAGCAGATAAAAATAAAAAATATATTTTTGGGTGAACTATATTTTAAACTAAGCCCCAGTATTAGGATAAGTACCTATGATCAATATTTATTATCTGATTGAATGGACACAGCTCCTTTTAATCTCATGCCTTCATGAAATTTTTTTGTATGCCTTATAAGGGATTAAATATCCAGAGTCTATTATGCAATAAAGATAACAACTTCAAATGAAACAGCATATTGACTTTATTAAGAAGCAACTTGTAAAGAAACTGAAATACAGAGAAAAGATTAGTAAATTATAATCAGAGATATAGTCATAAAATGTAACAGATGATATACAGTGTGAATTAAGATTAACAGGACTGCATTAGTTTGGGATTTTTATAGTTGGGAAGACTATATTACAAAAGGTGATTTTTTTTTTTGCCTTGCAACACAATATACAATAGTTAAGACTGAATAAATCAAAAAGACCTGTAAGGTAAAAAGTTACATTTGATAGATACCAACAACTCTTGTTTCACATTAATCCTTGTTCACTATCCACACTAAATCTGTTTCAAAGCATCTTCACACAGAATTCATGAACTGAATTATCAAATGTGCAAAAACGCATTCTGAATGTATGACAAAATTTAGGCCCAATAGCCTACTATATAAATTATATAAGAACATTTTGTCTTCAACTGGTTTTAAGAATGCCATACTCAAAGATCCTCCCGCACATGCACTCAGAAGGAGAAAGACACAAAAAAAAAAAAAAAAAGAAACTAGCAAATGAGAGATGTGGGACTATATTGAAAAGCCATAGTTTGGACATGATTATGTAAATTAGCAGCAGAGACTCACTTCCTCATTTGGAACCACTTCATTAGCATTAGAACAAGCTAAATTTTTGTACACGATCTTCGTACATAAATACACAAATAAGGCCTGTTGTTTTTCCACTAACAATCAATTATGCATCCTTGTAGAAATTTTATATTTTACAATTAATCTCACAAAGATTACTGAGGGACTCATCATCCTCTTCGTTGCCTAAAGTGGCTGCGTAGCTTTTGGTGTCCCCAAACATTTCCCCTTTCATCTGATAAATGAATCCCAGTATTTCATTGGCCTTCCAATGACCTGGGTTGTCCTTGATATATCTCGCAGCAATGTTCTTCAGTTTCTTTGCGCTTCTATTCCCCTCACTAGTATGAGGACTCATTTCCAAACACTGCCTATAGTGGCTGATTGCTAAGTCCTCACATCTGTTACAATAGTGCTGGAACTCAGCATAGAAAAAATGTACTTTATGCACACCATCATTTTTCTCTCTAGCTGTTTTAAATGTTCTATCAAACAGTTTCTCTGCCTTGGGCAGATCACGTTTCTCTCCATATTGAAATGCAAGCTCACTCATGGCAATAATAAAGGAAGGTTTTAGAGAAGTTGCCTTTTCTAGATGGTAAATACACTGATTCCGTGCATTATTTACCTCAGACTTATTTACTTGTTTTTCTTTCTGTAAATTAATTTTCTTAGTCTTGTAGCACATTGCCAACTGATGATGTATGAAACCTGAGTTTGGTGATGTTTCAAGTGCTTTCTTCAGCAGTGCAACTGACCTGTCTACAGATCCTTGATTCCTGAAGAATTTCCCAACATATCTCATGACATGTGGATTTTCTGGAGAGCCTTTCAAAGCTGTCTCTATCAGTTTCTCAGACTCATTCATCAATTCTTTGGAACAAAACAAATATTTAACTCCCAGAAGAACTCTAGAGGCATCATCATCGGGGTCGATGTCAATAGCCTGTTTTAGCTGCTTGATTGCAGGTGAATCCACAGTAAAATATGTAGGATCTTCAGTACGATACAGAGCAATTGCATAACCTACGTTCCACTCGCTATTTTCTGGATCCAGTAACAAAGCCTTCTGAAAAAATTCTGCAGCTTTGTCATAATATCTGTGAGAGAATTTAAGATAGGCCCATCCTTTGGAACAGTGGAAGGCTCTGCTGAAAATGTTTCATTTATCTTCTGAAGCTTCATCAGGTAACTTTCACTCTCTGTGTAGTTCTTCATATGGTAGTTTATCCAGGCTAAATTTCCATAGGGAACAATGAGAGTCTTGTCACAGTTGACGCCAAGGTTTTCTTTGATGAGTGTTTCTGATTTCAACAGGTGAGTAAGAGCCTCCTCTTTGCTCCCAAGAAGAAATTTCACATATCCAAAAGAGCAATGAGTTCGTGCAACTCCTTGATCCTTCCCTAGACCCATCTTGACCTGTTCCTCAAGCCTATTGAGGATATCCGTCAAGACTAGATGCTCTTTTTCAATGTTCCAAGTGAAGTGGCACTCCAGCTGATCCAGTTTCGATTGTAAACTGTCCTGGATTGAACTAACAAGGAAACAAATCAATTGGTCAAAAGAATAAAAAAGAACTGATTTTGCCTTGTAATGGAATGTCTTCATATTATAATTAAAAGCATCCATGTGAACACCCACCCACGTAACTATTTAGTCTCAAATAGTAACATAAATACTGTATATTAAATATTATTTATTAAATAATTATAATTATTTGAATGTTAATGGGTTTTATATTGTACTGACCATATATATTCTGTTGCCCTTCACCAACCCTACACCTAAATCTACCCCTTACAGAAAACTTTCTGTATTTTTAAAATTTTAATAAAGCTTTGTTTACTTTATTTGTAAACCATTTTTACAAATGAGGATGTCCCCAAAGGATCCGTAATTCGGAGATCCGGCAGCGCGAGTGGTCCGCAAAGTGTGCCGGCCAGCTCTGAGATCTCTGTGTGCGCCAGAGCATTTTATTATTGTTTATGTTATTTTGTGTTTTGTGGCGAGAATAAAGATTCTCCTTTTCTTTACTCTGCATCTGAGTCCTCTGTCCAGTACGCACCCTGACAGAATCTACTCACCAATGATGGATTCAGCAGAGGAAACGGAGCTGCGCCGAGCTCTTCAGCAGCAGGGCTCTCTTCTGGGTCGACAGCAGGAGGAAATTGCAGCTTCTCGTCGCGCCTACTCGGAAATCACTCTCCAACTCAACCGGCTAGCCGAACGGCTTGACCAGCTGCAGGCCAGCCCTTCAGCTGCCCCGTCTGTTCCGGATGCCCCGTCTGTCCCACCTGCTCTTGCCACGCGGAACCGTGACTCAGTCCACTCGCTCCATACTCGGGTGAGCCCAACTCATGTTGATCATTTCTGTCCCAGTATTCGCTGACTTTCACTCTCCAGCCTTCCTGTTTCCCCACAGAGCAATCCCGGGTGGCGTTCATCACTCTCCTGGTTGGTCAAGCGAGAGAGTGGGGAACAGCTATGTGGGACTGCAAAGCATGACTGTTGTGCGTCCTTTGAGGCATTCTCGAGGGAGCTGCGCAAGGTGTTTGACCGCTCGGCACGCGGTATTGAGGCAGCACGAGCATTGTCGCTGCTTCAGCAGAGAGAGCAGCCGGTGTCCGGTTACTCTATTCAGTTCCGCACGCTCATCGCGTCCTGCGGCTGGAATGAGAAGGCTCTCTGGGATAACGTCCTCCACGGCCTGGCTGAGCAGGTGAAGGACGAGATCTATTCACTAGAGCTGCCCCCTGGCTTGGATGGGCTTATCGATCTCGCCATTCGAGTTGACGACCAGATTACTCTCTGTTCTCGGCACCGTAGAGAGGGGATTCCCCATGAACACGTCACCGGGGTTCCGTAAGCAGCAGCATGTGACACGAAGTCTCAACGCCGCATCCTCCCGGAGGAGGAGCCTATGCAGATTGGGAGAGCACGGCTGACAATAGGAGAACGATGCCGTCGCTTGGATAATCAGCTCTGTCTGTACTGCGGTGAGGCGGGTCACGTGGTAGCGGCGTGCCCTGTGGCAGGGCGACGCTTTTCACGCAAGTGAGAGCGCATGTTGAGCGTCACTACAACTCGACTGCCACCTGGTGGCCGTTCAGAGTTCCAAGCTTCAGTACAGTTTGGGGGAGCTGTTTTCCAGGTTTCGGCATTGATTGACTCTGGAGCGGAGGGCGACTTCATGGATTCCAGACTGGCAACTCATCTGGGGATTTCGGCTGTTGCACTGGCCGAACCGATTTCTGCCAGGACCCTTTGTGGCACCCATCTCACTAATATCACTCACACCACTCAGTTTGTCACATTAACCTTGTCTGGTAATCATGCTGAGGAGATTAGATTTCACCTCATTCACTCGCCCACCGCTCCAGTGGTGATGGGTCACACATGGTTGGTTAAACATGACCCTCATATTGATTGGGCCCGTAGTTCTCTTTTGGCTTGGAGCCCTTTCTGTTTAGCTCAGTGTTTGGGTGCTGCTTTTCCCCCTGTCTTGTCTCATTCTGTGTTGTAGGAGGAGCTGATTAACTTGGTGGATGTACCGGAGGCTTTCCATGATTTTAGAGTGGTTTTCAGTAGGTCCCGAGCTTCATCTCTGCCTCCAAACCACCCGTACGACTGTGCGATTGACCTGCTTCCTGGCACTTCTCCACCTAAGGGGCGCCTTTACTCTCTGTCGGGTCTGGAGCGGGAGGCCATGGAGAGGTATATACATGATTCTCTGGTAGCAGGCATTATGCGTCCCTCATCCTCTCCAGCCTGGGTGGGGTTCTTCTTCGTGGAGAAGAAGGATGGTTCGTTGCGCCCCTGTATTGACTATTGGGGGTTGAATGACATCATGGTAAAGAATCATTATCCTTTACCGTTGATGTCATCAGCCTTCGAGCTCCTTCAGGGAGCAACCATCTTTACGAAGTTGGACCTTCGCAGTGCTTATCACTTGGTTCGGATTAGGGAGGGGGGCGAATGGAAGACCGCCTTTAACACCCATACAGGGCACTTTGAGTATTTAGTTATGCCGTTTGGGCTTTCCAACTCCCCGGCGGTCTTTCAGGTACTCGTCAACGACGTGCTCCGAGACATGGTCGATCCGTTTGTTTTTGTTTATATCGACGACATCCTTATTTTTTCCCAGAATGAGCGCGATCATGTCCAGCACGTCAGGCGAGTGCTCCAATGGCTGCTGGAGAATCGTTCATTCATTAAGTTGGAGAAGTGTGAGTTTCACGCGCAGTCGGTTCCGTTCCTGGGTTTTATTTTCTCGCCTGAAGGTATCCGAATGGATCTCGCCAAGGTAAAGGCAGTTGCTGATTGGCCCACCCCAGATAGTCGTAGAGCACTCCAGCGCTTTCTGGTGTTTGCCAATTTTTACAGGCGGTTCATTCGGAACTTTAGCCAAATCGCCCTTCCTCTGACTGATCTCACCTCCACAAAGAAACTATTCTGTTGGTCGTCGCAGGCCCAAGCTGCGTTTGAGAACCTTAAGAGTCGATTTCTTTCGGCCCCCATTCTAACGACCCCTGACCCATCTCGTCAGTTCATTGTGGAGGTGGGGCCACTCTTCTAGTCTAGCTTGCCACCCTGGAGCGACTCGTACTTGTAGGTTAATCAAGCAGCGGTTTTGGTGGCCGTCTGTGGTGCAGGATGCTCGACGGTTTGTGTCAGCCTGTCCGATTTGCGTTTCGGGTAAGGGATCCAATCGACCCCCTGCAGAGTTCTGTCGACCGCTGTGTGGCGTCTGCTGAACCGTCATCTTGGAGTTCCAGGTTGACCATGGTAGAGTATGTGCATAACTCCCTCCCGGTCTCATCTACGGGTTTGTCTCCCTTCCAGTGCTGTTTAGGCTACCAGCCACCTCTATTGCCCTATTCAAGAATCCGATGCTGTTGTTCCCTCCAGCATGCGTTTATTCAGAGATGCCTCCGTACTTGGAGGATCACCAGAGAAGCCCTCACTCGGACTGGCGAGAGGGACAAGGCATTGGCAGACCGTCACTGTATTAAACCCCCACTTTACGTGTGTGGTCAGACAGTCTGGTTGTCTACTAAGGACATTAACTTCAGACTGCCCTCACGTAAACTGGGACCCAAATTTGTTGGACCGTTTATCATAGCCAAAGTGCTTAGTCCGATGTCAGTTCGGCTCAAATTTCCCCCTCAGTTTAGAAGGATCCACCCGGTTTTCCACGTTTCTAAGATTAAACCCGCCTTTCGCTCCCCCCTTCAGCCCCTGACCTCTGCCCTTCCGCCTCCTAGGCTCATCGAGGGGTCGCCTGCCTATACTGTACGGTGGCTCATTGATGTTCGGCGTAGGGGTAGAGGTCATCATTATCTGGTAGACTGGCAGGGTTATGGTCCGGAGGAGAGATGCTGGGTTCCGGCTCGCGATATTCTGGATCGCGCTCTCATTGATCAATTTCATCAGCATCATGGTGAGTCCTCCGGGGACACCAGGAGGCGTCTCTGAGGTGGGGGGTACTGTCACGGTGCAGGGTACCGTCTCAGCTTCCCCTGCGGTCTGTGTTGTCCTGTCTGTTCAGTAACTCGTGGTCTGGGCAATCAGCGCTGATCGTGGCGGGGTTGTGCAGATCACGAGCTGATTCTTCCCCACCTGTTGCTTGTTCCCCTACTCCCTTATATGTCTCTGCTTTTCTGTCTGTGGTCGTGAGTAGATTATTTTGTCTTTCCCCATGTTTTGCATAATTCTCAGTATCAGTCTCACATTCTGTTCTTTTGTCAAAGGATCCGTAATTCGGAGATCCGGCAGCGCGAGTGGTCCGCAGTGTGCCAGCCAGCTCGGCGATCTCTGTGTGCGCCAGAGCATTTTAATATTGTTTATGTTATTTTGTGTTTTGTGGCGAGAATAAAGATTCTCCTTTTCTTTACTCTGCATCTGAGTCCTCTGTCCAGTACACACCCTGACAGAAGAATAACTGTAAAACTTTCCATAATGATGATAAAATCCTTAACATTGTTATAAAGAACAATGGTAAATGCAATAGATTTATTGCATAGCCTTTTCATTAAGGACATGCAGAAATTTTGGCACAGGGAAAAATCTTTAAATGCAGCATGTCTCAACTAAAAAAAAAAAAAAAAAACATTGTATCAACAATGTATCAATGTAAAATCTTCTCCACAATCAGACAGAGGTGGCTATCACTGCACCACCCAGCCAGGTGGCTCACTTCCCTCCTGTAGTTTGTCTCATCCCTGTTGAGACCCACTACAGTTGTGTCATCCACAAACTTAATGAAGAGGTTGGAGTTGTGAGAATCATGGGTCAGCAGAGTAAAGAGGAGGGGGTTCAGCACACGTCCTTGGGGGGCCCCAGTTTTAAGTGTGATGAGGCTGGATGTGTTACTGCCAACCCGTACTGCCTGAGGTCTTCTAGTCAGGTCTTCTGTTCAAGTCCAACAGCCAGTTGCACGGTGTAGTGCTGAGCCCCAGCTGGACCAGTTTGTGACTGAGCTGTTGAGGGCTGATTGTGTTGAATGCTAAACTGAAGTCTATAAACAGCATTCTGACCACTGATCTATAATATAGAACATATATAGTCATATATATAGATCAGTGATTCTAACCTATGAGTCTTTTTATCCAGATGTGTGAGTACTGAGTAAAGGGCAGTGGCAATGGCATCAAAGTGCAACAGTTGGACTGATATGCAAACTGGAATGGGCCTGGTAGGGGGGAAGACTGGAGAAGACTTCTTCGGCACTGGAATGATGGTGGTAGCTTCGAAGCATGTGGGGACAACAGCCTGACTTAGTGAAATGTTGGAAATGTTGTCAGTGCGTGCATTGAACCTGCGGAGGGATCTTCTCATGCTTCTGGGGACAACACCTGGTTGCCGGGAGGAGGTGGAACCTTCTATGCAGTGGTACTGTTTTGTGTCTCAAAGAAAGCTTACAAGGCATTCAGCGGGGAGATGGTGCTGTCACAAGTCTATGGTGGGGCAAAAAACAATGCCACACTTCAGTTTTTTACTGGTTTGGCAACTTTAATGACTGGTCTGTATGCAGGCATTAGCATGACAGAGATGTGGTCTGAGGTGCCAAGATGGGGGAGGGGAAGGGCCTTGTAAGATCCTCTCTGGGCGGTGTAAACAAAGTCTAGAGTGTTGTTTCCCCATGTTAGAAAGTCTGTGTCGGTGTATCTTTGGGTATCTTTTGGGAATAACTCATTATTCCCGCATAGGGATCTGAAAAGAAGCTACTTAACTTTTTATCAGCCCACATTACCTGTGGAATTTATTTTGATCTGTACAATAAATGTTTGAGAAAAACAGACAAACCGACAAGCATTATATACATGATGAATTTTATTTAAAGCTCTTAGTGTAAAGTGACTTTTGGGTAATGAGAGTTTAGAAATATTGTAAAATATTTTTAGCCATTAATATTAGAACATCAACATAAAGATACAGTTTATTATATATTTTCTGATCCTGTTTTTCTTACTTAAACTCAATTATACAGTTATAACCATAAAGTGTCAGTACATGTAGCACACCCAAATGCATATTGCATAATGTACATCTGATAGTGTAAGCACATAATATGTGATGACTTTGCTGTAAGGACAGCCTGAGTGCACTAAGGTTACTGATGTTTCTCCCCTTTTATCTTATGAAGGAACCCTAATATCCCATAAGCCTCCCCTTCCAACGAGTTTCTCTTAATCCGTTTGTCAGTGATCTTCTTTAAACTGTAGGCACTTCTTTTCCCTTCGGCTCATCTTCATACATTCCATGTATTTTTTGACAGCTAACTGCTCACATCTGTGGCTGTAGAGCTGGTATTCAGCATAGTAAAAACTGACCACATGTAGACTGTCATTTTTATCTTTGGCTGCTTTGAATGTGACATGAAACAGCTCCTCAGCCTGCAACATGTTGTGGTTTTCTCCATACAGCAGCGCTAGTTCACTCATTGCAGAAATGAAGGAGGCTGTCAGGCTAGTGGCCTTTTCTAAATGATAGATGCATTGATGGCGAATCTGTTGAACTTTTCTTGACCCTTTAGTAGGGTGACTTCCCTCCTGCAGCAGTTGGATTTTCTTCAGCTTATAGCAAAGAGCTAACTGATGATGTATGAAACTTAAATGAGGTGAGTGTTCAAGTACTCACTTTAAAAGAGCAGTTGATCTGTCCATACTTCCATGATTTCTGAAGAATTTTGCAACATATCGCATGACATGTGGGTGATCTGGAGATCTTTCTAAAGCCCTCTCTACTAAGCTCTCTGCCTCTCTGTACCTCTTGTAAACAATCGGTCACATGCTTAAGAGGACTTTGAGAACATCATCATCTGGATTCGTGTCAATGGCACGTCTCAGTTGTTTTATTGTAGGCGAATCCTCCAAAGTGAACCTCTCGTATTCGGTGTGAGAGCAATGGCATAACCAGCATTCCATTCACCTTCCTCAGGTTCCAGACCTAAAGCCTTCTTGAAACATTGTTTGGCTCTATCGTAATATTTGCGTGAAAATTTAAGGAAAGTCCATCCCTTCTCACCAAGCACCTCTGGAACAGATAACTCAGCTGTAAAGGTTTCATTTATCTCATGAAGCTTCTTCAGATAACTTTCACATTTTGTGTAGTTCCTCATGTGGTAGTTTAACCAGGCAAGGTTTCTATAAGTGACAATGAGTGTCTTGTATAATTCATCCCCATGGCATTCCATGTGTAGCTCCACAGATGTCATGAAGTTGTTATGTGCCTTCTCGTGAAACCCCAGAAGGAACTGGACATATGCCAAAGCACTGTAATTTTGGGCAAGTCCTTCTTTCTTTACGAAGTCCAACTTAATCTGTTCTTCCACACACACACACACACACACACACACACACACACACACACATAAATTTTTCAAAACATGCAAAAAATGTCCAATACATTACTATATAGATTTTAAAATATATTTGAATATATTTTCTATCGTTTTAATAATATATGTAATATGTATTTTATTTAAATGTATTATGGAGAAAAAAATACATATATTCATAATGTAATTTTAATATTGGAAATGTATTTTCTTGCCATTTGAAGTATATTTTAAATATTAAATAGCTTTGCTCAATCCACTGTAGACCAACTTCAAAACCTTTGTAATTGTAGACATTCACTTACCTTATTGAGGACGCCTATATTATTAATGTTTCAGAATCTATTTGACGAGGAAGGTTCTGCAGGCTTTATTGACCTTTCCTAGAGATGGGAGGGTCAAACTCAGAATGAAAACTGAGACTTGGAGAGGGAAAGAGAGCAAAACACAGAGAGCTTAAGGCAACCTTAAATTAAGTGTAATATTTTGTAGTTAAAGGGGTCATATGGTGCTTTTTTTTAAAGATCATTATTTTGTGTAGTTGGTGTAACAGAATATGTTGACATGCTTTGTACTTTGTAATGTAAAATACTGTACATTATTTTAGGTCCTCTATGCTCCGCCTCTCTCAAACACGTCGTTTCCTCCTTCAAGTCCCTCCTTCCAAAAAGCATAGTCTGTCCTGATTGGCCAACTGACCCAGTGCACTGTGACTGGCCGAACACCACAAGCGAATAAGACTTTCAAGCGTGTCCTGGTAAAAAAACGTATTTGTAACGTATATATTGCTACCCACCCCATACTGCACAGACTGTCAATGTGTGTTTTCCAACAAAGAACATTGTCCATATAAAACCCCAGGTATCTGTAAGATGTCACTTACTGTATCTCTGTGTCTTTAATGATCACAGGCTTATGTTCAGATACACTTCTAGGGTCAAGGACCATTTCTTATGTCTTATTTACAATAGCAAATACTAAATAATAAAACACAGTAGCTGATTCAGAATCACCAGATTGTGGTAGCAAATCAGAATTACCTCCTCTCCTGGGTTCACGAAACAGTCGTCCATAAAATGAAAGTAATCTGTTGTAAGTAATCTTAAAGATTTCTAAATGAATCTACTTTCGGAAGGCCAAATAAAGTGATTTTGCTTTCGCCTAGAAACATACAGCATCTCTCTGACATGGCAGTTTTATCACTAACTGCGGTTACTGAAACCACGCCTTCTTTCTTTGCGTGATTATTTGGGCGGAATTACACAAATATTTCCACATAGTGATGCAGACATGTGAGGCGTGTTTGAATGAGCCGTTTTAGGGGGACGTTTTAAGTTCGTCTTTACAGATCTTCTTCATGCACCAACCCTTACGAAAAAAAAAAAGTTTATTTAAGTGTGCTATTAGTATACTTATTTTAATTAAAATTATATTTAACGAAAAATAGAAAAGTATGCTTTTAGTTTACTTTTTATGTACTTAGAAATGTGCTTCATGTACTTCTCAGAAATATACTTAAAATTAAATTGATATATACTTGACTTATACTTACAAAAAGTCTAAATATATTTAGAATCTGTGTTTTCATTATTATATGGTAGAGGGAGCTAGTACACATCTTCTGCACAGAATTTCCAAATAAAACACAAGTGAAGAAGAAAAAAGGAACACCACATACTAGCATATGTAACACGATCATATGACATGAAACGGCATCAAAACTGTAACGTTACGGAATAAAATGTCGACCGATGAAGAGGTAATTACAGTAAAGCTTTGAGTTGTTGATCAACTCCATCTACGTTTAGATTATCATTCTGAATCCAATTCATAGTCTTTTTTTCAGCTTTTGGTTCAAAATGTTATTTCTTTATCTTTTATGAAACATATTAAAGTGTTTAAAAATAATGCATGAAGCTAAAATAAAATGTTTTTGTTTACAAGCAGATACCCTGTTCTTTCTTTGGATGTTTTGTATGTTCAGATATTCATACAACAAAATATATACACATTAAAACCTAAATAGGGACATAGTAGTATACTTAAATTAAAGTATGATGTAAAGTTCACTTAAAGAAAACTTATGAGTATACTTGCAGTGTAAAACTACAATTAATAAACTAGTAATTAGTAAACTATCAGTATACCTATAAGTTCACTTTTAGTATAATTGCAGTACAAACTACAAACATAAAGGTAAACTATTTGTGTACTCAAAGTTTGCTACTGTTATACTTAAAGGATTCTTAAAAGTATACTTTTATATACTAGAAAGTAGGCCAATTTAGTCCCAAGGAGTATTGAAACAGTACACTTACAAGTATACTACTAACACTGATATACGTATATATATCTTGTAGGACAAGACATAAATATCCTGTAGGATCATTCCTATAGGATTTTAATGGGATCCAGTTGGGTGACTGTTTATATGGGATTTCTTTTTATTATTATTATTATTATTATTATTCTAAAGGTACACTTTTCCATTGTATTTGTTTTATGAACAAATAGTACTTGAGTTTGCTTGAACTCACCCTCATGTATATATTGTTTATTGTATTTTGCACAACCTTCAGTAACATGGTAAACAACATGAGAGATGATTTGTGCAGCACACAGCATTAGTGCAAAAAATTCTACGGCACTGATAATGGATTGATCACACACACACACACACAAACACACACACACACACACACAGTGTGTGATAATAGCTATAATAACAGCTATTACAATGCACAACATATTAAACATATTACATATTAAACACAACATATTAAAGCCTTGTTTTCTACAAAACAAAACGGAAAACAAAGGGGTTATGACACTATTGGCAGACAACACAATGACACTATGGACAAGATCCTTGTCACTAGTTAAAATTGCTTATTTTTCTGGATTTATACATTCTTCGAAACATTTGGGATAATGTAAGTACACAAGTAAGCAAAATATATAACACTATTTTAGTAGTTTTTGGATATTAATAAAAAAGTCTTACATATTGTATGAAACAACCCCAGCTGCTGAGTTACAGTCAGAGCTCGGGCTTTTTGCGCCCTCTACAGGAGAGAGTGGTTTTACGTTTTATTTTATTTTTTATTTATAAAGTCTTTACTGTGCTATGAGTTATATTATTTTAGGCACAAAGTTCCCCCTGTGACCAAAAGCCCATCACCGGCTCAGACATCGGCAAGATGATTGAGAACGGTTGAAAATTAAAATGCTTCTTTTTTAAATGTTACATTTTTATGTCTAAAATGCTTGTTAAACGAGTTTAAATATATGTAATATTGTAAACTATGCTGTATTCACCCAAGTAAATTCTAATTGCCTTGTATTTTGTCCATTTGTTACTTAATAATAAATGATTATTGCTGTTGTCTCTAATTATTATTATTATTATTATTTTAAACGAGTAATATAATAATTCTTGAACAACAGACTTAAATAAAACAACCCATCATTTTTGGTAAAAACATTTAACCCAAACAGCTTGGTCAAAATATCCCAGCATGTGTTCTGTCCAATATTTACCCGGTGCTGGGTTGTTTTTAACCCAGCATTTTTTAGAGTACACTATTATTTACATAAACATCATTCAGCCACTGACAATATATAGTGCACATTAAAAGCATTATAGTAATTTTTTTTTATAACAGTATGCACAAGTAAGTTAAAATTTCAGTCCCTTAGTTTTTGACAGCTCATCAGTATGTGAGCAGTGCTGATGGGCTCTCTGCAGATAACCCTTTGCTTGCGTCTCCTGCTTGTCTTCAGAAGATATAAAAGCCAAAATCTCGTATGCTTCTTTGATGTTTTGTCTGGTTTGGAGATTCCTCTCTGCGATTAGTCTGAGCTTCTTGCCAGCTTGTTTCCTTTCGTAGCTGTCAATAGGAATCAAGTATGCTGACTTGAACTGACTTATGGCTTGGTTTTCATCCTTTTTCTTGTAAAGCAGAAATAAACCATAGGATGTGTAGCAGTGCTGCTTATCAGACTCACTGAGAGCCTTGTCATCTATCAGGCTGCAGAAAATCTTCTCGGCCTGTTCAAACTGCCGGTTCTCCCCATAGGCCTCTGCTAAATTAACCTGGGCATAAATATTGTTAGGCTTCAGCTCTACAGCCTTTGAGAAGTGCTGGATACATTCCGCCACCTTAGCAGATTTCTGAGCAGCAGGAACACGTCTACCGGGCCTCCTCTCCTCCAACATCTGAATGTGCAGCCGTTTATGGCAAAGGCCGATTTGATGGTGCAGGAAGGAGGAATATGGGGCCTGTTCCACTACCCTAGTGAGGACAGACAGTGATTCTTTAATGGAACCCTCTACCCTGAAATATTTACCAACATATCTGGTGACTTGTGGGACATCAGGAGACAACCTGAGGGCCTCTTTTATTAGGTTCTGTGCTTCCTGTCTCCTTGACCTCTGGAGTTTCAAAGCCAAAAGTACCATGATCTCTGTGTTTGTAGGATCCAGACTGAGAGCCTTTCTTAGCTGTTCGGTGGCTTTTCCAGTGTCTCTTGCTTTGTTCATGCCATCTATCCTGTAAAGCACTATTGCATAGCCTACATTAAAAAACACATTGTGTGGTTCTGCCTCAAGAGCCTTAGAGAAACTTTCTTCTGCTTGCTTATAGTAGGTTCCTCCAAGTCTCAGAAAGCTCCAGCCTTTCTCACCATGTATTACAGACAAGCTACAGGAGTAATCTGATGAACCTGGTATGTCCTTGCATATACTTTTTATGGTTTTTAGGTAATCCTCCACATCCTTTATTCTCTGCAAGTGATAGTGTACCCATGCAAAACTGGAGAACGTCACAAGGAACTCAGCTTTCTTTCGCTGGTCTTCCCTTAATGCTAATTCAGCCTTTTGAAGGTAATCCAGTGCACTCTCAGTTTTACCGTCCAGGTGGCTGATAAAAGCCAGAAGGTTGAAATATATAGCATGATACTTTTGTGGACAAAATCTGATCCTATCATGGAGTCTGTCTGGTAAGCTGTTCAAATCCCTTATGTCTGATTTTTCTACCCCCCATGTAAAAAGACACTCCAGCTGCCTGAGCGTAGCTTCCATGTCTTTGTTGCTGGAGACAGAGGAAAATAAATTATCTGTTTTGTACAACATACTCAAGGTATGACTGGCAGTAGGCTATATATTTTTTATAAATTAACACAGCACTGCAAATTATTTTGCTAAACCAATTTAGATTGAAAGAATAGATAGATGTTATGAAATAATATGACTACTACGAGATATAGCCTACATCAACTGAAGAACATGCAACTGACATATTGGGTGATTTGGGCGTGTTTAAGACACGTTTGTTTAAGATTAGTCAGCACATACGGAGTCAACAGGCTACATTTAAACTGCATGTTTGGTCAAATTAGTTATTTACGATAGGATCTATTCACGCCTACCTCATTTTTATTTCAGGATGCGTTCTTTCCCTTCGGTCTGCGTATTGAAAGATTCGATGTCACGAAAACGAAACTAAATAGGCAGAGAGAGAGAGAGAGAGAGAGAGAGAGAGAGAGAGAGAGTGTGAGAGAGAGTTTTCGCTTTCGTGATAGGCTACACTGCAAAAGCAGACGTGCTGATCTAAATCCAAATTACTTTTGATTTTTGTTTGTCATAAACCCATAATATTACAAAGAATATTTTTCGCTTTCGTGATAATATACCAAAGTATATTATTATCCGTTTTTTAATTTGTATACGCCCGGTTTCATATTTGACAAATAAATACAATAACAAACAAACAAATAAGTAAATAGAACATCTAGAAAGCAGGGGCAAATTATATAAAAACAGTGTGTACTGTATGTGAAAATAATTTTAATCATTGTAAATTTTAATTATTTTTAACATATAGCTAATACTTTCTTAAACCAAGCATTTTATCCCTGAGGCACTTCACTGAGTTAGACATTCTATGATTGTTTGCAATAATGTTAGCATTTATTTGTGTTCCTTGTGAAAAAATATTGTAAAACAAAACATATTTTGTCGCAGCAGCACTTGCCTCTTAAAAACAGCAGACGGCGTTGTTTACTTGATAAAACTGGAATAACTGTTCCACTGTCAGTCCACTGCTGTGCCTAGAGATATTCTTACAGAAGTTAAAAGTGACACAAAGAAATGTAATATTAACTGTCATATTTTGTCGGATTAATATAGGTTTGAAAAATCGGAATGTGGAATATCCATATCAAGTGAAACTGGGCGAGATTAACTGATTGAGCTGCTATCTAAACAGAAAAACACAGTGCCATCTCCTAATGGTAAATCCGGAATCTAATCTCACACTTTTATCTCTTTACTGTGTTTCAACACACTGTCTTTCCATCATCGTTTATATTAATATTTGGGTTGCACTTTATTTTACAGTACGTGGCTAACATGTACTTATAGTGTACTTACAGTGTATTTATCTAAGAAAGTTCTGGTAATGCAACTAAAAACTACATGGGGTAGGGTTAGGTTTAGGGGTAGGTTCAGGGTTAGTACCTAGTTATTACATAGTTATTGTTATTACTATAATAAGTACATAGTATGTACATGAGGAACAGGACTGTAAAATAAAGTGCTACCAATATTTGTGTAGGCTAGTAAACAGTTTTCAGTCTCTATAGTAGTCTATTGCAGGATTTTTATATTTATGGATTTATATAGTTAGCCTATATCTTTCTGATTAAAACGACAAAAGATAAGCTACTCTCTGAGAGCACTGCAATATTTTCTGGAAATTCCAACAGGAAGAACCATTTAAGGAGAGTTGAAGCGCTTGTAGTGGAAAGGGGCGGGACTGAATGCTTGATATAAGCGGCGCGATGAACATGTGCTGCCATTCACAAACAGAACTGAAAAGAAATGGCAATGTTTGGACTACAGTACATCTGGGACAGCATTCTGCAGTACGAGGCCGTGCTAAGGTCTCCGTATTTCCCAGTTCTCTTCTCAATTACAGTCTACCTAAGCTTCTGCCTGCCTTTTGTTGTACTGGATACCCTATCTCCTAAGATAGCACTGATAAGGAGATACAAGATTCAACAGAAAACCACTGTGTCTTGGAAGATGATGTGGAGCTGCCTCGCACTCTCGCTCTACAACCATGCCATGTACATCTTCCCAATGAGTGTCCTGCACTGGTACTGGAGACCTGTCAGCTACACAGCGATGGCACCTGGGCTCCTGCGAGTCATCTGGGACCTTGCTGCCTGCCTGCTTCTCTTTGACTTCCAGTACTTTGTATGGCATCTTCTGCATCACAAAGTACCTTGGCTCTACCGCACTTTCCATAAGGTGCATCACAAATACACGTCCACCTTTGCTCTGGCCACTGAGTACTCAGGGGCTTGGGAGACTCTGTCATTGGGTTTCTTCGCTGCTGTGAATCCTATGTTACTGGGGGTTCATCCTATGACAGAGATGCTTTTCCATATGCTGAACATGTGGCTGTCAGTTGAGGACCACTGTGGCTATGACCTGCCATGGGCGACACACAGACTGGTGCCTTTTGGTCTGTATGGAGGAGCTCCACACCATGATGTCCACCATCAGAAGTTCAAATCCAACTATGCTCCATACTTCACTCACTGGGACAAACTCTTTGGGACACTGCACTCTGAATGAACTGAGCAAATCAAACAAACTACATGAACTGATTTCATCTGTCTTTTTTTGTAAAAGTGCATTACCATTCTATGAATGAAGACTTTTGACTCTAAAACTTTTTTTTAAGTTGCTTTTTAATTCATGTGTTAAATTAATGTACTATTTATTTAATGTCTGTATTTAAATGTGTCTAGAAAAAATGCTATGTCTAAGGAGTATTGTGAAATATATGTGTTAATTTTAACCTAATATTCTTTATTTATTTATAAGCCTGTTTTGATACTGAATGTTTTAAACTGGAACATGAAGAACAAATCTAACCAATGGCAATAAAGCTATGAAGTAAATTATAATTCTATGTTTGTGTTTTCATTTTGCATATTATGAATAGTGAAAAGAAAATGATGTAACTGCATATCATTACTTATGTAACAATTTCTCGGAATAAAGTCTGAATAAATTGACTTTGGGGAAGTTAGGTATATATATATATATATATATATATATATTAATTAAAATTGTATTTAGTAATTCAGGTATTTCACCAACAAATAATGACTAACGTAAGACACTGAAATTATACATGGGTACTTTATTTTTCTTATTAATGTAAAAAATTATTGAATCAATTCAAGTCACCTTTGTTTATATAGCGCTTTAAACAAAACAGATTGTGTCAAAGCAACTGAACAGCATTAATTAGGAAAACAGTGTGTCAATAATGCAAAATGACAGTTAAAGGCAGTTCATCACTGAATCCAGCTCAAATCAGTTTAAATAGTATCTTTGGAACCATTTGCAATCAAGTCAATGATATCGCTATAAATGAAGTGTCCCCATCTAAGCAAGCCAGAGGCGACAGCGGCAAGGAAACAAAACTCCATGGGTGACAGAATGGAGAAAAAAACCTTTGGAGAAACCAGGCTCAATCTGGGGGCCATTTCTCCTCTGGCCAGACAAAACCAGCCAATTAACAGTCAAAATGACATGCACACAATCCTTTTAAATCATGAAAATTTGTTTAAATCGCTTTACAAATAATGAATTACGACCATGTTGTGGGCTCAGGTCTAGTAGTTATGGCCCTGGAACTGTTAGAATAAAGAAGAAGAATAAAATAAATAAATAAAAAAAGATTCAGATTTTAATTTTGCTGCAAAAAAATCCTAGTGAGGAAAAGATCTTAAAATGTTTAAACCAAAACTATCTAAATTAATAATCATCAGTGACTGAGTTGTCGTTTGGTATTATTATCTCAAAGGTCCATTAGCTTATTCCTCTAGAGGGAAAGTGTGCATGTGTTATCACAATGGACATCCTGAAAAACACAATGGAGAATTTCCCAGTCATGTTTGAATTCCCAGAATTGCCATATTCCCGTCAATCACTAATTGAAATCCAAGCATGTTTTCATTCTCATGAGTTCATATTTAGTATTTGATCAAATCTACTGTGGATAGCTTCAAACTTTACACATTTAGCCCAGGTATTCATAGACTTCTGAAGTTTCCAAATACCTTTTCTAGGGCCACTGCTTATAGACAAGATATTATTTTGAACTGAAAACTACTATAATTCATTCATTCATTCATTCATTCATTCATTCATTTTGATGTATTCATTTGTGTGTGTGTGGGTGTGTGTGAAAATCAGCAGAATTTCCAATCATCCTTGTGGAACCTGTTTATCTTTATACATGCTTTTCTGCCCTTGCCACTTCTAGCAGTTTGTGAAGTAATATTAAAAATTGGCTACCTTAATATACTCCTTAGTTTGAGTTTCATTTGGGTTAAGAAGACATGGTATGCTTTAATGACAGTCACTAACTGTGAATTGAAGAGGAAATAACAGATTTAAATGCACAGGTGTCAATTTAGGAGTGGATCGGGGAGGTAGGGGGATTTAGGATGATTCCAAGGGCCCGGAAATACAGGGGCCCCAAGGGGAAACACCCTGGAATGCAGGGGCCCAAAAACCACAGTGGCACACTGATTACAACAGAAAATACTACAATTTCATTTTTAATCAAATTTTATCTAATATATTTAATCTAAATGAATGTGATGGTTTATGATGGGACTTGTAAGAATGTCCTTCTCATCGTTAATTATAAGGGAATTCATACTTTTTGACTTAAAATATATTTGAAAATATTTTACTGACAATATATTGCTTTCTTGAGTAGAGTAATGCATACTCTTTAGTGGTAACACATATTTTACAGTTAAATTATATAAGTCTTTTAAGATATAATTTTACCATACTGTATATGATAATATCACTTTTTACATACTTTTTCAGTTTAAATCACTAACAATCACAGTGTAGTTCATTGCTGCATTTTAATATACAACAACATTAAAAAATCAGTAAAATATTTGAGAATAGCATGATTTGAAATTGCATTTTTGTGCGGGTTTTCTGCAGTCAATTGTACATACCTGTAAAACAAACAAAAAGTTAGCAATTTAAAAGCAATACCATGTCTGTTTTCTGTATGTGGTTTCCAGGAGTATGGGGGACTCCGACGTGAGGTCAGGTCACACATCCTTTTTAGCAAACAAAACCCAAAGCTTTTTGAAAAAAAGAGAGATATACTCAGTTCTGGTGAAAATCATGTCATATCAGATAATATGAAACTGTAAAATTGATTTGCCAATGACTTGAAAAGCATGTGAAAATTTATGTTTTAAAGGTGCTGTAGGGAACTTTTGTAAAAAAATATTTTTTACATATTTATTACTGGGCTTCTCCCAGTGGTCCTATTGCCATTTGCAGAAAGTCATGCGCTCCCGGTAAAAAACAACCAATCAGAGCTGCGGTCCGTAACAGAGCTGCGGTCCGTAACGAGTACACCATGAATCCATTTTCCAAACCGTGTTTTTAGCTTGTCCTGAATCACTAGGGTACACCTATAATAAGTGTTTATATTCGGACTATTTTAGATTGCTTCGGGGGTACCACGGCGGAGTAACCCAGTACCTTTGTGATTCTTCATAGACATAAACAGAGAGAAGTAACTCCGGCTACAATGTTCTTCCGCAAGACGCAAGCAGTTCTGTTTATTAACCGCTAGAGTGTCAAAAGTTCCCTACCGCAGCTTTAAAGCACAACCACTTGTCTCAACTGCTTATAGACAGGAGAAATTTCAAAAGTCAGACAGACAAAGAAAGTTATTCTTAACCACAAAAGTGAAAGAGGAAAAAGAACAAGAAGAAACAGCAACAGTGAAAGTATGCTAAAAAAGATTTTCCTCTTAAGTAAAAAAAGTAATGACACACATCCTCCTTAATCGTGAAGCCTGCATAATACTCAGAGAACGAAAGGTTGGTTTTTGATCTTAACTTTGAGGATATGGCCAAACGACGTATTGTGCAACTTCCTGTACAAGTTCAGACAGGCACCTTTGTAAAAAAAAGATCTGGCTCCTACACAATTACTATGGTTCCAGTCTGAGGACAGAAATGCATTATAAAGACTTTTCAGATTTTGATATTTAGATATTTTAAAACTGCATTGCATTACCAAGTGCATGTATACAAGCAATGTTAGTACTAACCAAGATCAGTCAGCAAGAAGTTCTGCAATATTAGGTTTAACCTAATTTAATTCTAAGAAATAATGTTAAGAAGGTAAATTCAGCTTAATTTATCTTGTCCCTTATAATTAAAATATTTTATTTAAAATAATGACTTTGCAATGTAATCATCCGGACAAAGTAAATACATGAATATAAAACTACATATGATATCTTAGCCCAGGCTTAAAGTGTAACACTACAAGCTGCTCTATCTCTACAAGGAGCTCTTTTACTTGATAAAGGTAAGGGGCCCTAGCTTTAATGTGTACAGTGATGCTGTAAGAGCAAACATCTCTCACACTTTCCACTGCATGATAGTGATCAGTATGTAATGGGTAGATAGTCCCCTATAACTGATTATGTAAACTGTACGAAATGTCAACAGAATTCTTGAGTATATTGGGGTTTTGTTGTGGGCAGGAAACATTTTTTATAGAACTCAGGGGAAACACACTGGTGCTCAACTAAACAGTAGTATGATCTGACTAAAACACAAACTCAGAAATTGTGTATTAAATATTGGTATATAGTAAATACTTGAAGAAAAAAAAGACGGATTATAAAAGTTTCAGTTTTAATTTTACAATAAAAATGGGCTATTTGTTATCAGACAAGTAAAATTCTATGTAAAATGTATAATGTGTATGTAATGTCCATGCCCAAGGGGGTTTCCAGAGTCAGGGCCAACTCGCATTTAATGGGTTATAAAGTAGGTAATGTCCACTATATAAAATACTGCTATAAAAATACAAGAATTATGGCGGACCTGTATACTTTATGTAATTGAACGATATCATGGTAATTTGCTAACGTCTTTGAGCTGTTGCAATCTGTGTTGCTGTAGAATGTGCTATTAATAATGTAACGGAAGGACTAAAGTTCATCAGATTAGCGCCTCCATCAGTGATGGCCAATAATAACAAAAAAGTACAGGGTTACTCACCCAAATAAAAAGGGAATTATGGTAACATGTATCACACTTAATTTATGCAATATGATGGCAGACTGATCATAAGGTATTAATCAGTAAATAAGGTAAATGTAGGCCTAAAAAAAGATATGTCATTACTAAACGCAAATGTAACAGTGAATACCACATTAGCTGGTTCAGGTCAGGTGTGTTTAACTGGGGCTGGAGCTGAACTGAACCATTCAGTCAATGGTTTTTTTAAAGAACCATCTCGTTCTTAACTTTTTTATAATCTGAAGAACCTTCTTTCATCACTTGTGAAACAGAATGGTTCTTCAGATGTTAATGGTTCTTTTGGAACCATTTATACTTCTATGGCATCATGATGCAACTTTATTTTTAAGTGTTGGAGACCCCTGGTATATCATATTTGATATATGAGGCCTCAATTTGACCAAAACATTGCTGAAAATCGTTTTCACAATGTACTACATGCCTTCTGGCACCTGATTGATAGTTATGTTGTTTTAGCAGGTGAAGGGCTGTTTAGTTTCGTTCTAAACCTTCAGGTCATGGTATACGTTGTTGCAATCATTTTTTTAAATTTGTTTATATAGTGCTTTTTACAATACAGATTGTTTCAAAGCAGCTTTGCGGTATTGATCATGCCTAGTTTAGTTTCATTGTAATGTTCTGTTTAGTTTCTAGGTCATGGTTGTCTTTGTCTGAGTTCTTGTTCATTTATTACCAATGTTTATAATTCTCTGCTTATCTGTTCCCTGTTTGTTTTTGATTGCCTGTCTTAGCGTATTTAAGCCCTCTGTTTCCTCAGTTCGGAATTCTCCATTAAAGGGATAGTTCACTTTCAAATTAAATTTTTATATGTTTTAGTTTACCTCAAGGACATCCAAGATGTAGGTGTCTTTGTTTCCTCAGTAGTTTTAAGTCAAACCATTCTTGTCTGTGACTCATATAATGGAGGTCTATGGTCTCCACCTCAAAGAGCATGCACAGAGAAGTCCAAATTAAGTACACACATAAGTACACACTGATGACCTAAGACATGAAAAAGCGGTTTGTGTAAGAAAACGAACAGTATTTATATTGTTTTTACCTCTTGTACACAACCATGTCCAACTGATCTGAGGGCATGCGTGCTTCCTGATGTGATGTGTGCGAGCACGGAAAGTGCCGAAAGTGATCTCTTGCACGTGTACGTCACTCATTGTTTACTGTTTACCACTATAATACAGTAATTGTAATTAATTAATTTGTTTATAATGCACCCTATAATGGTTGTGATTATAATGAAAATACAACACATTACTCACTCTATTGACAGCATGCCATTCGGTCCCTCTGGCCTTGGACGTCGCCTCCAGTTTATAAGTGGCAAACAAAACACAATGTGTAAAATGCTGCGACTCAACAGCGGAGAAAACTCAGGATCTTCAGTCAGGCAGGTGTGTGATGCGATACTGTCAACGTCCTCGTCGTCGTCCTGCAGCTAGTTGTGGCATTGCTATGTTCCTTTCATGAAAACCAATGCTCTCCACTTCTGTTGGCATCTCACTACTAAAACACCACCAATTTTGAAGAGATCTCTGTCTCTCTGAGGCTTGAAGATGTGCTGCCTGCAGCGGATGCTTCCTCCATCGCTCTGAATACTTGATCTGTGTATTCTGGTTCAAATCAATATGGTTGTGAAAAAAATTAAACGTTGTCTGTTGATATATTGAAATCATCCTCCATTGCAATTTCCTGTACGTTTAAATATGATCTTCACAGTGAAAGTTAACACTTCCGAAATCTCTGTGTAAACCATAGACAGCAAGTGTAAAAATGAGTGACGTACATGCACGAGAGATAACTTTGCGGGCTTTCCATGCTTCCGCAGATTAAGCTAGAGCACGCGCAAACGTCACACGAGTCACGACATCAGGAAGCATGCGCGCCCTCAGATCAGTTGGACATGGTTGTGTACTAGAGGTAAAAACTATATAAATACTGTTCATTTTCTTACACAAACCGCTCGTTTCGTGTCTTAGGTCATCAATGTGTACTTACGATGGGTAATTGTTTAATTTGGACTCCTCTGTGCATTCTCTTTGAGGTGGTGACCATAGACCTCCATTATATCAGTCACAGACAAGAACGGTTTGACATAAAAATATCAAAATGTGAAATACTGCAGAAACAAAGAAACCTACACCTTGGATGCCCTTGAGGTAAGCTAAAACATATCAAAATTTAGTTTGTAAGTGAACCATCCCTTTACCATCTAAGTTTATGTGAATGTGAAGTATAGTTTTCATTAAAGTGCAGCAGCAAGAGTAGTCTTTAACAAGCCGAAAAGAGTGCATGTCACACCTCTGTTCATCTGTTTTCACTGGTTATCAATAGCCTTTCACATAAAATTCGGATTCGACCAGGACAACTAGAGCCCCAGATACAAGTCCCCTGTAAAGACCAGAGGAAACAGATGATTCTTCTGCACAATCTGACTTTGCTGCAGCCTGGAATTGAACTGCTGGTTTTGTCTGGTCAGAGGAGTACTGTCCCCCCAACTGAGCCTGGTTTCTCCCAAGGTTTTTTTCTCCATCCTGTCACCTATGGAGTTTGGGTTCCTTGCCGCTTTCACCTCTGGCTTGCTTAGTTGGGGTCACTTCATTCACAGCGATATCGTTGACTTGATTGCAAATGATTGCACAGATACTATATAAACTGAACAGAGATGATGACATCACTAAATTTAATGATGAACCGCCTTTAACTGTCATTTTGCATTATTGACACACTGTTTTTCTAATTAGTGTTGTTTAGTTCCTTTGACACAATCTTTTTTGTTTAAAGCACTATATAAATAAAGGTGACTTGACTTGATTTTGTTGGAGAAGAAATTTAGAACATTTTCACACTCAGAAGAGGAGCAAGCAGAAGGTGGCTTCACCCGAATATCTTCAGATCTCTCTTCACAGCAGTTCAGTCAGTGTACTGTTTGAGTACATTACTCCGGGATACTGGTTTGTTTGAACTCAGAGGGAGTGTCAGTCACATTAACAGCTTCAGTCATTTGTGGATTAATGCGTATTGGAGACGCGAACCTTTAAAAACATTTCAGTTCGATTTGGTGAACTGGTTCAAAAAGATCCGGTTACATCGAAGGATTCGTTCGCGAACTGGATATCACAAACTGCTTTGTTTTGAACTCTTTCTCACAACAGACACGGAAGAGAAGACAATGCTGAATAAAGTCATAGTTTTTGCTATTTTTGGACCAAAATGTATTTCCGATGCTCCAAAAACTCTAACTGACCCTCTGATGTCACATGGACTACTTTGATGATGTTTTTATTACCTTTCTGGACATGTATACTGTTCACACAGCTTCAATAGAGGGACTGAGAGCTCTCAGACTAAATCTAAAATATCTTAAAGCTTGTCAACATCTGGATATGATGAAGCAAGATCAGAAACAGGTAAATATTCAGCCCCCAAATACAGTTCGGAGAAGATGTGATAGGAGTGAGAAATGAATGAGTGAGACCACCCTGCTTGATGTGGTAAGGTTACTGGTGGAGCAGGCAAAAGTGTAGAAAAGAGCACTGGTTTGTGATTAGAAAGTGGAGTGTCACAGATGTCAATGTCAGCATTAGACCATACGTCAATATTAAATCAAGCGTATGACCATGACAGTGTGTAGGACCATTTACCCATTGAGTAACATTCAAGGAAGACAGTACATTTAGAAATTCCCTTGCTAAAAATGTCCGTAGGAGATAAGTGGCAGTGACATTTTTTTTTTTTCAACAGTCCCTTCGCTTTCCTATGTCGAAGTCGTGGAGAACTCCATCGGGTTATCCTGGGAAATGAATAAAGAATTGTTGAACAACCGAGTTCCGCCAATCAGGATGCGACAGACCAAGTCCAGCGGCACCAATGCCGACAACAGGGAAGTAGGGGAACCAGACACCCAGGCCAGCTTCAGTTGAACAGCTGCGCCACCTCATTTTCTGCTTAGTCTCCAGCATTTCTTCCGTAGAACAATGGGAGCATGCCAGTAAGGGTAGTCAAACGAACTAGACAGCGTAGGTGGTTGGTGGAACTCATAGTTTTTTGGAGTGGAGCCCAGAAGGTTTTGGCATAGCATGATGGATATCAGTGAGTTGTTGCTGATCGTAAAGAAACAACGAGTGACTGAATGGGAATAGTAGAGACAATAAAAACCAGGTGAGTAACAGGGACAGTGGACGGCACCCCATAAACACCGGTGCCTTTCCTCCCTTTCTCTACTTTAAAGTAATAAATCATGAACCTGTTTGTACACTATAGATTAGGAGCTCACTTAAAAGAAGGAAATTCAAATAGAAGAACCTAATGACTAGAAAACCACAACTGAAAATGGAAAACAATGAGAGTTTGAGGTGGAACAGCCTTAAGGTTCCAAACCACAATAGAATCTATAAATATACTGTGGGTGACTCCAGGAGATTACACCCAGTTTAATTAAGGTTTGATAATTTTAGTCAATGAGAAAGAAAATGAGATCAATACAAACACATGATGCAACAGTAAAACACCAAAAAAATAAATAAATGAAACACCCTACCTTGCCATGAGTGTTACCCTTTTCAACACTACAATATCAGACAGATTTTTTTTTTACTCTCACAGAGAATAATCACTGTATTATGTACTGAGGTGTGATACTAACTGTAAACTCACTCCAAGAAGAAAAATAATTTCAGCTTTGGATGATGACATAAAAGGGTCCATATCCATTAGGGTCCCTAGTGTTCAAACTCCAAGGGCCCTATATATCACCCTGTATCCCCGGGCCTTTATTAGCTATGTTGTCACTATACTTCCTGACTGAGGTATGTACAGTATTGTTCAAAATAATAGCAGTACAATGTGACTAACCAGAATAATCAAGGTTTTTAGTATATTTTTTATTGCTACGTGGCAAACAAGTTACCAGTAGGTTCAGTAGATTGTCAGAAAACAAACAAGACCCAGCATTCATGATATGCACGCTCTTAAGGCTGTGCAATTGGGCAATTAGTTGAAAGGGGTGTGTTCAAAAAAATAGCAGTGTCTACCTTTGACTGTACAAACTCAAAACTATTTTGTACAAACATTTTTTTTTTCTGGGATTTAGCAATCCTGTGAATCACTAAACTAATATTTAGTTGTATGACCACAGTTTTTTAAAACTGCTTGACATCTGTGTGGCATGGAGTCAACCAACTTGTGGCACCTCTCAGCTGTTATTCCACTCCATGATTCTTTAACAACATTCCACAATTCATTCACATTTCTTGGTTTTGCTTCAGAAACAGCATTTTTGATATCACCCCACAAGTTCTCAATTGGATTAAGGTCTGGAGATTGGGCTGGCCACTCCATAACATTAATTTTGTTGGTTTGGAACCAAGACTTTGCCCGTTTACTAGTGTGTTTTGGGTCATTGTCTTGTTGAAACAACCATTTCAAGGGCATGTCCTCTTCAGCATAGGGCAACATGACCTCTTCAAGTATTTTAACATATGCAAACTGATTCTTGATCCCTGGTATGCGATAAATAGGCCCAACACCATAGTAGGAGAAACATGCCCATATCATGATGCTTGCATCTCCATGCTTCACTGTCTTCACTGTGTACTGTGGCTTGAATTCAGAGTTTGGGGGTCGTCTCACAAACTGCCTGTGGCCCTTGGACCCAAAAAGAACAATTTTACTCTCATCAGTCCACAAAATGTTCCTCCATTTCTATTTAGGCCAGTTGATGTGTTCTTTGGCAAATTGTAACCTCTTCTGCACATGCCTTTTTTTCAACAGAGGGACTTTGCGGGGGATTCTTGAAAATAGATTAGCTTCACACAGACGTCTTCTAACTGTCACAGTACTTACAGGTAACTCCAGACTGTCTTTGATCATCCTGGAGGTGATCATTGGCTGAGCCTTTGCCATTCTGGTTATTCTTCTATCCATTTTGATGGTTGTCTTCCATTTTCTTCCACGTCTCTCATCATCAGATCATTTTAGCTGAACAGCCTATCATTTTTTGCACCTCTTTATAGGTTTTCCCCTCTCTAATCAACTTTTTAATCAAAGTACGCTGTTCTTCTGAACAATGTCTTGACTGACCCATTTTCCTCAGCTTTCAAATGCATGTTCAACAAGTGTTGGCTTCATCCTTAAATAGGGGCCACCTGATTCACACCTGTTTCTTCACAAAATTGATGACCTCAGTGATTGAATGCCACACTGCTATTTTTTTGAACACACCCCTTTCAACTAATTCAACTAATTGCCCAATTGCACAGCCTTAAGAGCGTGCATATCATGAATGCTGGGTCTCATTTGTTTTCTGAGAATCTACTGAACCTACTGGTAACTTGTTTGCCACGTAGCAATAAAAAATATACGAAAAACCTTGATTATTCTGGTTAGTCACATTGTACTGCTATTATTTTGAACAATACTGTATGAGATTGACGTGCAAAAGCCCTTGATAATCCCCTGTTACTGGTTATGTGACCTATCACAAATGTCAGTACATACCAAGCCTTGATTATTAAGGAATGTTGAATTTTGAATATTTTTTGCTTTTTGTTTGTTTTTTTGTTTTTGTGTAGAAGCATCACTTAATGACCTCAGGGGAAAAACATGTAATACATTGAATAAGGTTTAATTCTGCAATAAACTTCCATGATGGAAAATTAAGATGTGTCAAAGAGGCATTCATGTCAAAGTAGCAGTCATGTGACTCAAATAGGCTTTTATTTAAGTACAAAATATGAATGAAGGGTGTGATAGAGTTCATGAAACGTCACCCAGGCCAAAGACGTACATTAAAAGCTTCACTTCTGCTTTTTTTCAGTTAGACTTTAGAGCAACTTGAACTGTGGAAAACTAGAACTAGTTGAATCATATTTTGCATGGTTGTGAAAGGTATTAGTCATTTAAACAAACACCTTATTTGTCATGTTTCTAATTATCAGTTTAAAAGATTCCATTACTTGTGGTTGGTTTATTAGGGTGAAAGCAGCAAGCCTAAACTAACACAATATATTTCAACGGTTTTAGTCTTAAATCAATGTATTTTTTATTTTTTTTTTGCCAATTCACTGGAAAGAATGGAATCAGACTTTCTAATACTATGTTAGACTGCTGATTTCCAGAGACGATATAAACTAACCAATGTCTGCTATTAACCTCAGTGCTCCAACCACACTCTCTCCACCCACTCACTCTGACTATGTGTTTGGTTATGTTGAATTCATCTATATCTCTACCCACTCAGTATCCCTTGAATGATAATTTTATATCCTCAAAATATAGTTGTGTCACTATATTAGTTTATTTCTAATTATTACTCATTTCCTCATTCCTCATGTTTTATGCTATTACACACTTTAGAGTTAAATGGTCACACAGACCTGTACTTAAACCTTATCTCAGCTATGAATCTGTCCCTGTTAAGCAGCCTGTTACTAATTCAGACATTCCCCATAGAAATGAGTTGAATTGTTTAAAATAGACAAGTTCACATTTAATTTCAGCTGAAGGAAAATGTGGTCACATGAAGAAACTGTGAGAGGAAGAGAGAAATTAACACGAGAGTAAATAGTTTGATGACATATGTTGCTAGTCAGAGTCTTTGAGATGGACAATATACCATATTAGCCCGGTCCTGTCATCGCTGTACTGGCTCCCTATCAAACATCCTAAAGATTTTAAATTTTGCTTATTACTTATAAAGCCCTGAATGGTTTAGCACCTCAGTATTTGAATGAGCTCCTTTTACATTATACTCCTCTACGTCCGTTACGTTCTTAAAACTCAGGCAATTTGATAATACCTAGAATATCAAAATCAACTGCAGGCGGCAGGTCCTTTTCCTATTTGGCGCCTAAACTCTGGAATAACCTACCTAACATTGTTCGGGAGGCAGACACACTCTATGCTAACATACTAATATGATTTTAATATCCAAATCTGTTAAAGGATTTTTAGGTAAACCGGAATGGGAAACACTTCACATAACACCCTATGTACTTGCTACATCATTAGAAGAATGGCATCTACGCTAATATTTGTCTGTTTCTCTCTTATTCTAAGGTCACCGTAGCCACCAGATCCAGTCTGTGTCCAGATCAGAGGATCACTGCAGTCACCCGGATCCAGACCAGATGGTGGATCGGCAGCTAGAAAGGACCTCTACAGCCATGAAAGACAGCGGAGACCAGGACAACTAGAGCCAGATACAGATCCCCTGTAAAGACCTTGTCTCAGAGGAGCACCAGGACAAGACCACAGGAAACAGATGATTCTTCTGCACAATCGGACTTTGCTGCAGCCTGGAATTGAACTACTGGTTTCGTCTGGTCAGAGGAGAACTGGCCCCCCAACTGAGCCTGGTTTCTCCCAAGGTTTTTTTCTCCATTCTGTCACCGATGGAGTTTCCGATGGAGGTTCCTTGCCGCTGTCGCCTCTGACTTGCGTAGTTGGGGTCACTTCATCTACAGCGATATCATCGACTTGATTGCAAATGAATGCAAAGACACTATTTAAACTGAACAGAGATGACATCACTGAATTCAATGATGAACTGCCTTTAACTATCGTGTTTGCATTATTGAGACACTGTTTTCCAAATTAATGTTGTTCAGTTGCTTTGACGCAATGTATTTTGTTTAAAGCGCTATATAAATAAAGGTGACTTTGACTTTGACAATATAACATTTGTTTGAATTTTATTTTACTTTTTGCCAAAACACACTTTATCCTATACAGACTATAGATTTATGTTTTTATTTGATGTCCTTTTGATGCATCCGGAACTCTTCTCAAAGTCATTGTTAACGCTAAATATTGCTTCTCAGCACTGTAAAAAATATATTATTGAAAAAAGTTACAAATCCAAGGCATCTTTATGAATTCACATTTTTACATTCAGGTATTATAATAACTGTACTAAGTAAAACTACTTGGTTTTGCCGATTTGAATTTGTTCATTCACTAAATGCAAAATACCCCAATCAGTAAATTTGTCAGGCCAACAACAGATTTCTTGTTCAGTAAATTCACAAATTAATTACAATTATTGTTTTAATAGCCATGTTTATAGTCTCATATGACATTTAATATGTTATGTGAATTATGTTAATTTTGTTTGTGTAGCAACACTCATTCTACAAACCACAAATAACTAGCATGTAGTGTTAAATGAACATACGGTGTCAATCAACAAATGTAGAAAGGTGATGTCCTTACATCACAACACAACAAATAACTAACAAAAATGACAAAACAACACCAAAAGTTTAAATGAATCAGCAAACAAAAACGATCCTTTAACCTTATTTATTCATGCTGCAATGCATGCTGGGAACTCACAACAGCATGCTGGGTTTCGACAACATTTGAGAGACATGCAGAAAGCTGTATGCTTGATATAGTGTAATATCAATATAAATCAAAGTAGCATTGTACAAACTTGTTCTGTCTGAGACTTGCATTCTGGCAATAAAAGGAGATAAGTTTATCACACTTACAGATTCACACTGCTTACTTGCCTCAGTCCAAGGCTCTATCATGTGATTTACAGAAAGTTATATGACCCCTATAAAAAAAAAAATGTTAGGTGGGCTGAAGTATGTAATTGAGCAATCGGACCTGGCAATGGAGATGACAGTACAAAGGAAAGAGAGTTATGGCGAGACAAACATAAGAGTTGTAGTGACGTGTTAACATTTCTGAGGAAAAAAAAAAGTAACATATTGTTAAAAATACTTAACCATATTGCTTCTGATAAATCTAAGCATTATCACAACAGGCTGATACCCTGCATGCACCCATTGAGATCTTTAGAAAAATGCAATAAAAATCAAGAATCTATGATTTACTAATTCTCTTTAACCTTTATTTGATTGAACAAACGAACTAAGAAAATATTTTCATTATTCTCACTGACCAGCTTTATTGTATTTTGTTAAAATAAACAATTTTGAATAATTGAATAATAGAGTGAGACATGCAAAATAAAGTTAAAAAAAAAGATTATAGAATACCCATGTACAATTTTGAGAAAAAAATAATAACTTAAACAGTAAACAAGATGCATATGAACTGGTAATAGGTAATGGGATCATGTTTGGGTATAAAAGGAGCATCTCAGTTGTTGTCAGCAAAGCCATTTTGTGCCAATTTTCATGAGATAAGTGTCAAACAAATAAAAAATTACATTTCTCAATGCAAAATCACAAAGAATTTAGGTCTTTCACAAGCTGAAGCTACCATACATAATTTTGTGAAAATATTTCAGATAATCCCAAAATCTCTCAATACATGTTGGGCAAGACAGGAAATGTCATTGCAGATGGCATTGCATAAGAAACTCTCATCCTGCGGTATTAAATATAGACAAATGTTCTCACTACAGAAAACCACTGTCACTTAACACAGTCTGCCACTACATCAATAAATGCAACTTGAATCTCTGTTATTCAAGGAGAAAAGTATACATCAATTCTATGCAGTGATGCCATTGGTTCTCTGGGCCAGACCTCATCTCAGATAGTAAAAAAATCAATTACTCCCTAAAAACATAAACCTAAATCTAACCCTAAAAGCCCTAAAAAACGAATAGACCATCCAGACTATCATCAGTGACATGCAAAAGCAAAGTCAGTCGTGGTATGTGCTATGCTTTCATTGAATTAAGTTGGTCAGTGAAAACATTGGAAATCTTTTTTTTGTACTTTTGGCAATTAAATAAAGTTTGAAGAGAATTAACCAATCACTGATTCTTGATTTTCGCATTTTACAAAATGCCCCAACTTTTTGGGAACTGGGGTTGTAAATTGTACAATAAAAATGTGAAAACCTGTAGAGCTATCTAAACATGTTTCTATTTGTTTAAATGAACCAATAGATATAGTATTATTGGCTTTACCGTTGAAACAGTGGCATGTGGTCTGCTTAAAATATTATTAAATGTGCCACTGGACAACATCGTAATGGTCTTTGGCCTAGATTTAAATAGATTTGAAATACCCTTCAAGACTTTTTTCCACAGGAAGAAAACCACAATGTAAGATAGAAACAGAGAGGAAATCAAGCACATTACATAATTACCACAGAATATGCAGATGAATACACTAATGTCTTCCCTCATGCCTCTAAAATTTCCTTCCGATGTGTGACGTAAGAGCTCAGTTCATTTTCTATTTAAGGCTGAAAGAGGGTTAAGTTTAAATAACTTAATTATTAATAAATAAATATTAATACAATTATATATATATATATATATATATATATATATATATATATAGATTGTACTGGTGTAAATTTATGTATGCTGTGTGAATTCTGTTATGGTGGATTTCTTGTAATTACTTGTTCTGGCATATTTTTCATGGGTAGTTTGGTGTCTTTAAACATGTCACAACCACATTCATGCATTTCCTGCTGGTTTAAACCATATTGGCTCATCTAGGTCAAATGATTATTACAAATGGCAAATAATGTTAAAAAGTAAACATTAAAAATTGTGGTTTGGAATTAAAAATGCAGACTTTGCTTGGTAGGCTATGTAAATATCCAAAGTAGGAAGTGGAAGAACCACATGTTTTAATGATTAGGTCTATTAGATTAAATACACTCCAAAACCTTTCTCAGGTGTCTCAGGTTAAAATACTCATTTCAGTTGTACATTAAATTTCATCAAACTGTTTTATTATATATATATATATATATATATATATATATATATATATATATATATATGTGTGTGTGTGTGTGTGTGTGTGTGTGTGTGTGTATGTATGTATGTATGTATGTATGTACAGTATGTGTGTGTGCTCTTGTTTTTGTGGCATATCAGGACACAACTTTGTATAATGACATGGGTATGACACAGGTATTACAAGGAGAGGGTGACTTATGAGGACATAACCCATGTCCCCAAAACGCTCATAAATCATACAGAATTTTTTTTTTTTTTTTTTTTGAGAAAGTAAAAATGTACAAATTTTCCTGTGAGCATTAGGGTTAGGTGTAGGGCCATAGAATATACAGTTTATACAGTATAAAAACCATCACGGCTATTGAATATCCCCACTTTAAACAAAAACAAACGTGTGTGTGTCTCTCTGTGTGTGTGTGTGTGTGTATATGTGTGCGTGCGTGCGTGCGTGTGCGTGTAAAATAGTGCGTATACATTCTAAATTAATATAAAATAAAAATATATAGGTTATCAGATTTACGAAGATCTGGAAATCCCAAAGCACGTTACATCGGTCCTCTTTTTAGAGTTTTACACTGAAGGATAAATGGAATGGAGCGCCACGTGGGGACCGTTGTTTGGGTGCTGCCATGTGATGCACGTGACAAAGCGAAACTGTTCTTCAAGTCAGGGTGGTAATCGCCTTTCATCTTTGTTTAACCTGAGGGGGAAATCCATGACGCGTACGCTTTCTATTGACGGTTCCCTTTTCAAAGCGTGATGAAATACTTGGAAACTACATGCCATGTGTACCTAAGTTAGACAAACATCGGCACAAAAAAAGATTTATCAAAGGAATTTTAACATATTTTTAATGAATAGTGGCTATAATTTGTTGATAAGAAAGACCGGTGCTGTATAGGCTTGATCTTTGTGCAACACAAAATAAAATATTTATTTGAAAACTGTATTTTCCAAACGTAAACTTCCATATCGTCATAGGTTGCTAGTTTGTGTACATTATTAAAAAACATTTTCCCGCGATATCTGGTCAGGGCATATTGTCACATTTTATAAATGTAAGCCTATATAAGTTATTATTTACAGTATTCACTGGCTAAAATAATGGTTTTATATTTGTGCTTGCTTTGCTGAATTTCTGGACTGTGCAGTGGCTTTCTTATGAAAACTTACCCCATGTGTGACACCATGCCCCTTTGTTAAAAGATTGGTGTGTGTTCAGTGAATGCTAAAAATACTTTTTGTAACTGTATGTGACATAAAATGTAAAAAAAAAAAATGTTTCATATGTGTATAGACTAAAGTATAAGCAAACAGTTTTCTAGATACACAAAAAGATCAAGTCTGAAAATAATTACCACTAGAGGGCAAAACGGAAATGGATATAGTGAGTGGACATTGATCTTTATGAGTAACTGAAATGTGGTTAAAGAAAATGTATTAGGAGAAGCACGTGTTTACCACTGATTTAATTAACCGCTTGCTTAGACATAGGCTACTTAAAAATAATAATAATAATAATAATAATAAAATATAGGCCCTATATATAAATATATCCTTCTGTCTCTTTCTCCTTTCCTTTAGGTTCTCATTTTATCTGTCTCCTACTTTCAAAGTTTTAAGGAGTTGAATCATCAGTGGGAAGTTTTAAATGAGAGATGGCATAATGAGGACTGTGAAATTAAGGAACACTGATGCACAATATTGGATACAACTATCATAAGACATTCCAGAGCTGCTTGTGAGGAGATGCCTGTTGATGCTAGGTGTCCAATAAGACACAGGCTGGACTCCATTAAGAGCACAGCTGCCATTTTCGGTCAACGCTCATTCCAACCGTGGTTTTGTCCACCGCCCAGTAGCAATCTCTTCTACGTTGCAACTGATAATAATTTAGCTTAGTAGGCCTACATTAAATGAATTTAAAGTATAACCCAAAAACTAACAAACACAAAATGTTCATTTAATTACCACTCATGTTGTTCCAAATATGTAATACTTTCTTTTGTCTTTGTAACATAAAATAAACAATTTAAAGAAAGTTTGAAGTGATTTTGTCTAAACAATCAGTCAAAACAATCCAAAATATCACTAGACTTCACCTAATTTAATTTTATTAACATGAAAAAAAAGACATTCAAAATATGTAATTGAATGTTCCACATAAGACATAAAGTCATACAGCTTTGGAACAACGTAAGGATAAGGTTAATTCATTAATTTTTGGATATATTGTCCCATTGATGTATTTAATTACAGCCTTGGCTTTAAATGCTGATTCATTTAGTGCTGACAAGGTGTGGTTGACTTACTGACGAAGGGGGAAAAACACAATTTTAAGCATTTAAGAAACATAATTGACCCAGTCATCATGGCAAGTACAGTATGTGATATCAAATGTAAAAAAAACAGAAGAAGAAAAAAAACAGCTATTATAATTACTGGTAGTCTGTTGGTAAAGCTGTATGATGCAAAAGTAAAAAAAAAAAAAGATTGTTTTCATGCCAAAATCCAAATACTATATTCACATACTATTCCTTATATTTTGAGTTTGAATCTTACTTCTAAAATAGAATACAAGGTAGTGGGATGGGAGTCGGAAGTGCACCTAAACATGGCAACGAAGATGCAAAGTCTCATTAAGGATATCTACAAATCGCTTTTTACAGGGTGTACAAATATTTATCTTCCTCTGGCCTTTCCCCCATCCAATGGGTTTTCCTCCATATGCACAAGGACAGTGACATTTGTGTACAACATACACTGTATTTCACTGCAGCGGAATGTGCTTGTGTGATTTCCCAGACCACACCTTCAGAGGGGTCATTTCTTCCCTTACATGCCTCTGAGTGCAGTGGACTGCCAAGACTTTTCTTATTTACAGAACAGTTCCTTTTTTGGTACGAGAAGGAGTACAGCTGAAGGGGAAGGGAAAAGCGAGCTCTTTCCTTGAAAGAAAATCTCCTAAAATGAGACAGACGCATTCTGCGAGTTTGTTTACTTGAGAATGATCCCAAATTGATACTGACCAAACCTGCCTAAAGTGAACTGGTGCGACTAGTTGGTTGTGTGTTGCATCACAGGCTGCTTTCCTTTTTCCAGTCATTCAGTTATGTTTTCTATGCATCCGTGTGAACTTTCCATTTAAATGGAACATATTTGCTGACTGTTATTTAATCAGAGGCATTCCATGGAGTTTTTCCATTGTAGGCGTGAGCCAGAATGTCACGTGATCCAAGGGCAGATACTAGAAACTTGGAAAGAAATGAAATAACTGAAAACTGTCATAGTAATTAAGTGTCTTAGAAACGAAACTCCCTTAAAAGCGCTAATGATATAGAGCTTCATGAGTGTATTTTTAGAATTCAGGAGTCAACAGGCAAGGCAACTGGTTGGTTGATTATACGTTGGTTTATACATTGGTTGATTATGTCGTTCTTCATATCTCAGCTTAAATATCTTTGTTGGTCTGGTCTACTAACTAGAACATATCTTATAATTATCTTATTTTTCGCCACCATAATATAGCGTTCAGTACACTGTAAAAAAGAAAAAAAAGAAATAACTCAAAATTGTAAATAAAACAAAGATTATTGGAAGATCACATCGGAATTTCATGTTTAATTTAATGTTACTTGTCATTTTTTGTAATTAATAGCAATTTCCCGGATGAAAATTCTAAGGCTGAAAGAAGATGTTTTTGATGAAACAAAATATAAACACACTATAAAAGAGCTGCTATCATTCTTCAATGAGACTCATGCATTTTGTGTTATTTTTTCTGTCATTAGAAACATCTTTGTTGAAAAAGAAAATCAGATTTCCCTTTTAGCACTGATTGTCATGCTTTAGTTTACTGTAATATGCTCTCATTTTCTTTTACTCAAAATGGGTTTTTGTTGTTTTACACAATCCCACAGAAAATATTTTTTAGAAGGCCTGTTGTCACAGTTGAAGCTTGTCAGTTGGTGCCACACAGAACATTAATGTTACCCTTTTTACATCTAGATATCCCAGCCTTATGTAAAATTAAACAAATGTGCTCATATTGGCCCAAAATGTTTATACAAATTATACACAGTTTTTTAAAAGGGGATTAATACTTTTTAAAATAAAAACAATAATAATTTTTAATAATACTAATAATACATTTTTCAGTGTATGATTTCCAATATCAAGAAGTCTCAGCTTGGCCATCACATGAATAAATTACATTTTAAAATATATTTAAAATAGAGACTTCTTTCTAAAACATTGATCTTTCCCACTGCCAAGTGCTTGTAGTGTGTGACCTAACCCCGCAATGACGTGTTCTAAATTCACTTTGCCATTCTCTCTCTCTCTACAGGTGTGAGCTGTGATATGTGTCTCTGTAGTAGACCAGGGCGCAGCTCTGTGTTTATGTTCCTGCATGGTGAGGTCCCCAAAATTTCCAAGGAGAATAAAGAAAAGTGCCATTGGAATGCCCTAAGTGATTAGGCAGGAGGCCGCCCTGCTGCCGCCCGGATTGGAGTGTTTTCTCCCAGTCATCCCTATAAGGCTGTAGTGGAGTGAGGCTACCGATCTGAGTGCAGCCCAGGCTCCTTGTTTGGGATCTGGGAGGGTGTGGTGAGCAGGGATGGGAACTACATAAGTACACCACAAGCCAGTGAGTGGTACACCATCACCAAGTGACTAAATCCCCCCCGGCCCAGCACTGTCAGGGTAAGTGTCATTCATCTCGCCTCACACCACTCACATCCTCTCTCTTTTTGTCTCTCACTCTCCATCTATTTCTGTCCATCCAGCTTTGTACTTTGCAAGAGTTCCCTGATGCTGATAGACTCAAATGAGGCAGTTGTTTAGAGAAATAATTTCTGCACAAGCGTAAACTGCTGTTATAATGTTTTGAGTGTTGCATGAGAATAGATTCATCTTAATTTAAGTGAATATTATTGTGTTTTCACACTGTGTTTCGAAGGATTTGCACATTGGATTGATTTTCTTTTTGCAGATTTTACCAATCAAAGGATATTACTGAACGTGTTAATGTTTAAGACGAACTAATATGCACATATGTTTCAAAGGAATCTTTATTTTAGCATCTGTATAATGTGATTGTATGATGATGCTGATTGTTGACAGTGAAGGCTTAGAATTTTGGACAAGTGTGGAAGCCTATTTGATTTGTGAGGTTTATGACTAAATATGGTTTTTCTGGACCACTGACCCATCCCCTATTTCCCTCACCCACTCTCTTTTTTCATAAAGTACTGTAGAAAGGCAGGGACAGAGGGAGGAAGAGTTCAAAAAGAAACATGCTTCCCCATTATTTCCAAATTAGGAAGTTTTCCCATGGTGCACTCAGCAAGGGCTGCAGGATGGCCTTAAAGGAGATGTGTGTGTGTGTGTGTGTGTGTGTGCGTGTGTGTGTGTGTGTGTGTGTGTGTGTGTGTGTGTGTGTGTGTGTGTGTGTGTGTGTGTGTGTGTGTGTGTGTGTGTAAACACATTTTCTTTAAGTTTCACTAAAATTTTTATGATAATTAAACCAGTTCTGTTTTTACTTAATGGAAAATTTCCTTTTCAGTTAATGAATGGTACACCTTACATTCTTTGTAGTATTCCTTTTCATTGTTTCAGTGGGTGTGCACACAAACTCCCACATATACACGTGCACAGTTATTGACATATATGACTTACACATACCACTGACTTTTGTTTTTATATTAAGCTAATTATAATGACTATTGACTAATCCTACTCTAAAAGAACATTTTTAGAATAACATGTATTTTATTTGATGTAGTTTTCCAATTTAGGAAAGATCCAAAATGTCTCTAAAAGCGGATTTAGCTTCTTTCTTGGATCCATTTTTTCCCCTATACTGTAGCTAAACATCACACATGCTTTACATGAGCTATTACAGTTCAAGACAAATTGCTCAGCAGTATGTATACAGTATAGTATTAACAATGAACTTTGTTGTATACTATAGTGTTTGTCTCCTGTAGGAGTAAGGAAGGAAATTTGTGCTGAAAATGTGTGACGACGAGGAAAGCACTGCCCTTGTGTGTGACAATGGATCAGGACTGTGTAAGGCAGGCTTCGCCGGGGATGATGCTCCCAGAGCAGTGTTCCCCTCCATTGTGGGTCGTCCCAGACATCAGGTGAGTGTCCCTCAACACACCACTAGGGCACTGCACTCACTCACAGCAAACACCAATGAGTACATTTAAGAAAACAACAACATAAAATGTATTTTAGTTTGTATTCGAGAATAACTATAGCTTAATGTGCACTTACAGTTGAAGTGGGTCACAACTAACATTCATGTTATGCCTTGATCATTTTATGTATTTGACTTGATCTGCTTCCAAATGCTTTGTGGAAAGTTGGACTACAGCCCAGATTGTCTGCATTGTGCAAGATTATACAGATACAATTAACTAGAACTTACTCTTACTTTTCTGGGGGTTGTGTATTGTATGACTGTGTATGACCAGTTTTACTTTTTCCTCAGGGAGTGATGGTGGGAATGGGCCAGAAAGACAGTTACGTTGGCGATGAGGCGCAAAGCAAAAGGGGAATCCTGACCCTCAAGTACCCTATCGAGCATGGCATCATCACAAACTGGGACGACATGGAAAAAGTAAGCAGATTCTATCATCAAGCCAACAGATACCAAACCAAACAATTTGCAAATGAGTGCAAATAAGGAGGGACTGTAAACAGCCTACCAAAAATATCTCTTATATTTCCATGCGCGTGCCTTATTGCATGTCATGCTTACATTTATCCTGTGTGATCTTTCCATAATACTGTACTACATACTGTACTACATTTTCATATTACATAAAATAGTCAGCATTTGCTATAACAGCCCTCGGGGTCTTGAGATTGTGTCATATACACCTTCATCACCTCTTGTCTCGACACATACATTCTTAACACTTATGTCCATCAAAAGCATTTTTCCAAATAACTCCAGCTATTCCCATAAATGAATCAAACTGTGGCAATGTCCCACATTTCATGCCACATGGTGTTATCATTCAACACATGTATTGCAACAGATGGCATTATTCACTGTCTGTCTCTGCCCACACGGGACCTCCTGATTGTGATCTGTTTGTTTAACTGTAATTATGAGAATCAGTTTTCACTCTCTACACATGAACACAAAGTTATTAATTTGCCCATCTATTATACTAATTGTGTATTTTATGTGACGGTGGTTTGTTCATTAATATCCATTGTTATGTTCACCAGATCTGGCATCACTCTTTCTACAACGAGCTCCGTGTGGCTCCAGAGGAGCACCCTACTCTGCTGACAGAAGCCCCTCTCAATCCCAAAGCCAACAGGGAAAAGATGACCCAGGTTTGAGTTGAATTCAAGGTTGATTGAGAAAGCTAATCTGTAGTATATAAAACAGAAAAGCATTTGCTTCAACTCCACCATACCGCCTTTATGACTTTGGAGTCCTGAGATGTTATCAACTACGCTTTCAGTAGTATAACCAGACAAACGGTGAACTATCTTGTGTGTTGTATTTTAGAACAAAAGCCTTTGTCTATACTATACTATACTAAGCAGAAAAAACATACAAATAAACTGGAGTAGCAATAACATTATTTTGCACAATATAAATTACAAAACATCAAACCACAGTAGTAAAGTAGTACAGTAGTAAAAGTGCTCAGTAGTAAAAATAAAAAATAAAGTAGTAGTGGTCAGTAGTAGAAATAAAAACCCACTGGTAGAAGAACATTTCCCCATGGTGGCTTCAAAATGCATATTTGAGTTATATCTACATTTTATTTAGGTTGTAGAATAAAATATCAAAGTCAACACAAGTAATGTCAACCACGGAACTTATTGACCTTATATTTCATTTATAATCAAAGATTTCAACAACAAAAAAAATCCTAGGCAATTCACAAGAGCACAAAATTCAATCGATAGTCACATGATTCTTCAAAAATCCTTGTAATATGCTGATTTGGTGCTCAAGAATTATTTTCTACTTATTATTAATTGTTGAAAATAGATATATATTTTTTTCATGATCAACATTTATTTTAAAGGTAATCTTTTGTATGATCACAAATGTATTTACTTTCTTTCACATTAAAGTATCCTTGATGAATAATATTAATATATTAAAGGGCAGTAGATATTCAGATTACTTCAAACTGATCATCAATAGAATTCATACAGTACGTCATTTGTTTAGGTAAACAGCTACACTAGTTGTGCTTTTTAAGTTACCTTAAAATAACAGCTAATTTTTTTGTAATTTAATTTATTTAATTAATTCATTTATACAGTATATACATAGTGATTGATCTACCGATTTTAAGAGTCAGTCTATTGGCTTTGTCAAAGAGGAGATTAATCAGAAAATAATTATTTTAACCTACTGTTCAGTAAAACCGAAAGTACTTGATTGATTGTTGGTTTTGCTCATAAACACAATGCTGGTCTCACTTTGCAGATCATGTTTGAGACCTTTAACGTCCCAGCCATGTATGTAGCTATCCAAGCAGTGCTCTCCCTCTATGCTTCTGGTCGTACAACAGGTCAGTTCACCTGTCAAACAGGTCATAGCTCACATTTGACTTATACTGCTTCTGCGCATTACCAAGCTCTTTATTCGTGTTGATCAGGCATTGTCCTTGACTCTGGTGATGGTGTCACTCACAACGTGCCCATTTATGAGGGCTACGCTCTTCCGCATGCCATTATGCGTTTGGACTTGGCCGGCCGTGATCTCACTGACTACCTCATGAAGATCCTAACCGAACGAGGCTACTCATTCGTCACCACTGGTGAGTTAAAGAATATATTTATTTTCTTTCAAGCATAAATTTTGTTTTGAAAAGAAATAGCTAAAACAAGAAACAACTGACAGTTTGATAGGGAAAAATAACTTAAAATGTGTTCTTATTAGTATCATGTTTTTCAGTTCAACAAATTACTATTCTTATCTGCCTTGTATAGCTGAAAGAGAAATTGTCAGAGACATCAAAGAGAAGCTGTGCTATGTGGCACTGGATTTTGAGAATGAGATGGCCACTGCAGCCTCTTCCTCCTCACTGGAAAAGAGCTATGAGCTTCCCGATGGACAGGTCATCACCATTGGCAATGAGAGGTTCCGCTGCCCTGAGACACTGTTCCAGCCATCCTTTATCGGTGATATGTCATTCCTCTTTCTTCACTTCTCTTTTTAAATGATAGATTCAGAGCACTATGGTATAAACGCATTGATTTGCATTTATTTTTAGGAATGGAATCTGCTGGCATCCATGAAACCACTTACAACAGCATCATGAAATGCGATATTGATATACGTAAGGACCTGTATGCCAACAACGTGCTGTCTGGTGGTACCACCATGTACCCTGGCATTGCAGACAGGATGCAGAAGGAGATCACTGCTTTGGCCCCCAGCACCATGAAGATCAAGGTCAGCACAGGCAGATTATGTATATCTGATTGGATCATCAATAATAGCTATCACATTTTCTCATCTAACTAAACTTAAAGTCATGTCAGCCTTAATATAGTGCTTTATACAATTAATATTGTTTCAGAGCAGATTTACAGTAATAAAAGTAATAAAAACTAAAAATACTGTTTTACATATGAGACCAATTCAAAAAATTAGTAATCCAATAACTATTAATTATGATGCAAGTTCATTTCAGCTATAAGCAGCTTTACAAGTCACAATGTTGTTATTCAGCTCAATTAATTTCAGCACTGAACTGGTTTAAAAACATTAACTGAAAAATAAAAAACTAATTTCAGCTAGTTGTCAAAAGAAAAACTCAAAAAACGAATTTAAAGTACTAAAATAGCTTAAACTGCATTAAAAAATAAATGAAGATTATATAGACATAACCCTAGAAATTACTAAAAACAGAAAACTAGTTCAAATTATTAACTATATCAACAGTACTAAAACTCTACTGCTTCTACCTTGTATGTACTCAGATCATCGCCCCACCTGAGCGCAAGTACTCAGTATGGATTGGCGGCTCCATCCTGGCTTCCCTCTCCACCTTCCAGCAGATGTGGATAAGCAAGCAGGAGTATGATGAGGCTGGGCCATCCATTGTGCATCGCAAGTGCTTCTAAAGGACACCTCCAACTCCCTCCTGTTCCCCTAATTCTGCTATTGCTTCATAGCCTGTAAACTGTGAACATGCCCGTTACTTCCCTCTATTGTTTTGTCTTTGCACTGCCCACATCTGTTTTGATTTTAATTATGTCATGACAATATAGTGTTATTCTCAATGGGATAAAAAGCTTGATTGTGCTGCCAATATGAAAGATTTGGGAGATTCCTTGGTGTAGTGGGAATCCAGAGATGAGGATAGGGTGTCAAGGAACAGGGCTCATTCTTCTTTTTGTGTTCCAATTCTACGAGGTAACACAACTGCATGTCGGCTTTCAGGCAGTCTGTATGGATATCATATGATAACTAATGAAGGAATAAAGCTCTGCAATAATGACCTGTGTTTCACTTCTTTTGTTTCTGCAACAAATTACACAGCTCAGGAGTAATATTTGCGCTAATGCAAATTAAAACTGATCTAAATTACATTCTAAAAATGTATAATTTTAATAAGCAGATATAATTCTATATACTCGCAGTCACTGTAGTTAAAATTTCTGTATACAGAAGGGTTCTGCTATCATGGAAAATCTGTAAAAATTTTAAATGGTGAATTTCAGGCCTAAAAAACTGATGGAAATGAATACAATGTAAAAGGTAGATCTAGTTAATCTCTATAAAACTTCCCTTTTTTTCTATTTCTATAATCAGCTAAGAATTGTGCTTTGTTTCTATTGGTGTTATCAAAATATATTTAAATGAGAATAAGTTGTTAATTTAACTACGGTTCCCTTTTCTGTCTTTCTTTTTACCAAAAATAAAGGAAAATGAATCATCAACGTATCTTGATGTGAATTTGATTGTTGAAGCATGTGTGCAATCAGTAACCTGATGAATCATGTTAAATGTTTGCTTTTCATTTCATCATACTATATGCATATGCTACCTTGGGAAGATGATGAAATTTCCAACTCTAAATCAGATTAAAAAAAAAAAAAAAAAAACATTGTCATGCATTTGAAAGCAGAGCCGGTTTTCTTTTTATTAAGAAATGCGCTGGAAAAATGTTGCTTGTACAGACACACAAGTCTCATTGTACAGCACAGCACATGTCAGTGGAGCCACTGGCACACAGCCACACACTGAAGAAACAATCCAATGCCACATTGTACAAGAAAAACAAGTCAACACTCTCTGAACTGCAGGAATCAGTTCACAATTTATCATACTGTGAATTTCATCTTACGCTGGTGACAAAAAGTTTTCTTTCCAAACAATAAAAACAGTGGAGACAAAAATCTAATTGTTAAAGTGAGGGAATGTAACCCTGAGATCAGTGAATTCAAGGCCCTCTGGTAATGTCTCTTCTTTCTTTGCTTATTGTTTTGGGAGCTTTCAAGAGTCACTTCCCTTGTTATTAGATCCACATTGGAAAAAAATGCTGAAGTTAGAAATCAAAACAGTCAGCTCACTGGCCAACTTCATATTGCATCATTAGGCTGAAGTTTGAAAAGACAGATATCCTTTAGCCTGAAATTATCTGAACTGTCTGAATATATACAAAGTATAATTATCAACCATCCAACCACAAAAATGATAGTAAAACGTAGTAAGGCTTAGAAATGACACTCGTAGCAATTCATTTTATTTTTGTACCAGCAGCATACACAAAACTAGAAAATTCAGTTAGGTTTAAAAAGAAATTTAACTTCTTCAGTTTATATTGTATTAGAATGAGAACTGCAAGTGATATCACTGGATATCAAAAGGCAAATCTCGCTCTCTCACACAAACACACAACCTGCTTTTAAAATGTACTGAAATTAATTCACATTGTAGCAGCCTCATAGTATACCTTGATAAAGGACGCCACCGTGAGGACAAACACGGCACAACATTTTTTTAAACACCTGGCCACGAACAAAACACAAAACATCATTGGAACATCTCAATAACTTCACCAAACCTGCTCTAAACAAACGGTGTAGCTGAGGGATTCTGTTTCACAGTACCTTTTTGTAAAATAAATAAATACAAAAAAGCCTTCAAGTAAAGAAAGATATAAATATTCTCAATGGTTTGCTGACACTGAAATATATCATCTCTTCCTCTGTCACCTGAGGTCCAGAACTGTCGTTTTCGAGTCCTTCACCACAATGTGCTTGCAAATCTGCAAAAAGAAAAAAACTATGTTTCACTTCTCTAAAGGTTTTTCTATTTTGATATCAACATTCGAGATTACATTTGAAACAGAAGGCACATATAGCTGTTAATTTTCATATTCACTTCAGGAACAGAGGGTTCTTACAGTGAACAGAGGAGGGTCTTTAGAGTGGGGGTGAAAACCTTTCAATCTGCATCCAGCCACTTCTCCCATTCCTGCACTGGTGAGACGGAACACTCCCGTGCTGAAGAAGCAAAATGACACAAATATTGAAAAATCTCAATGATGATAAAAAAATAAAATAAATGTAATAATAATTATATATATATATATATATATATATATATATATATATATATATATATATATATATAATATATATATATATATATATATATATATATATATATACATACATACAGTATTGTTCAAAATAATAGCAGTACAATGTGACTAACCAGAATAATCAAGGTTTTTCGTATATTTTTTATTGCTACGTGGCAAACAAGTTACCAGTAGGTTCAGTAGATTCTCAGAAAACAAATGAGACCCAGCATTCATGATATGCACGCTCTTAAGGCTGTGCAATTGGGCAATTAGTTGAATTAGTTGAAAGGGGTGTGTTCAAAAAAATAGCAGTGTGGCATTCAATCACTGAGGTCATCAATTTTGTGAAGAAACAGGTGTGAATCAGGTGGCCCCTATTTAAGGATGAAGCCAACACTTGTTGAACATGCATTTGAAAGCTGAGGAAAATGGGTCAGTCAAGACATTGTTCAGAAGAACAGCGTACTTTGATTAAAAAGTTGATTAGAGAGGGGAAAACCTATAAAGAGGTGCAAAAAATGATAGGCTGTTCAGCTAAAATGATCTGATGATGAGAGACGTGGAAGAAAATGGAAGACAACCATCAAAATGGATAGAAGAATAACCAGAATGGCAAAGGCTCAGCCAATGATCACCTCCAGGATGATCAAAGACAGTCTGGAGTTACCTGTAAGTACTGTGACAGTTAGAAGACGTCTGTGTGAAGCTAATCTATTTTCAAGAATCCCCCGCAAAGTCCCTCTGTTGAAAAAAAGGCATGTGCAGAAGAGGTTACAATTTGCCAAAGAACACATCAACTGGCCTAAATAGAAATGGAGGAACATTTTGTGGACTGATGAGAGTAAAATTGTTCTTTTTGGGTCCAAGGGCCACAGGCAGTTTGTGAGACGACCCCCAAACTCTGAATTCAAGCCACAGTACACAGTGAAGACAGTGAAGCATGGAGATGCAAGCATCATGATATGGGCATGTTTCTCCTACTATGGTGTTGGGCCTATTTATCGCATACCAGGGATCAAGAATCAGTTTGCATATGTTAAAATACTTGAAGAGGTCATGTTGCCCTATGCTGAAGAGGACATGCCCTTGAAATGGTTGTTTCAACAAGACAATGACCCAAAACACACTAGTAAACGGGCAAAGTCTTGGTTCCAAACCAACAAAATTAATGTTATGGAGTGGCCAGCCCAATCTCCAGACCTTAATCCAATTGAGAACTTGTGGGGTGATATCAAAAATGCTGTTTCTGAAGCAAAACCAAGAAATGTGAATGAATTGTGGAATGTTGTTAAAGAATCATGGAGTGGAATAACAGCTGAGAGGTGCCACAAGTTGGTTGACTCCATGCCACACAGATGTCAAGCAGTTTTAAAAAACTGTGGTCATACAACTAAATATTAGTTTAGTGATTCACAGGATTGCTAAATCCCAGAAAAAAAAAATGTTTGTACAAAATAGTTTTGAGTTTGTACAGTCAAAGGTAGACACTGCTATTTTTTTGAACACACCCCTTTCAACTAATTGCCCAATTGCACAGCCTTAAGAGCGTGCATATCATGAATGCTGGGTCTTGTTTGTTTTCTGACAATCTACTGAACCTACTGGTAACTTGTTTGCCACGTAGCAATAAAAAATATACTAAAAACCTTGATTATTCTGGTTAGTCACATTGTACTGCTATTATTTTGAACAATACTGTACATACATACATACATACATACATACATACATACATACATACATACATACATACATACATACATACATACATACACACACACACACACACACACACACACACACACACACACACACACACACACACACAAATATATATATATACATACATACATACATACATACATACATACATACATACATACACATATATATATATATATATATATATATATATATATATATATATATATATATACACACACACACATATAAATATATATATATATATATATATACACACTCATATATACATACATACATACATATACAGATATATATATATATATATGTATATAATGTTTTGTTTGTTTGTTTTTATTCATAGTCGAATGCGAGTCATTCGTCAAATTGCTTTGCATTGATTCAATGTTTTTAGCAACTAAAATGAAGTGATTCATGGATGTTTAAATGCTAAACAATTGTTAAAAAATCTAATATCTATTGTAAAAAAATTAATACATTTTCATTAATTTGATGTAGCACTTTAGATGCTGAAGATGAAAAAAAAAAAGCCTTTAGGTTCTGTGAACAATGGAAGGTGTGGGAGTTTTGTAAGTGTTATACTCACTCATTGTGTTTAGGTGCACAAACAATAGCGATGGCCTCAGGTAGCATGAGCTGATAAGAGCTGTGTGTGTGCAGATCCACGCTGGAAAGGAAGGCCGTCTGTGTCGGGTGTGTCTATGAGCCAAAAACATAAAGAAATATTAAAATTTACACTATTTCGTAACTCTTAGTTCTCATGCAGCCATGGAATAATTGACCATGAAAAATGTTCACCATCACCTTAGATTGATGCCCCATCATATTTGATTATTCAAATAATAAATCAATACAGTTGGGTACGGAATCAGTTTTTAAATACATGGTTTGCCACTTTATGTACTGTAAGTAGCCTGTTTCTATACATTATTGTTAAAAGGTCTGAAAATATCTCACCATGATTGCATTTATTTGATCTTAAGTATTTATATTGTAATATAATATTATATATATATATATATATATATATATATATATATATATATATATATATATATATATATATATATATATATATATATAAATATATATATATATATATATAGTTAAATATTATCTCAAATTTAAAGTATCATTTTCTATTTGTATGTTTTTTCCTGTGGTGACAAAGCTCAGTGATAAGCATTGCTCCAGTCTTAAGTGTCACATGATCCTTTTGAAATCATTATAACATGCTGATTTGCTGCCAAAAAACATTTCTTATTAACATCAGTTCAAAAGAACAATATTTTTTTTATTAGCTTCAAAGTTTTTGCATTCCATTCAACTGTGTAGATAGAACCTTATTGTTTTTTTTTAATAAAAATCCCATAATGTATACAACATAAAAATATACATAAAGAACATAAACATAAAGTTGTCACAGAATAACAATATGGGAACTCAATTTTGACAAAAATGTCAGATAGAACATAATAATTCCCAAGGGGTGATTTCTTACACATCTTTGCTTAATAAAATAATTCATTTCTTAATAAAAAAAATCTTACTGACCCCAGACATTTGAACGGTAGTTGTATATACACCACTAGCCTACTTTAAAGGTTTCATTTAAAAATGACCTATAAATCAATTTAGCCAAAATATTTACTAAATGAAAACACAAGTGGAATGTGATGTGAACGATGGCTGCTCAAAATCTGTGAAAATCTGTGGCGCTTTCTGCAGGCTTGTATTCTGTGTGGGTCTTAGTCACCAGCAAGCTTTTCACCTGCCAAAGGTGTGAAAAAAAGATGTGCACAACTCTAATTTTAGAAAATACATGACAGCCTGAAAAAGAGAGACACCCACATGGATCCAGCCCAAGGTCAGAAGGTTATGATGGTCCTGGTAACTGAACAGCTCTTCCACATTCTCCATGTCACAGTAGTCAGGGCCAGCAGATTGCTTGGGGACGATCACATGGGTCAGCACAAACTCATTGTGCGTCTGTGGGGGAAAACAAAACTGATTTTAGTTTGTCTATTAATGCACAACATATCAAGAAGTCACAGCATCCCACAATCACGCTAAGCATCCTCTCAAACAAGACAACCTATTCTTTCTATAGAGGAGCTGAGCAACAGCCAGGTGTCGCTAAAGATTTAAAAGGTGTTGCCAAGCTCAAAGTATTTTGAGGGTTAGTCTAACCCAAAAGGGATGAATTCTCAGGATTAATAAACTTGGCTCGCCTGCCACTTTTCTTCTGTTGAAAATGAACTGATCCAGCAAAATTGTCGTTTTCCGTTTCTTAAACAAGACAAAAAAATAAAACCGCTTCTTGTTTCTCTTTATTTCTTTTTAAGTAGAAAATCAAATGACCAAAAGATACACAGGACCAAAGTTACCAAAGTTAGCAACAGTCTCACGCAGGTGCAGCTGTGTGAAAATATGAAAGAAGGCAGTAGAAGGTTTTAGAAATGGAAATTACATGAAATGAAACTGTGGTACATTTTTACTGGTTGATGGAAAATAAGCTAAGGCGCATTCAAAAAATCTAAACATTTTGCATAATAAAGTATTAAGAATTATTAGCAAAGCAGATAAAATAGCTATAAACATTCAGCATTTTGACTCATCCCTTTTCTTAAAAATAGTTTTAAGTCTGAAATGAGAGCTTTATCATTTTATAAACTATTTTTGTCAAAATTAGGTAATGTTAGTTTTAAATTTAGCCAATCAATGTTAATGCTGTTATTTTAGATTTTCACTGTTGTTGCAATTATTAAAAACTTAACATATTTAAAATCATTAAATATTTTTAATGTTAAAACATGGGTCCCTTGGAAAAAAGATTTGAAACCACTGCCCTAGAGTATTGTGGGACAGACAGTTAAAGCGTTCAAAGTGATGAAAGTGTACAAAGGGGAAAAACGCTCAACCTCAGACAAATCAGAGATGAAAAATGCTTGGGAGGAAGGCAGTTTCTGCAAGATTAAGATGGTTTGCAGGTGGTTGGTGAATAAGACATTGAAATTCTATGTAATTCTCGTGAATAGTCTCACTTGTGAAAGTATGAGGAAGTCCACATCCACTCCTAATATTTACAATGATTGTGCAACACTGAAGCTCCAAGTTTTACAGTGAATGAGAAAGCAGCATATAACTAGCCAAAAAATAAGCAAAATCGATATTTAACCCTCCCCACACAATATTTACTCTCACTCCAGGAAAGAATTAGGAAAATCAGCAAGTTCATGAACAAAAGAAATATCCACCCACAAAGAGGAGGTGTGCTCCAGCTGAGGCCTTACCAGTTTTCCACAGAGAACTCCACACGTCTCAATTCCTCTCGCTGTGTTACTGTCAGCCAGAAGAAGGAACCTGTAAGTCAAGTCTCGTGGGATTAAAACCCGCCTCAGGCCTTCAACACGCTGATCTAGAAGCACACAAGGACACAATGTAGTACTGCTAATAGCACAAGTAAAAGATAATGTACAGTGAGACAGGTAATGCAAAATAAACACCTTAAGGGTCATTAGAAGCTTTCTAGCATTCGGAAGGGGTGTATTTTGCGATAACAACTGTCTGACTGTACATGATCCTATTTATTAAGGTTACCCTACAAACCATTTTATTCAGCCATGGTGCATTAAATTGATCAAAGGTGACAATAAAGACATATACAACAGCAAACGACTTTAAATAAATCGTCATTTTGAACTTTCTATCCATCAAAGCATCCGGAAAAAAAAAAAATCACCAAATCAGCCTATTAGAATTCATTTAAGTAAAGGTTTGCAATCACATGAATAGATGACATTTTAAAACATGACCAGTCAATAATATTACTGTTTTAATGTACTTTGATCAAATTAATGCAGCCTTGTGAGCTATAAATTCTAGATAAATAAGATAAATAAGATCAATTCTTTTAAAAAACATCTACCCCAAACTTTTAAATGGCAGTTTAAATACATGAACATTAATTATTTTATTATATAAGAATATATACCTAGCAATATGCAGTTTAATATTGAAAACTGTGTAATAAATTACAAAAAAATTATTAACAGGCAAATTTGAGCTAGATGAGGACACTCACTTTGTACAGCTGCTAAGGTGGCTGCCGGTTTGGTGATGGGGGCCGCCGGGTTGTTACGATTGGGGTCAAGGCGCACATGGTTTCTCGTGGTCTGGGATAAACAGGACCCGTCAGTTTGTTCAGGCACTTTGGGGACAGCCTCATCCCTGCGACTGGCCAGCTCTTGTCTACGCAGTTGGTCCTCGAAGTAGCGGAACTGCTCGGACTCGATTTGCATCTTCCGGAGCTGTGCTACACGTTGTCGTTCTTCCTCCAGAAGAGACATCTTCTGCAGTCGTTCACTACACATGTCTACAGCCATGGCTTGAGTCTGCAAAAATATTCACACATCATGACTAATATTCACAATAATAATATAAAAAATTGATTAACAGGTAATTTCATCAGCAGTGAATGAGAAGTAATCTGTCGAATGTACCTGACTCTTCAGATATTCACTGTGTTCTTTGTTGTATTTTTCATGGAGAAGTCTCTTCAATTGGTCCTTTCGTGGAAAGGCCACTTCTTGCAATTTCTGAACATAATGAACAGATAATGGGACAAACATTAGGGATTGTGTTCCAGAGAGCGAGTACCAGATCAATATGCGCTAAAGCTTTCAGGGACCTAATGATTTTTTTAAAAGCTCAGAATAGAGATACTTAAACCAATTACTCATCTTTTTCTTTCATTCAGGGACCATCAGCAGACATTAAGATCATTAGGTTAAAGACCCCAGGAAATAAAAAGTGGCTTTTAGCCAGTTTCTGTTTTTACAGTATATGCTAGTTGATGAAACTTAAACAGATATTCAGCAAAATGTAGACTATTTTACCTCCAAAACTATCAAAAAAATATTTATAACTAGCAAATCATGGTTAATGACTATTAGTTTGAAAAAAAGGACACATTCTTTGATAGGTCACATCCTAACTTTTTTATTTTTTTCAAAACACACTGCCACAGAACAATGCACCAAAATTCATTAAAACATCCATATAAAAAAAATAATACTGTTTTAATTAGACCTATTTTATTGTGTCTCATAAACAATGATTGAAGAAGAACCCTTAGGGAGAACCTTTTGACTGAAGGCAGTTTCATGTCCCTATGCAGAAATGAAAGCAGAACATGTGCCCACATAAGGCAAACCCACAATGTGAGCAGCTGGGAGCCAGACGAGTCCTCTAGCCAAGGTAATTGAGCACGATGCTAATCAGATTTACAGTGGGCTGAGCGCCACAGGGCTCCATCAGTTTCTATGAGTAACATGCCAGGGGCTTACCTTCATTATTACTTGCTTCTCGGGGACGTTGCACTGCTGATAGTCCCGGTGACTGGGGAGTTTCTCAACAAATAAACTGCACAGGAGTGAAATGGGAAAATAAAGTTGAGGACTGATTACCATGGATTAGAAAATACATTTTATGACAGTTCTGAAGAAAAAACTACTATGGGCCAAGATGCTGGGATAGATTTCAGCATCCAGTAGTGATATTAAATAAAATAAATAATAAAACATACGTGATGAACTTGTTGTAGAGGACAAAGGCATTCTCCAGACTTCCCTCCTCTAGATAAACAGCTGCCATGCGCTCCATCTCTACGCCAGAGCGGAAGTAGCGTCGCGGGGCGATGTCTTCATTTATTTCAATGTTATAGCCCATTTTGCTGAGCGCCCGCACACGTTCTACCGCTGGCAGAGTAACGTCAGTGTGATCTGGCTCGGCCGCTAACTTCTTCTGCAAACGGAGAGGACAACAAAAACCATGAGAATACAGAGCAGTGGCATACAAGGAAGCCTTTGTAAACCATGTTGGCGCAAGAAATACTATCGCCTTTAAAGACATAAAGCAATGTTTGTTTGGACAATTGAGCCCTCTATTCTAAATACTTTTTTTTTGCAGTTTGCAGATATTTTTCTAGATTTCTGACAGGCGTCAATCTGATGAGCTATGTTCAAGCTCTGCCATCTAAGATTGCTCTAGATAGGCAAACTAAACTAGGATCGGTCCCCATACGCCAGTGACACAGAACATTTGGTCCCAAAGAATTCACAGGCCTCCGATAAACACAACATAAGCTCTGTTCATAACCCAGCATGAGCGAACCGGAACACCCAGCAGCACCCACGCCGAGTTCGCTTCCAGCTCTCATACTAATGACTAAACAGAGCCTCTGTTTTAGGGTCACTGAAAAGAGTGGGCGTCTTATCAACATGCAGCAGGACATTGATGGACGCCAACGAGGGACTGGCGAGCTGTTAAACTTGTCGGACATGACAGCTTGCTTTACTTTCGAACAGTACGGGCACAGAAATCGGCAAATGTTGTTGTGGAGCCACATTAAAAGTCTCTGCATGATTGTTGGAAAATAGGATTCTGGGTGGGCAGAATAAGAAGCCTATGTTTGATCACACATTCACAGGGAGGGGATGCGAGGTGTGAAGGGGGCTGCATCCGTTCCTTCCCTCTCACCCACTCCAGGATGGAGGGATCTGAATGATGGAGCAGCTGCAATGGGAATACTAATGGCAGTGAGTCAGAGGAAGCCATTCTGTCCTTGCGACCCATCTCCGAGTAATATCAGCTGTCCCCCACCACCCTCCTCCTCCTCCTCCCACAACGCCACTCACCAGTGTGCTGAAACTGAAACCCTGGTCCATGATGAGTTCACAATGTTGATTGGCAGGCTTCGATCCTCCCTATGCATCCATCTGTCATCTCCCAAGACGATTCCGAGCTGAGGAGCAAAGAAACATCATATCTGGCATTACAGCAGTGGTATTAAGAGGTCACTCGGTCGATACATTCTTTGTTTTCAGTTCATCAACACTAGCTTTGGCTACAGCTCCATGCTGTAGAATTCCTAGCATATTCTTCCTAATCTATTAACACAGTTACCGTGGCCTGTACATTTCCATGGGGAATATCGAATATAATTCACCATCTCAGTACAAATAACATGGTTATTCGTTCCAGAATCTGTGCTACAGTTGCTATGACAGCTTGTTACCATGCAGCAAAATATGGTGACTCATGGATATCTTCAGCTGTGAAAAAAATCCTTGGTGAGCATTTTCATTTTGCACAAAGCTGGGTACATATTGGACTGCTTCTTTCTCTTTTAGTCTTTGAAGGTAGAGTACAGCAAATTGCAAATTAACAAATAGAAAAATATCATCACCATAGAAGAAATTGTTCTGATTAACAATGTCATGGCAACTTAAAGTAGCACTGTTAAAATAAGAGAGCAGTGTAAAGGAGATTTAACATTGAGCAATCTCTGACCATTAGGGTCTTGCATAATGTCAATTTGCATTTGATTAGAAATGCAATTAGAAATTAGACCAAAATAGCAAAACATTTATTAGAAAAATACAAATAATAGTATGTTTTATAGACTTTCTAGACTGTTTTTAGTTTATACAGTAAAAACACAAGTATTTTCAAGGAAGGATGAGCGGTTCTTCCAACATATTTTAAGAGCCAAGTGAATCAAACCACAGTCCACATCTGCAAGCATGCTAGGTAAAAATTCAATCTCTATGATATGGTCTTAAAAATCTAACAATTAAATTATTAAATGGTTACTCCACCCCGAAATGAAACTTTTGTCATTAATACCTTACATCCATGTCGTTCCAAACCCTTAAAAGCTTTGTCCGTCTTCAGAACACAATTTAAGATATCTTGGATGAAAACGGGAGGCTTGTGACTGTCCAATTGACTGCCAAATAAATTGCACTGTCAAGGTCCAGAAAAGTATGAAAGACATCGTCAGAAAGTCCATCTGCCATCAGTGGTTCAATCTGAATTTTACAAAAATAATGACTTTATACAACAATTTGTCTCTTCTGTGTCTCTCCACATTGTGTTGAATAAAGTCGCTATTTTTGTTTTCTTCAAATACAAAAAGTATTCTCGTCGCTTCATAACCTTACGGTTGAAGCACTGATGCCAGATAGACTTTTTTGGTAATGCTTTTCATACTTTTCTGGACCTTGACAGTATAATTTACTTGGCAGTCGATGGGACAGTCACAAATTTTTGGATACAAAATGTCTTAAATAGTAAACAAAGCTTTTACTTCTCTTTAACATAATGATGCAAAAGTTTATGAAAAACTCATTCCTGCTCACCACATGATTCAGGCTCTAATATATTGTATAATTATTAGTAATTAAACAGTGAATACTATAGGTAGAAGTAATATTACACGAGAGAACCTTTTTTTATACTTTCCAATCTCCTCTGATTCATGACTTGTAACTTCTGTTTTCTCTCTCACTATAAACTTATGATACAAATTTATTTTATATGATGAACATCTAAAGTGCTCAAAATTGGAGCTCCTCCAATAAACAATCAATACCAGACGGCAAGACAAAATCCTACAGCACAAATAGTATTTTTTTTATCAGTAAACACTGGTAAACCAGTCACAATAATCAGGTCAGTGATATATTTCCAACCTGACAAGATTGCAACAATTTCGATATAAACATAAAATTGTAAAAAATAAAATAAATAAATAAACAAAGCCAGTAATGATCACAGGTCTAAATAAAGACCACAAAAATTTAATGTATAAATACAATAAAATCCTCACCTGTAGGTGAAGAGCTGCTGTGATCCCATGCTCCACATTCCTACAATCGTCACATGTGGCACATGCTAGAATTCAGTTCGAAAACAGGCAACTCGCGTAAATAAAAGAGCAGCTGTTTTTATTATTGTCTAAAACTCTCGGTCTTTTGCTTTTGTGCCTCATGGAAGCTTTGTTGTTTTGGCATGGATGTGCGCGCAAGGCTAAAATGGCTGATTGCTGTCTTTCAGAGCGAATAGCCCTGCGATGTCAGATGGTTCGCCCGGAGCTCTGCGAGTCAGAAGAATGCTGCTTTAGCAGCGGTGCTTTCTGGCTGTGTCTCAAAACCTTACCAGCAGCCTATCTAGTCAGCATCCGGATTCTTCTCTGATGCCCAAACCATGTGGTCTATAGTTCACTAGATTTAAGTCGACATCCAAGGGGGGGCGGGGGGGGGGGATGTGACTGTCTGTAAAGGTAGATGTATATCGTGACATTTCAAAGCCTTTTACTTGTAGACACTCTCAGGCATTAAATTATTCTCAAGCATCGACCAGTTAAAGAGTCCATAATTCACATTCTAAAGACACTGTGGCCTAACACGTTTTACTTGAGTTGTTTGCATTTATTTTGTGAAATGTTACGCCTCATAAATAACTAGATTGTTTGTATATTTTCATCCACCAGATGGGGCAAAACTCCTACATCTGCCTAGCAGGACTGATTCTATATATAAAACAAAGAAAATCTCTTAAAATATTATACATGGGCCACGTCTAAACCAAAGCCCGTCTTTGCAAAAGTTAAAGTAAAAGTATTATTCTTTTATTTCTTTGAAAGTTTCAAGGAGTAGATTGTTTCTAAAATAGTAGCCTAATATTTCCTGCATATTACAATATTTTATGGCCGCCTCGCTTAATTTAGTCCTTGTTAAAATCTTCTTAGGCACCCATCAGAGCGACTGAGCGCTGTAATTGAGAGAGACAAATGGACCACAAAACCAGTTATAAGCGTAGATTTTTTTTAACTTTGAGATGTATACTTCTTCCATTTGTGCGTGGTTTGTTAGAACAATCTGAGATACATACAGTACAGACCAAACGTTTGGACACACCTTCTCATTCAAAGAGTTTTCTTTATTTTCATGACTATGAAAATTGTAGATTCACACTGAAGGCATCAAAACTATGAATTACCACATGTGGAATTATACATGGAATTATATACATAACAAAAAAGTGTGAAACAACTGAAAATATGTCATATTCTAGGTTCTTCAAATTAGCCACCTTTTGCTTTGATTACTGCTTTGCACACTCTTGGCATTCTCTTGATGAGCTTCAAGAGGTAGTCACCTGAAATGGTCTTCCAACAGTCTTGAAGGAGTTCCCCGAGAGATGCTTAGCACTTGTTGGCCCTTTTGCCTTCTGTCTGTGGTCCAGCTCACCCCTAAACCATCTCGATTGGGTTCAGGTCCGGTGACTGTGGAGGCCAGGTCATCTGGCACAGCACCCCATCACTCTCCTTCTTGGTCAAATAGCCTTGATGCTTTCAGTGTGACTCTACAAAGTGGCAAAGGTAGTGATAATTTTCTTCCAGGACACTACCATTAAGTTTACGGATATTTCTTTTAACATAAAAAAAAAAAAACACACAATACATTGCGCAATTTAAAATAAGGGTAAAACACCTGTGAAAAATTACTGTAGTGCAGAAATGTTCTTCACATTAAATTTGTATTTTTTATTTTTATAAACGTCTGTAAGAGTGTAGATTTCTGTGTAACATATTTATTTATTTATTAGCTTTTTAGTCTGTCTATTCCTTAAGAGATGAGCCGTGAAACTGTTTCCTCTTTGTCAAATGTAAATACATCCTTCACAGGCTTCACAGGCAAATATCCTGACGTGTATATTAATCTATTAACACACCTGAACAGCAGTGATTGCGTCATGACGTATGCGTCATTGTTACATGACCACACCCTAAAGAGTTGTTTCACACAGTTAGCATTTCGCAAGGTAGAAAGCAAACAAGTTAGCAAAGGGCTGTTAGTTTTATAACCTCAGAGTCCGCTTTAAGGATTTACAAGTTTAAGTTCGTTTCCCTTTAGGGTCAGAGGAAGCCAAATGGGAATCTTGTACTCAGAGGTGAGTAACTCATTTGAATCGTGTCTTGATTTTCCTTTATTTAGGAAACAACTTACTTGGCTCATATAACCATAACTGATGATGATAATGATAATCGACTGATCGTGTTATGCTTAATTTAATCTCTAATAATTTAATGAGTTTTGTTCTTCATATCTCAATTTTGTCAACATTATAAAAAAAAAAAAGATTTAAAATATGTAATTATGCTTATTTGAATTTTTGTTACATACATTTGTTACATAAGTTACATACATGCCAAATAACTGTCCTCTTCTCAGACAGTCTAAACACGTAACGTTACACAGACAGTACTGGACAGTTTTACATTGTACCAGAGAATTATTCAATATATATTTTTCTTCTTCTTTTTTTTAAATGAAACTGCTGTTGTTATTTTCATGACGGTGTTACCTTCTAGATCTTAAGTAAAAAAATAATAATAATAATATAGCTTTATCATGCGTGAAATATAAAAATACTTTACTGTTCAAAGACATTTATACAGTTTTTTTTTTTTTGCTGTAATTTATTTACAATGGGTGTGTGTTTATATGTTGTTATTTGTCAAGCTTAGGTTGTCACCAGACCTGTTTTGCTTATCACCCTGTCTTGATATCAAGCCAGGTTTCAGGCCAAAACCAAATGTCTCCTTTATTATACTTTAGTTGTCTTGAGTCTTATTAAATGTATTAAATATAGTATAATTAACTGTTTCGTGTGCTTATTTCTAATCATATTCTATGCTACTTTCTTCCATAGCCTATGTGTCAGGCAGCTTATGACGATGACATCCACAAGTTGCGAAAACTCATCTCAACCAATCCCAAAAATGTTAATGTTCAAGATGAAGGAACAGGAGACACACCAATCATAGCCGCCTGTAGACAGGGACACCTCAGGACTGTCAAATACCTTCTAGATTACAATGCAAATGTGTCTATTAGAAATAAGGTATTGCAAAAGTGAGGAGAGTGAAATAGTCCTGTTTGAATCCTGGTTATCTTAATGCTGCAGTTGTATTGTTATGAATGAGTGTAATGCGCAATGATTCATTTTAATGTATTTTGATTTTCTGACTCACCCTGTGGTAAATTTTTATTATTGATTGTTTTTTTTTTTTGCGGTCAGCTTACTTGTTTAAACATTTCTATGTGTATTTTCTTCCTTTAGAAAGAAAGGACTTGTTTGCACTACGCCACGAGAAGAACATTTTCCTTCCTGGACTACTTGATGATTGCCATATTAATGCCTATCTTGTTAATTGGTTATCTTATAATGGTAGGTTATCCCCCAGTCATGGCATTTCTGGAAGAGACTGTTTACTTAAAAAAACAATTTAACTTGAAAATTCATCTTAATCTGTTGTTTGAGATCAGGAATTGAGATTGGTGTGGGAATAGAAAGCATTTTGTGGTGTTTTATGTGTTCTTGTCCATCACTTGTGTCATCTGACTTTAATTTATGACGGATCTAAATGTGTTTAATTAGACAATATTAAAGCATTGCAAATTTCATCTTTCAAAAGGTAGAGAAGCAAAGAAAAAATGTGAAATTGATGGAGCTTCTGTTGGCCACTAAGGTGGAGGTAAATGCTGTAGACTATGTAAGTAGGACACTAATCATGTCTTGTTTTTTGTTTTTTTCCGGTGGGAAATTAATTAAGAGATAATTATCATTCTAAAAAGCATGTTCATGGTTATAATTTGTGTAGCATTGCTTTTTTCAGAAGGGTAACACTGGACTTCACTATGCTTGCCAACGAAAAAGTCAAAGCATCATTCCATTGTTATTGGAGAAAAATGCAGATGTTTCAGTACAGAACAAAGTAAGTTAATTATTTATAACAAGTATTTGAACATTAACTTCTATATAGGGATCTGTAATCTTACGGTCTTCTTCATTAAAGTAACTTTAAAAATGTTAAACTTAAAAAAGGTGAAAATGAACAAAGTAGTGACAGAGGTGATGCACTGTATTTAGCAGCAAACGATTTTTCTAATGTCAGCTGAGAGCTGGGTAAGTGAATGTTAAATGTAACAGAAAGTATTCAAGTGTTTTAGAGAGAAAATGCATTTGCTTAGACAGACAGGATTTGAAACTGGTGTTGATCTGTGATGTGAAACAAGCACACATTTAGTTTTCTCTTTTCTCTCTGTTAAACACATTGTGTGAATTTTTTTTTCTGTTTTATTTTTCTGTCTTCTTCCCAGAATCACGAAACCCCATTAGACATTGCAAAGAGACTACAATTCCACAAAATTGTTTCAATGTTAACAAAATCAATGTGAGTATTAATAGAGGACATGAGAGAAGAGACTTGTTTAATGTGCAACAGCAGTGGGGTCCTTTACAATTCACCAGCTGAGTTTCAGATTGGGTTTTCACCAGTTGTCACAATTTTTTACACATTGTTACACCTAATGTCATAAGAACTGCATTTCTGATTTGAAAAATGTATTTAAGCATATTATATTTAGTTTTTCATTTGATTACTCATATTTGTGTCGTTGATTTTCTTACATTGATAATTTAATGTAATGTATGTTACGTTTGTTTTTTATCACTGTACGATTTTGAATGGATTTGGATTGTGTCAAATTGTTGGTTTAAAAGTAAAACCTCACTAAGCAAATTACTTTTTGTAAACACATTTTCAGCATCAGTGTATGTTTATTTCCAGTCATGTTTTACAAAATCGGTCGATTACATGACAAGGCCATAAGACAGGTCATGAAATGCTACAGTAAATTGAGATTGAGGATGTAGTGGTTAGTAAAAGCTAAAGTAAAAAAAAAAAAAACATTCGACAAGCACACATCCTTTAAAAGACATTAAAAAGAAACCCCTGATCATGAGCGTAAAAGTCTCTGGGTAATGGCTCGAAGGCTTAATTCAGTTTGTATTTTCAAATTTACATTCACAAATTGCAGATCCGGTTACCAGCACCTCAAACAAATTGGTTCTTCTGCTTACAGAAAAAACAAACAAAGAGGTAAAAAAGTATTCGCTCAAGGAATGTTTGAAAAACTGCTGATAAAACCTACTGCTCAAACAAAATGTCTCTTCCCACATTCTCTCTCATCATTTCGATCATTTTGCTGTACATCTCTTGTGGGGCATCCAAGCCCCAGATGAAGTCCAGGTGCTCCCAGTGCTTAATGTCACGATGGTACACCAGTTTGGGTATCTGTGTTAGCAGTAGAGCCACGTCCTGAGGATCTGCCAGTGTGTCCTGCCCACCTGACCACAAGGCTGTGGGTACCGTCATGTCCCGCACATTGTACACTGGAGGAGTCGACTTGTAGGGGAGAAGAAGAAGAGACTTCAACATTTCAAGCACTGCTCAGTTCCAATACTACAAACATGACACATTCATCCTAACGAGAGTCTACAGTATTTCAAAAATGCCCTGGATAGGCAAGTTAGTATAGCTAGTGGTGAAAATAGCTTAAAGGGAAATAATCATTTAGTCATCCTCATGTCATTTTCAAACCTGTATGACTGTCTCTTCTGTGGAACACTAAAAAAAGGATACAGTATTTTGAAGAATGTTGGTAACTAAACAGTTTCGATTTTGGGAGTCAGCAGGAAGCTGTTTGGTTAGGATTAGGGCCGTTTTGTGTTCAGCAGAAGAAAGAAATGTGTATATAAAAATGAGGATGTGTAAATTATAATAAGAGTTTCATTTTTGGGTCACATTGCAGGCAAAAATAGTCAAGTTCTCAATGTTACCTGATTATAATGTGCCATATTTCCAGCTTTTCCATAATCATATGCCATAAGATTACTGGATCTCACAGCCTGTATTAAGAAAACAAGAAAAACAGGTACAATTATAAAGTAGAATGTTCATATGTTTGACCGTGCCATTTGTATCAAAGAGCAGTCTTGATTGGACCATATTGGTGTTTGTAGAACCAGTGTGAACATTACAGTTGTTTCATAACATAAATCAAACAGACATCTTTACATCTTTGTTTGACTTGATGCCGTTTGGTGGGGCAGTGTGAACCAGCCCTAAGACAAACAGAGTAAGGTGTGGTCTGCATTTAATTATCTTTACAAGTAATTGCTGTAATGTATAACTACAGTCGGATCTGTTTAGAGTTTTGCCATATCTATATAGGCTGTGTTCACATATAAGTGCATTTGAGAACACATGCAAGGCAATGTGTTCAAGCAGGTCCAGAAAAATGTCAAGACATCTGACCTGTGCGCCTTACCAAAAAGCCCCTATTGAAACACCTCAGGGCTTCTCTGCTTTGTCACTTCACTGATATTTTACTCTGAGACAGATTAAGGAACTGTTGCAACTTCTGGTGGTTGTGCTTTCACTCGTTTTGAGGAAATAATATTGGGGATATTTTAAAATGTATTGCACGTGGAGAGGGACATTAAGTAAGGCACATAGATGTCACTGAGTAACTGAGTAGTTGTTGTTTTTTTATTTTTATTTTTTTTTATACCTGAGCCCAATGAACCATGTTCTGTACTGAAGTTCCTGCTGGGCAGTGTGTTGTGTACACTGGGGTTCTGCTCTGAAAGAAAGATGAAGGAACACATGAGGATCATTCTCAAATTCACTGACATTAAAAAGCATGATTTAACAAAGTGAGTGCTATACCATGTTCAAGTTCCTTTCATCAAAACCACAGAGAAGGAAGAAAACATTCCCACACAGCACACTCAAAGGCTTTCTGCTGCAGAACTCCGTGGCAAAAAACTTAATCAACTCGTTCTGAGGAAAGAAGTCCTTTCGTCCGAAGAGATCCTACAAATGTTTGAAAAATAATAATAATTATAATACATTAATCTGATAAATTATCATCATGGTTGTATATAAACTTAAAACCCATAAACCCACTTCCATGACCTTCAATTGTAAGGAAAACACTTTTTGACTACTGATTTCTATAATGTTATTACTATGCAATATTACTGCTTTTGCTATATTTTGGATCAAATAAATGCAGGCTTGGTGAGCAGAGGATAATTCTTAAAAAAAAAAAAAAAAACTTGACTGGTAATGTAATTAAAATATTTAAAATGTGTAATTTAGAATACACTACTTTATCCAAAATGTGTATTTTTAGTTCATTTCTTCATGCTGCCAGCTTTGCATAATTGTAGTGTCAAACTATACAAATCAATTGAGAGTATTGCTACTTATGCAAAACGTTCCAAATCCTTTCTTTTAAAGACAGAACCTTAGATGACAGCTGCCTAGGTAGGCAATAGGGTAGTTTTCTAGTTTCTGGAACAGAGCTAGTATAGTGTTACAAAATGCTCACCCAAATGAGGAACTCTGGAAGTACAGACAATTTGGTCATGGGGCTTTTGGTAAACCCCGCTGTGGCGACAGGAGCCAGAGCAAAGAACATCTTGATTTTGCTGGCCAGCTCCGGCATTGTGGAGAAAGCCATGAACCCTAAGAAGCAAGAATAGGAAGTCAAACATCGACATTTCAAGAAGAAAAAAATATATAAATAGAAAATGTAATATAAATATAAAAATATATAATGCTTGGAATCACATCATGCGTAGCAAAAAGTGTGAAGTGCTGTGGCTGCTGTGAGATGTTCACATGCAATAACACGTACGATAATGCATTTGCCTACTGCCAGTGTGAGAAGATGCATAATGCACAACACATCTCTGAGCATGCATATTTTGTAGATCAGTGATTTGATGAATAGCAGATCACAATAATGAATCACTCTAAAATGCTTAGAGAATAGGTGATACCTATAGTGGTTCCCTGGGAATGGCCCACATAAAAGATTTGCTCCTGGCCAGTGGTCTTTGTAATGAAGTCTATCACTGCAGGAAGATCCTTTTTAGCCAGTTCATCATGACTGGCTCACACACACACACACACACACACACACACACACACACGCACACACACATAACACAGTATTGTGAGTTCAGTATTCTGGCTGATACATTATTAAACCAACAGAGAATTTCAAAAATAAGAACTAGATCTGCATTTCCTGAAGGAAATACCAAAGCTTGCAAGGCAAGAAAAAGAGTAATGTCAAAAGTTTTGAGTTCTGCACACTAGTATCAGCTGAAAAGAGGAAATACATGCTTGAATAAATACACGGAAGAGTTAGAAGAAAAATATTTCTATTTAAAATAAACTGTTCTTTTGAACTTAAAGAACCCTAAACAAAATCTATGACAGTTTACACAAAAAATATTAAGCAGCAAAACTTTTTCAAAATTGATAAGACATTATTTAAGAGCACCAAATCAGTATATTAGAATGATTTATGAAGGATCATGTGACACTAGAGCAGATGCTGAAAATGAAGTGATCGATCATAAGAATAAAATGACATTTATAAATATATTTAAAAAGAAGACAGTTATTTTAAATTGTAATTGTATTTTAACAATATTACTGTTGTACTGTATATTTGATCAACTAAATTGCGTTGATGAGCATAAGAGACTTGTGGATTGTAGTGTATGTACAAAAATGATTTTCAAACTTTTATCTATTATACATTTCTTAAACAGTAGAAAGGTTGGTGGTTGACGAGAAAGTGTAAACCACATGCTAAATACTTTCATAATAATTGTTCTTGTACCTGAACTGCCAGTATTCTTTCTGTTTAGGGTCAAGGCTGACATGTTTTCTGGACCATGTGTTCCCACGGCTGTTGCCAATCCACACATCAAATCCAGCATCGGCTAACAGGAAACCCAGGCTAGTGTTGGGCAGGTTTGTTACCCAATTACTTCCAGCAGCAAGAAGACCATGTTGAAGGAACACTACAGGCTTGGCTTCTGGAATATGAATTAAGAGACCAATGTCACAGAACATTTCGATGGAAATTATAAACTGAATCAAAAATACTCCAACATATTTTGAGAGATTACATGTTTGTCCAGCAGAGGGAGTATGTGCATTAGCTTTATACTAATAATGCCATCCTTTCTTTTTTTGGACCTTTATCGTGAATATCAGTCAGAAACAGGATGTGAGCTGGTCCTCTTAGTAGCACAAACAGACCTTGAGCTGATAGCATTGTTTGACTTCATACCAGCCATTCCTTCTACCCCCCTTAAACCCTGCAACTCGCACAGCAAGATTTTGGAAGTGGTGCAGAGCTGGAGACTTTCGATTTTACATAACTGCAGAATACTCCCATGGAGAGCAGTTGCACAATGAGTCAGATTGGTTTTATGGGAAATGAAGTTCAAAGGAAATTCACTGCTTCAAACCTCATATATTAATCTGTTTGTGTTGGCTGCATATGATTTTGAAAACTTTAATATAATTTTCAGGAAAAGTTTAAATTAAAATGAATCATATATTTTTTCATACACATTTTTGTGCAAGTGTAATGCATGTGTACATATCTTAGATATTATTTTCCTTTGAAATATAAATTTAATATATAATTTTAAATGTAAAAAATATCACCAATTATTAATGTTAATCCTGCCTTCTCATAAAACTTAAGTTATCTGATCATTTAAAAGACTAATACGCTTTCATGGGGGTCTGCAGGCGTGTGTCCCTTTTAGTTTTCTTTATTTTTTTCATTTTCACCACAATTTGATTTGTCAGACAAGGTTTTTCTAATATTAATTATGAGTAATGTAATTTTGTTAAAAATCATAATTTTATCTAATTAAAATTAACCATAAATAAACAATTTAATTTTTAAAAGATAAACCTGACATTGTTTATTTTTTAACTCTTTGATTGTTAAAAATTGTTACAGAAGAGTTTTATTAAAATAATTGTGTGTACAGATTGCATTTTAAGTATTTTTGAATGAATTACTAGATCTGGAGAAAATAATGAGTGTGTATTTTCTCAAGTGAGACTGTCTTTGTGAAACCTCAATTGGTGCTAAAAAGTATTCTCATTGTTTGGTGTTCTTTTGCGCCAAGCAGTGCAGTGTCTCGTGTGACTTGGGAGAACTGGGACAGCAGGAAATGAGTTGCATATCCCGTGTGCCACCTCAGAGCTTCAGTGCTTATCACACCCAGCATCACACCACTCAGCACCAGCCATCCAATAAAAACAAACTGGATGGCTCTTTACTTATTTATCATATATCTAAATTTATTATTAACGTTTACCAGCTCTCAGCACACACACACCGCTTTAAGATCACCATAAAACAAAAACGTCTCACAGGGTTTGTCTTGTTAACGTGGTCTTCAAAATTCCCAGTCTTCCTGATTAAGTATGGTTATAAATGTTCCGAACAGATTTCCACATGCTCATTTGCATAAGCCAATTTTATTCTGAAGGTCAAACACAAGAACGCAGCCAATAATGCTCTTAATCTAATACAATGAGTGAAAAGCAAAGATGCACAAGGCCAAAGTTTCTTAAAGGCCCTCAAATCCTCTAGCAGAGGGATTTGTGTCGGGGAAATGTATTCTCATTTAGAAAAACATGAGACATTGTGTTAGCAATGAGGGAGAGTGGAAGCTGATGTATGGCTGTTGAATTGGTTTTCCGCTCCAGTGGCTTCCCTGGCGAGATTAGTGTGAGAAGCTTGAGCTTTAGAGATCTCTCTGCTCATTAATGAAATATGGGGAGCGCTAAATATCAAACTGAATACTGATTCCAGAGGCACTATTGTACAGGACCGAGAACATTAACACCACGATAACACTCATCTGAACTGAATCGATTTTAGCCTGATTTATCATCACAGAGATTCCCTTTGTTTTTCAGCTGATGATGTTTTAACTGGTTTTGAAGTATTGTATAGACATCTACTATAATACTTTTTGATACATTAAAAAAACTGATAAAAGGCAGATATTTTGTTTACAAAATACAGTTTTTTTTCTAAATGAATTAAAAATAAAACACTTAACTAATGTATTCCACACATAAATTATCACAAATTTTTTTTTGTTAAGTAAAATACTTTATGAAAAATGTATATTAATTTTAAGATTTATTTAGCTGAAGATAACATTTACTTGTGATATATATTAATAGTGTTTTTAAATATTAAAGTAAACATTAAACTATATATATATATATATATATATATATATATATATATATATATATATATATATTAAACTGCATTTTTATTATTTTGTATTTTTTGGTGAATACACACACACACACACATTCAGAGATATACACATATATACATAATAACTTAAAGGAGAAGTTGATGAGTTGCTTTCTTGTGTTGAACATAAAATAAGATATTTTGAAGATTGCTGGTAATCAAACAGTTGGTGGATTCTGTTGACTTCCATAGTAGGAAAAAAATCCTATATAAGTCAATGGGAACCAACAACTGTTTGATTACCAGCAATCTTCAAAATATCTTCTTTTATGTTCGACATAAGAAAGCAACTCATACAGGTTTGGACTGACATGATGGTGAGTAAATGATGACAGAATTTCTATTTTTGGGTGAACTATCCCTTTAATTAATTTATGAAACAGGATCTCCTAATAAACTCCATCATGAGAGGTCATGAGATCTTGATATTTATGAGAAGAAAACCCCAAGAAGACATCATGTGTGTGGGTTGCGTTATGCGAGTGTGTTACAGGAGGTCCTCCTCCATTGGAGAATGACTCATCTAAAACCTCTTCTCTATCCTCTTTAAATTGCTACGTGACTATTAAAAACCACGGGATGTTAAGATGTTAAGGTTCACGGGCACTTCAGTGAGGACAAAAAGCTCCCATTTTTAATAATTCACGCTAACCCAAGCCAAACAGAAGCATGAATGGGGTCATTCAAATCTTTTGGCACACCAGCTCAAACCTTTACCTTGTCCATCCTTGTTTTTGACCCCATGTGGGATTCGGTTGATGCTCAGGATGTACTCATCCTCAGTGACTACTTCAAATTCTTCAGCTGGGTAGCCCCAGTGTCTGATGATCTCACTCTACAAGAGACAAACACAACAGTGAGCATGGGCAAAGTCCATGAGAAGTATGACAGCATGGAGAAATCAATAGAAACACACTTACATGTAAGATAAGTACAAATAAATAGGACAGCAAACACATTTCTTCTCTCTTTAGAAAATACAACACTTCAAAATAGCACAAGCATTGTTCTATTCTGATGAAAGCCGTACAATGTCACCCATTTGAAGAAGAAATATAAGGCCTAAGGATTTAAAAAAAGAATTGCTACATTTCTTCTTTGCTAAGGTCTACAATAAATGTCATCAACGTGGCAGTATTTCTAAATGGAATGAAAATAGAAAACACCAGTTCAGCTTAAATTCTTAGTTTAGTCATTTGTCTTTTCAAGAGCACAATTATTTCAGCTGTATGGTGTCACACTGCTCCTCCTCCTCTTCCAGATATGAGATAAATTATAATCAGAGACTTCAAAGAAACTGTGTGAGCTTGTTGGTTCCAGGCCTGCCATGCAATCTCCCCATGCATAATTAAAGGCTCTGCAATTTCCCACTCCCCCTGGGTCTTCTGTCTGCTCATTCTACTTTAGGCCACTTAAGGATAAACCCACTGCTGGCTCAACACACATTATGGGGAGAGTAAGCACTGGGGGATGTGCTTCTCTCTCTCTCTCTCTAGTATTCATCCTCTTTTCATGCAGAAATAGTGTGTGTTGGAAACAAGAAATATTTAATGCACTTCTGCGGAATGAAAACGCAAGAGGAAAGTCTAATGAAATGCAGAATGTGACCAACTACTAATAATATTGACAACTTCACAGCTGCATTTATAAAGAATAGAATTCTCCCTGGAATCAATAGCAAATATATATATATATATATATATATATATATATATATATATATATATATATATATATATATATATATATATATATATATATATATATATATATATATATATATATATATATATATATATATATATATATATATATATATATATATATATACACATACATACATACATACATACATACATATATATATATATATATATATATATATATATTGTATGGCTTCAGAAAACATGGCATATGGAGTCATATGGATTGTATTTTTATTTTATTTATTGTTTTGCCTATGGATCTACACAGACATTACCACTATAAACTGTTGTTGTATGGAACATAACTGTGTACAGAGTTTTTAAATTCCCTATCAAGATCAAATGAAAAAATAACAGAATGAACTGACTAACAGAAAAAAACAGAATAACAGAATAAACAGAATTTTTATTTTTGGGTAAACTACTGTTCTATGCCCAAGTGACAAATTTTGAAGGCCCAGTAGTCTGCTTGTGAAAGCAAGTATGTGAAACCCAGAGTATAAAAACCTGTTATTTTATTTAAACCAACAAATCACTGTCTTATCAGCATTTCTGCAAATGGTTACTTGACCTGTGCAAATTGTCAAACAATTATTATGAGATACCATTATTTATTTTGAGAAATCTTGTTTCATATCTAACCACATATGAAAGCACACAAATGTCACTTAGAGTACAATTTCCTTTCAGAGTCCGTGGGTAAATATGTTACATAAAGCTGTCTAATGTCAATTAGATAATATATTATTTGAAACACTTATGAACAAAGATCTAACCCTAATAAAAAATAATAATAATAAAAAAATTATAAAATTCCATAACTATTAACACATTTATTTCATACTAAGTTTACTTAGTGAGGTACTCAAATCCATTAACATTTTTATTGACATACCACTTAAGACTTATTATTTTATTATTAAGAATTATTTATTTGTTGCACATTACATTTAATTTTTCTTAACATTTCTTAATATTAAGCCTAAAATGTGTTTTTATATCACTATTAATAATAATTGTATAATTTCAGATATCAGTCTTTAAATGCAAGGTATTTAAATGTACCTGAAGTGTACTTTCAATAGTTCCACTGTAGCACAAACAAATACTTAACTATATTTTTATTTGGTTTTCAGCACTACTTCTGCACAATTAAAGTGCATTAAGCTGTTTTTCTAATTTAGTAGACTTTAAGCAGGGGCATTTGTAGCTACAACATTGCGCATTATAACCAATCACGCATGATTCTGTTGAGCTTATGAGTACAATGGACAATAAGAGGCGTTCAGATCAGTCATCACTGAAACAGCTGCTTTGTTCAGTGCATGCGCTCGCTGACTGAATTCTGCTCTGCCGATTTCTCTCATCAGAAACAATAAAGTGCAGATGTGTAAACAAACAATGTAAGCAAGATATTAATTTCACAATGTAAGCAACTTCAGTGATAAACGGGAGTTTTTGAGAGTGCTTGAATTCAATTATAATGTTCTTTGATATTGTAAATTATATTTTGCTCTCTCTCTGTACAATAAAAGTGTTCTAATTAGTAACTTACAATGTTTTAATCAAATTTATGTTAAATGCAAAGTCAATTATATTACAAATATTTTATGACGTGACAGAATGGAACAAGTACAAAGATGGGTTTTATGCATTGTTAAGAGATTACACTAACATTAGTCTGCCTACTAACTAACATGATCTATAAAGGTCCAAAATCCATTTACTTATATCTGAGTTAAATGAATGTAAAATTCAACTGAGGGGGGCCTTAATCAGTCTGTGCCCAGGGCACCGCTGCATCATAAGCCGGCCCTGACTTGAAGTATACCAAAAGTACAAAGTACAACTACAGGTTTTTTTTTATTATGCACGTACAGGTAGATATGCAATTGTATTTCAAATACATTTTAGTACATCATTTTTTCCAATAGGGGAATATTAACTTTTACAAGTGATAACGTGATGATGTGTTCTGAATGTAGCTTCCAAGAGCCACACTGAATCATAGGAGGACAAAGTGCAAAATGTATTTTCTTATAGAGATGGTCAACTAATGAATCCACTTCTCTTTAGAGCATGTGACAAAACAGAGAACTGGAAATAATATTACAAATGTTTTTTGTAAAGTTCACTTAACAAGGCATGACATTCATAGGGTCAGCTAAAGCAGGTAAAGCTAGAAAAATAGACATTTTTGTCTACATGGTGCATTTTATGTATGTATGTTATGCTGTTATAAAAATCGCATTGATTTACATTACAAGCTATCAGAATTTCATCTTATTTTTGAATAAAACTGATGTATTTTTCTACTTTGAGCACAAGATCCATATTGTCATATTGTCCCCATGAATGTTGCCGAATGACTTCATGGGATGTTACTGCGATGCGATTAATGGCAAAAGTAACCCAATTTACCTGAATTCATTCTCTGGAATGCACGTATTGACAATTTGATGGACAGTAATGAAGAACTGTCAGCTTATTACATGTTATTTATAACTACTGGCTACTTACGATGTTCATATTTACTTCAGGGTCCAGTCTTATCTTGTCCTCAACAGGTGGCCTGCACTGAATGAGGCCAAATGTAAGCAGTACCAGAGATAACACCAGCCATGACATCTTTCTGTCAAACATTTACAAACAGTGAATTAACATACAGGGTCTCTCAAGAAGACGCACTACTCTAAACCAGTGTTAAAATCTTCATCAGCCATCAATAGATTGTTTAGTGTTGCTTAACATGTAACACGTGACTGTAAAGTAAGGCTGCATGACACAAAACGAGGTCAATGTAGCTAAATCTATGTTCAGAAAAAACAAGCTGCCAAAACAAACACTGCTGAACATCACTACTGTACTTTATATATGAGAGCAGAAATCAAATCCAAAAATATTTTTGGAAAATGCATACTTAATTTTTTTAAAAACATTTGTTACCAAAAAATATTGTACAAGGTAGGGTGTTACATAGACAATATTATTTGTCTCCACTGTATTTATGAGTTAAAGCAAGGTTGAAATGTTTAATTTTACAACCCTTCGTTTTCACAAAACGAAAGTTCACGTATCACATCTGAATGGTTTTGAATGACAGGTAGCCAAGCCAAGGCATTTGACATAATAACAAACGCACGGAAGTCAGTCGGAACAAACTAAATGTATAAATCACTGTAATTACATAGAAGCTTCACACTTTCGTCGTAACACACTTTATCGTATAGTAAATTCGTTTATCGCTAATTCATTTAGTCACCACAACGTGATTCCTTGCAGCATATTAATAAACAGGATCGTTTTAAGCTGATCGAGACTGATCTGATGGAGTGTGGTTAATGGCAATAAGCACTGAATAAGTAAAAAGACGAGCTCAATTTACTGAAACTCACCCAACTTCGGTTGAGGTTGAGACCTCAATATCAATCGTGTGGCGCCTCACTTGGTCAGTGACACGCTGAGCGATGAAAATGCTTTTAACATCAGCTGACAGTGACATCATGACCTGATCACTGTTTTTGAACGCCTTTAATCAATCAGTCCCCCTTCTGAAGAAGTGGGATTCATTTATGTAATAGCTACTTTCTTCATTGTAACATTTTGCATTCTAATGTTCGTCAAACTGCCGTCGTAATTAGGTTACCTTTTCTTTTTTGATGAGACTGAAAAATTGTCACTGTAGTAGTCACTGAGCCAACAACATGTAGGCAACAATAATTCCTCTATGCAACGAAGAACTCATACATACATTTGAGATCGTACTCTGTCTTCAGTGTACCTGTAAAAACCTGCATATAACTTTATATTGTTATTATTTTGATGTTTGGACATGTAGTGCATACATATCAGTAAAACATTGGAAAAATGGAAAACGAAGGGAATGTTTTGGTTGGCCAACCCAAACGTTTCAGCATTTCGTAATTCTTAAAGGGCCAGGGTACTAAATCGAGTGTGATCTTCAAACGAGCAAGATCGCTTTGCTATTTTCATAAGTAGTTTTTTATGTACCTTTTCTAAAATATGTCTCGAGTTCTAATAGTTGGTGCTGGACTTACAGGCAGTTTATGTGCCTGTCTGCTGCGGAGGAAGCTGCCTAACAAAGTAAATATTGTCGTGTGGGACAAATCTCGGGGTGCAGGTTAGCATCTTACCTATTTTCACTCACAGAATGTTTATTTTATGTACTGATATGAAAAACTTTATTGAGTGGAGGGTGTCCCTTGCGTTTAAATAATTGAATTAGTGGTATGTGCAACAAACTGTCATTCTTTAAGGTTAAACACAAGTCAAAACGTTGTACTAAACTGGTGACCTGCTGTTCTATGAGGAAGGTGAGCAGACAATAAGCAGATATGATACGAGGTAACTTAAACTTTATTATGAGAAAGTTTTAGACGTCAAATTCCTTATTGACTCTTCGCCTTAAAGAACAGACTGAGCAAGTCCTCATTGCATTTCTATGCATGACAACCAACCTGGAGGAAAGTGTTCAACTTTGTCCTTCAGACAGTTGATTAGAATGTGGATTATTAGATGTTGATAAAACAAAATGGTTAACACTGTCTCATTATAGCAAAGTTGCAACACTTGTTTTTAAGCAATTATATGCCATTTTTTCCTACTCAATATACATACCATTAAGCATAAGCACAACAAAATCTAAATTGAGACATTTTTAGTGCACAAGATATTGGTTTTGGAACATGAAGTTATGTTAAAATAAAATATTAATCTCTCACACAAAAAATATAAAATTTTATTTTAATTGACAAAATGATTTCAATTAATATGTAAATCATTAAATGCAAAAAGGCTGGCTGTGCTTAATGGGTACATTTTAGTACACTTTAAAGGGTTAGTTCATCGAAAATGAAAATTATGTCATTAATGACTCACCTTCATGTCGTTCCAAACTCGTAAGACCTCAGTTCATCTTTGGAACACAGTTAAGAGACCTTTCTCTCCCTCCATTGAAAATGTATGTAGGGTATACTGTTCATGTCCAGAAAAGGAAATAAAAACATCATCAGAGTAGTCCATGTGTCTACTCTGAGTGCGTTCACGATGCTGCTGACGTGTTTTCTGGTGCGCCCAATAACAAAGCTAACATGTCAGCAGCTTCACTGCAGTGTTGTGAATGCACTCACAACAGACCCGGAAGAGAAGACGATGCCGAATAAAGTCTTATTTTTTGTTATTTTTGGACCAAAATGTATTTTCGATGCTTCAACAGATTTTTACTGACTTTCTGATGTCAAATTGACTACTCTTGCTAAAACTCTTTGATCTAACTGTAATTATTTCCCACATCCAAGTTCCATGTTATAATATGCAAAAGTCTGAATATTAAAGTGTTAGTTCATCCAAAAATGAAAATTATGTCATTAATAACTCACCCTTATGCTGCTCCAAACATGTAAGACCTCCTTTTATCTTCGGAACACAGTTTATGATATTTTAGATTTAGTCCGAGAGCTCTCATTCCCTCCATTGAAACTTTGTGTACGGTCTACTGTCCATGTCCAGAAAGATAAGAAAAACATCATCAAAGTAGTCCATGTGACATCAGAGGGTCCGTTGGAATTTTTTGAAGCATCGAAAATACATTTTGGTCCAAAAATGGCAAAAACAACGACTTTATTCACCATTGTCTTCTCTTCCGTGTCTGTTGTGAGAGAGAGTTCAAATCAAAGCAGTCTGGATATCCAGACTGTGTTCCGAAGATAAAAGGAGGTCTTGCATGTTTGGAACAGCATAAGGGTGAGTTATTAATTACATAATTTTCATTTTTGGATGAACTAACCCTTTAATCTCTTAATTTTGCAGTTAGAAGTGAAATGACCCAAAATAAAGGCTTAAACACCTGAAAAATGTACATTGAAAGAGCTACTCTTTTGGTGAAAGTTTTCAGACAGCTTTCAGAATGGCCACCAGAAAGGGTGAACACATGGATACCCATATCTCTGTGTGCAATTATCTGATTGACTTGAAATTTGATCTGATGGATTATGAAATTTGATGTGCAATGCACTGCACTTGATCTGTTGCACTGTGCTTCACTGTAACCTGGCTGAGTGAAGCCATTCCGGATAAAAGCTGATTTATACTTCTGTGTCGAGCCTATGTCGTAGCCTACGCATTGACGCACATCCTACCATAGCCTAGCTGTAGCCTGACGTGCACCTCTCCAAAAATCTAACAGCGCGCAACTTCTATGCAGACCGCAAGTGGTGTGATTGGTCTGCTAGAATCGATCCCATCGTATGTTAGGCCTGTCGCAATAATCAATCTATCAATTTATCATGGAATATATGTACATGATATGAATAATTTTTGGTGACACAATATATTGGCCATTTTACTTAAAAAATTTATGTCACCCAGTTTTGTACATAATATGGTATAGTCATGATTTGCTAGTTCAAATTGGAAAAAAATAAAAAAGCTTCTACAAAAAAAGTTTCATCTGCAAATATGGTCTTGTTTAGGGACCTGTGCCTTTGTGCATACGGACATCTGACTGCTCAGTAGTATAGAGATAAAAAGGTCAGTGTAAAATCTGTAGATGGAACAATCTCCATTCAGGTTATTTGTGCATTTTTCTTTTTTTTCTACTTGTTACTTTGCACTTGTTGTTAGAAAATGTTTATTTACTATTTATTCAGTTTTTTAAGGTATTTAGTATTTTGATACTTAATTTCCATGATCTAAATATTCTTAAAAATTAAAAGTTTGTTGTCATTTGGAAGTGTGTAGGCCTTCTTGCATTATTATGCTGTTACATTATGATTATATATTTAGTTGCATAAAATGGTATTTAAATTGAAAATATCATTTATCGCAATTATTTCTAGGGCAATATATCGCAAATTAAAAAGTTGTTATCGTGACAGGTCTACTGCATGTACTTATGTTTTTTGTGTTTATGTGCACTTTAATATAGTTTAATTTTACACCTTCTATTATAAAATAAAACAAAACAAAACAAGTGTCTTATCATTTGTTGTACTATATAGCATTATACAACAGTAGTTGTTCGCAACAAACAATGTTGATCTGCTGTGGTACAAGTCCTTGTGGAGATGGAAAAAATGCCATATTCTCCTGTTCGGTTGTTGTCTCCTTTTGTAGTTTTAAATAACAATTAATGCTGCAGACTAGCAGTTATCTTGTGTACTGCACGTCAACGCAATGACGCAGAAGTATAAATGAAAACTGACGCATAGCCTATGCCATAGGTCCGACGCAGAAATAAATCAACCTCAACGCCTTCATCTGTTGGGCTACCAGCTTTTCAGCTTTGGCTACATTTTGTGTGCGACGCATGAGCTGTTTTTGTGTGAGCTGTCCTCATCACTCATAGCACGTGCCTATATTGTGCACTAGAACCTTTTTATATCGTGAACGAAGAAGGTGTACCATCAATAGATATTGATATCGTTTTATTGCCCAGGCCTAGGATCCAGCAAGGATCCAGTGATGTTCTTTAGGTAGGCCAGGACCAGTCGCTCAAATGACTTCATGACCACAGATGTGAGAGTGAAAGTTCTGTAATCATTAAGTCCAGTGATTTGGGGGTTTTCGTGGTCTGGAATGATGGTGTAGGGCAGAAACGATTCTTTGAGTAACTCAAAAAATGATTACAAAAAATAATCGAGGCAAATTCCTCTGCCTTGAAGCCTCTTTTAATTTATTTTAAAGCTCATATAAAGCTCATGGTTTTTTTTAATGTGACGCAACGCGTTTAAGTCACCCACAAAGCAGAAGGAGACGCAAGGAGTGAGCAGTGTTTTGATTTTAGGGCGTGGGCTGCCAAATGGAAGGGAGCGATAGAAATATCGATGAGCAAAGAGAAGAAACAAATAGCAGAAAATGACTCAAAATGTCCAAGGTTTGAGATCATTTCATATTGAAACGTAAAGAGAACATTGTGGCATGTGTCCCACTAAGATGGGCCACAACTAGGGCCCTACATGGACGGAATCACGGAATCCAGAATACATGGACGGAATCACGGAATCCAGTCATAAAAAAGGAATTTACAGTTAAACGTGGAATGGCATGGAATTTGCCAAATTTTGAATGAATTAATCAATAGGTCATTGCACTTTCATCAAATCACAATATGGACTAATATCTTTAAATATTAAGCCGCAAAAGTCTGTTTAAATATGAATCCTGCATGTTCTGCATGTTACTAAAATATTTGATAGCTACAGCCCTAGTTGAGTGTTTGAACCAGCAGGGAACTATACACCGCTCGAGTGATCTGTTGAACATCTGTGTAAAGATGGGGGGCCAGTTGGTCAGTGCAGACTTTCACAGGCAGGTGAAATACCATCTGGGCCTGAGAAGCTTCCTACTTCCTGAAGACCCTGTTCACATCCTCTACAAAAACCTTAAGACCATGTTGAATGGTGGGGGAGGGAGAGGGGTAGGTGAATGTGTAAAGTGCAGATCAGAGCTGATGGGGGGGTGGTAAACTGGCCTTTTCAAATCGTCAGTATAACATGTTCAGATCGTGCCAGGAACAGACTAACAAAGGAGATCAGAGTGGCTAAAAAAACTACTTTGAAAAGCTGAGTAAACGATTTGGCGTCAGTATGGATTGGTTTCAAGAACATCACCTTGTATAAGACACCACCCCCACAGTCTGGAGAATCAACAACTGGCTGATGATCTGAATGTGTTTTACAGTCGATTTGAAAAGGAAAGTCTACCACCCCCATCCACTCTGACCTGCACTTCACAATTTCAAACAACAGCATCCCCCCCCCCCTCACAGGCTATATTCAGCCAGAACAATTAAACTTATATAATTATACATCGTCCATCACAGCACCACAATTTATACACTGAATCCAACATTTGTACACTTGTAAATGGCACACTTTGTAAATTACACTTACAACATATCTTTACAGTTAAAGAACTGCAATTTTTTTCCCTATACTACTTTTCTGTATATCATGTACATTAATTAAATCAGGTTTTTTTTATATATATATATGTTATATTCCATCCCTATTGTGTTATTCCTATGCGTCAAGTCAAACTCCTTGTTTGTGTGAACATACTTGTAATAAGGATCTTCTGATTCTGAAATGACAGGGTATTACAGGTATAGTATAGTAACAAACATTGTTAATGGGTACACGAGTGTGCTTAATGGGTACACAAGTTTAATGCAGTACGTTTAGCCTAAACGGAACAAATGTGGTTGGAATACAAAATACTAAAAGTTTTTTTTTTTTTTAAAACACAAGTAATTTATATAAGTAATCGCACTAATTCAGTTTGGCGAATTGAAATATTTAGATGTGATCAGTCATTAGAACATTTTTTAGTTCGAGATGAATTATTTTTACAGTTTGTTTAACTGAAGATCTAAAATTCTTGTTTACCATTACGGGGTTGGAACAAATCTAGTAGGCTCTTAAATCAAGTATTTGGCCTGTATTAAAAAAAATTGTTTAAGAATAAACCCCAAAATATAAGCCTACACATTTTTTTTTTACATAATCATTTTTATTGCAATGAATTCCAGTTTTGCATAATATTCACACGATATAGGTTATATATGAGAAACTAAGTTTATCATGGACAAAAAGAGCTGCTGTGAGGATAAGTTTTTTTTTTTTTAAAGCTCACTTGAAAGACTTTTATAGATATCAATGCTGAACTGCACTGTGGGCCTCTATGTACTGCATCCCTTTATAAGTGTTTTACAAATGCTAATGAGATGTAGAAATTTCCAAAGACCATAAAGAAGAGTGTTATGACATGAATGTCCCTAACTTTTAGCTTTTCAGCTAAACATGGTTCAATATTTTCTTGTATACTTAATTATATTAGTAACACATCTTACAGTGATTAAAATAAGGGCTGTGCGATTAATCGTTTAAAAAATGATGAAAATACAGTAATCAAGATAAAACGATTGGGCTCCTTTTGTTACTCCATAAAAATCCAATTTCCCTTGGAAAATCAGTTAAATCATGTTACGTGACTTTTGCAAAATAGGATGTGTGTGATTTATCGAAGTATATGTATTCTTGCTTTTAAAGCATTAAAGGGGGGGGGGGTGAAATGCTATTTCATGCATACTGAGTTTTTTTACACTGTTAAAGAGTTGGATTCCCATGCTAAACATGGACAAAGTTTCAACAATTAAGTTGTATGTTTGAAGGAGTATTTCTGTTCCAAAAATACCTCTTCCGGTTTGTCACAAGTTTCGGAAAGTTTTTTTCGAGTATGGCTCTGTGTGACGTTAGATGGAGCGGAATTTCCTTATATGGGTCCTGAGGGCACATTTGCTGGAAGAGCGCGTGCTCCCATATAGCAGAGCACTGAGAGGCTGAGCACAGCCTGATCAGAGTGAGAGCGTCGCGAAAAGTCATAAAAGAAGTGTGATTTGGTTGCCAGGGCAAGACAACCCTGCACAGATTACCAAAGAAAAAACAGTATTAAGGGACCAGTGGATGGAGTTTATTTTTACAGAGCATCAACGGAGTTGTGCAAGTGTTTGTGTTTGTTCCCTGCATTTCTAAAATGCTTGTTTTACAAACAAAGCCCAGTTTGACGACGGATTTGCGTATCGTTTATTTCTTAAGGATGATGCAATCCCAACGAAAAAGGGTCACGATCGTGTGTTGGAACCACAGGCGGTGAGTAAAACTGCTTAAAATATCTCTGCCTCCTTGTTAGTGCGTCCGCCTCCCATCGGAGACCCGGGTTCGAGCCCCGCTCGAAGCGAGTCGTTGCTGCTGCTGCTCTCGTTCAGTTTCAGCCTTCACAGCTGTCACAGCTTCCAAACGCTCTCGACGCAAAAGCCTACTGGCGCTCGTGATTCTTTAGCTCCGCCCACACGACACGCCTCCAGGCATCCGTATTTTTCCGGGAGAAATCGGTACAGACTATCTTTCTCTTATGAATATAATAAAACGAAATACTTTTTGGAGTTATGAAGGATGCAGTACTACTCTACTGCACTACTCAAGATTAACAGGATATTGAGTGAAAACGAGCATTTCACCCCCCCCTTTAAAGAGAATTTGCGCTCCTCTTCAGGAAGATATATGCGCTCAGACACGGAACAGAACACCGACATTAAAGTCAAAAGTAAAGTCATCTTTTAGCTCAAGGTGTGTGCCAAAACAAGCAAAAATGTGTCAAAATGCTGCACTTATAGTTTATTCATGTATACCTTCGTCGGTCATGTAATAAATGAACATAAAGAGAGGGAAATTAAAATATGTGTGTAACTTTAAATTGGATCAGTGCAGCTCTCAAAGGGATAGTTCACCCAACATGAAAACTTGATGTTTATCTGCTTACCCCCATGGCATCCAAGATGTAGGTTTCTTTGTTTCTTCAGCAGAACACAAATTATTTATCTTCAGTCGTTGCAGTCTCTCAATCTACAATGCATGGCAAATGATAACAGAATCTATGAGAGTAAAAAAAAAAAACATGCACAGACAAATCCAAATTAAATCCTGCGGCTCGTGACGATACATTGATGTGTAAAGACACAAAACAATCTGTCTGTGCAAGAAATTGAACCATATATATATATATATATATATATATATATATATATATATATATATATATAAATATATATATATATATATATATATATATTTATTATTATTATTATTATTATTATTATTATTATTATTATTATTATTATTTTTTTTTTTTTTTTTTTTTTTTTTAATACCTCTGATTCACGCAAGGTCTGAACTGTTAGAACTCTTTTGAACACGCGTTCACAGAAACAGGAGCATGAGGTTTCTTGATGATGATGCTTTGAATACATCATATCTGATATAACCACTTATTTAAGATGTGTATATTTTATATAATGTTCACTGTACAATCATTTTTACAAGTTTGTGCAATAGTAGTGTAATTATTGATGTTTTATGTATTTACATTAATGCTAAATCAATACCTGTTTTCATTTAGACGTTTATCTATAATAATGAAAAAGCATAATTGTATGTGTCATATTGATTTGACCTAGTGATATTTTGAATATATTGTAAAGATATTTTGCATTTATGTTATAGGGGGGAGGATGTCCACAAGCAGAAGTCCAAATGATCCTTCATGCACAGTTGATCTTGGTGCTCAATATATAAGTGCTACACCGTACTACGCTCGTATTCACAGCAGGTAGGGTTCTTCTCTGAGATATATCTGATTTGTTAGAGTTGGTCTCAACAACCAAAACAAAAAAAAAGAATAATTTTGAGTTTGAACGTTTTTTTCCACTTTAATTAGACGAAAATAAATATTTGGGTCTTGTAGTGACTAGTGCTTTTTTTTTGTATTTTTCTTTTTTTGTAGTTTTTATGAAGAACTCTTAGCACAAGACATTTTAAAACCTCTCGTTGCTCCTGTTGAAGGGATGATGTTAAAGGAAGAAGAAATTGTGAACTATGTGACACCCCATGGAGTCTCCTCCATCATCAAACACTATCTCAAAGAGTCAGGTAGATCATTTGTGTTTAACTACCTCTGCTGATTTTTTTTCTTCTGGTTTTGCTTCAAGTCATACTGATATATACTACTATTCAAAAGTTTGGGGTCACCAAGTTTTTTTTTTATATTTATGAAATTAATACTTATTCAGCAAGAATGCATTAAATGACTGTATTTAAAAATATACAGTTAATTTAAATTGTAACAATATTTCACAGTATTACTGGATTAACTGTATTTTTAATCAAATTTATGCTCACCAAAGATTCATATTAGACTTTTAAGCGATGCAAACTGTTTTCCATCAAAAATGCCAGGCAATTTGTTATAATAAAATGTCTACATTTTATTTAAAGCATGTATTAAAATAGCAAAAATAACATTTGCTGCAGCATTTTCCATCAGGGCAGTTTCACACAGAAATGCTTTTTATATATTTACACAATCAGAGAAGCAAGACGGATTTAATAACTGATTTTATCACTGTTCATAAAGCAGCTGTTTTTCATCAGCTGTTTAATGACAGAAATGTGCTGCCAGACAATTATTTTGGGGTCAGCAAGTTTTTGATTTTTGAGTCATCCAGCTGTGTTCCTTCTAAATGTTACCTTTTTAGAAATCCTTTTAGAAATATATGATTTCTTAGAGAGCACAGTAGAATTTGTAACTCTGGGATTGGGTTTCTTTTCACCATTGGTCTTGTATCAGATGAGAGATCATCTAGAACTATTTGCATGTGCTAATGTGGGGGGGGGGGCAAGTTTATATATATATATATATATATATATGTATATATGTATATATATATACAGTTGCAATCAAAATTATTCAACCCCTCAGAGACTGCAGTACTTTACAAATACAAGCTTTCGAGGATCAAATAAAAATTGCATCTATAACAGTCCACTGGCATATTAAAAGTGATAGTCAATATATAATGTAAAACTTTTTGATTAATTATTCAACGCCCTATTCAATATTGCTGTTTTTAAATCACTTATTTGCATGGTGGAGAATAAAACAGTCTCAAGACACAATTAAGCCTTTAGAAACTCTATTAAAAACAGAATTAGCTTGAGTTGTTACACATACAGTTAGCGTATGCATGTGTTGAAGTTGAGTACCAAAAATGTCAACAGAAATCTCACAAAAGCTAAAGAGAATAAATATTGTATTACTTTAGAAAGACTAAGGCATATGAAGATTTGAAGATTTCTTAGACATTAAAATTTCCTAGAGACACAGTTCGCAGCCTTATTCCTTAGCTTAAAGTGTGTTTTACCAGAAAACCTTTGAGGGGGTTGAAGAAAAAGCACAGTATCATTAAAAATGTTTAATCAGAGCAACTGAGAAAAACCTGCAATGTACAAAAGACAGTAGCCAAAGACAGTAGCTAGTAGCCAAAGACTTGCAAGATGACCCAATGAAAGGAGGAAAACCATTTCAATGCAATGTGTTAGAAGAACACTAGACAAGTATGGCCTACATGTTGAAGAATACCACTCTTGATCAAGAAGAACAAAAGGACAACTTGAACTTGATACAATTCATTTGTGTAGACCTGTGGAGCTCTGGAAGAATGTTTTATGGAGTGATGTGACCAAACTGGAAGTTTTTGGACCCATGGATCAGCGGTATGTCTGCTGCAAAAAAGACAAATCTCATAAGCAGAAGAACACCATCTCCATTGTCAAACTTGGAGGTGGATCAGTCATGTTATGGGATTTATTTACTGTAGAAGGAAGTGGAAATCATGACTGTATGAAGGACATCATGGATTCTTTGAAGTATCAGGCCATAAGAATTTTGATGCCTTTGGTGCAAAGACTGAAGCTTATGATCAGTGGACTTCCCTGCAGGACAGACATCCCAAAGTACACATCCAAATCTACTACTGCTTGGTTCAGGGATCAATCATAGAATGCACTTGAGTGACCTGTTCAGACTCCAGGCTTGATTCTCATTGCAAATATCTGGTTGACTTTGAAGAAAGCAGTGGCAATGTGAAAACCAAAGATTATCAGTGATCTGGAAGCTTTTTCAGGCGAGGAATGGGCCAAGACTGTAGTAGAGAGGTGACCGAAGCTTCTAAACACTTACAGACAGTGTTTATTGGTGATTTTTAAAGAATTATAGATTCTGCACAAAGGGGTTTGAATAATTTTGAACAAATGTTTAGAGCCAATTTGAATTTTATCATGATTCATCAATGTTCCATTCTCAGAATCACTCAAATGTTTATTAACAAACTTTCTCTAATACTTTACCGATGCCTTTGTTGAATTGATTTCATAAAATGTTGTTCCTCGCAGCAAAATATAATATACATACATGCACACATATATACAGGCTCATCTAAAAAGAAAATTAGAATATCATGGAAACATTTTGTAATTTAATTAAAAAAAGCAAACTTTCTTGTATATTTTCACACAAAATGAAATATTTCAATAGTTTCTTTTATAATTTTGATGATTACGACTAAGGAAAGCTTAGGAAAAATTAAGTATCTCAAAAAATGTGAAGATTCCATTTTGAGCTTAATTAGTTTGATTAATTTTGAATATAAATACTGGGTACCACTTGGGCTAGTTTAGAACATGCGACCACAATTATGGTAAAGACTACTGACTTGACAGTTGTCAAGAAGACAATCATCAAGCCACAGAAGGTCATTGCTGAAAGGGCTGGCTGTTCACAGAGTGCTGTATCGAAATATTCATAGAAAGTTGACTGGAAGGAAAAAGTGTGGTAGGAAAAGGTGCACAACCAACAGGGATGAACACAGCCTTGGGAAGATTGTCAGGAAAAGCTGATTCAAGATCTTGGGAGAGCTTCACAAGGAATGGACTGAAGCCGGAGTCAGTGCATCAAGAGTCGCCACACTCAGACAGCTTTAGGAAAAGGGCTACAGCTGTCACATTCCTATAACCAAGCCACTCCTGAACCAGGAAAAATGTCATTAGCATTAACCTGGGGTACGGAGAAAAATAAATGGACTGTTGCTCAGTGGTCCAAAGGCCTCTTTTCAGATGAAAGTAAGTAACATTTAATTTGGAAATCAAGGTCTGGAGTCTGGAGGAAGACTGGCGAGGCACAGAATACAAAGTCCAGTGTGAAGTTTCTGAAGTCAGTGATGATTTTTGGGTGCCGTAGCGTCTGCTGGTGTTGGTCCATTCTGTTTTATCAAGTCCAAAGTCAATGCAACCATCTACCAGGAGATTTTGGAGCACTTATGCTTCCGTCTGTTGACACACTTTATGGAGATGCTGATTTCCTTTTCCATCAGGACTTTAGCACCTATCCACAGTGCCAAAACCATGTCCAAGTGATGACCATGTTATTACTGTGCTTGATTGGCCAGCCAACTCACCTGACCTGAACCTCACAGACAATCTATGGGATACTGTTAAGAGAAAGAGAATGAACATCTGACAAACAATACATAGGAAGTGAAAGCCACTATAAAAGAAAAACCTGGGCTTTGATAATGTCTCATCAGTGCCACAGGCTGATCGCCTTCATGACATGCTTCACTGAAGCAGTAATTTGTGCAAAAGGAGCCCCGACCAAGTATTGAGTGCATAATTAAACCTGCTTTGGAGATCTTGAACATTTCTGTTTTGTTAAACTTCTGTTTTTATTGATCTTTGAGAAAATATTCACATTTTTTGCAATACTTACTTTTTACATTTCTTAAGCTATAAGCCTTTAGTGTATATATATATATATATATATATATATATATATATATATATATATATATATATATATATATATATATATATATATATATATTTGTGTGTGTGTGTAACAAAAGTTTGGTATCAGCTTTTTTTTTTTTTTTTTTTTTTAACTTCTGATCAAAGCTGTTGAAAAAATATTTTGTGTTCATTTAAAATATAAATTTCGTGGTGCAATATATACTTATAGTCAGGGATTCTTACCTTTTTTTTTAAGCAGGGATGTTAAATCGATAAATTAGAGACTTATACTGGTAGAAAAAAAATTATATTTTGAATAAATGCTCTTCTTTACTTTTTATTCATAAAAGAAAAAAGTATCACAGGTTCCAAAAAAATATGATGAAGCACAACAGTTTAAACACCGATAATAAATCAGCATATTATGAATTCTGATGAATCATATGACACAGAAGCCTGGAGTAATGGCTGATAAAAATTCAGTGCTGTGTCACAGAAATAAATAATATTTGAAAGTATAATGTTTTCTGTATTTTGGATTAAATAAATACAGCCTTGATGAGCATTTGAGACTCCAGTTAAAAACATAAATCTAACTGATCCCAAACTTTTGAACGACAATGTATACATACAAAGTTACATTAACTTGATGCACATACACAACATACCACTTAGAGCACAGAAACATACATGCTGCCCCGTGACTTTTATTAATAAAATAGCATTCTGGATCACTTATATTACCCAGCAATGAGGAGGTAAAATTGCTGTTATGAAGTACCTAAACTCACAGCTTTGTAGAGCAAGAGAGACAAACCAATGCAGGCAATTCACAAACACAACTTTCAGCCATCTCTCTCTCTCTAATTGGCCATATTTCTAGCATAAACTGTTGACCCATACTAAATGATTTGCAACTTTCATTTCTTACCTCACTCTCTATTTTCAATGTTAAACTGATGCTTTTCACTCTGTTTCTGTGAACGGTAAACCCTGCCTACTTTGATTTGATAGGCCATCTCAGTTATTTTGACATTGACGAGAGCAGAGACCAGGCTGAAAACATTATTTTTTATTTTTTTTTTATAATTTATCCTAACGAGCGCAGTGTAATGCAGTGCAGCAGATCACTGCAGTAATTTCAAATATTGGTGGGGACAGTTTGGCCACTTTTAATTATTGGGAGGGACTTGGTGGTTACGGCCCTGCTACAAACCAAATCTTGATTTCTCAATGATACGTAATCATTCCTTTGTTGCTTTCTGTCTGACTTTCTTTGGAATTCTTTCTATCCCTGTTTTTCCTTTTTGTCTCCTTTTACTTGTTGTGCAACATTGCCAAATGTGCTCCTCCACACTCAAGCAGGAGCAGAGGTGCTCTACGATCGACACGTCACTCACATTCACCGGAAAAGCACTACCTGGGAAGTGTGTTGCAAAGGGGGAATGCCAGAGCGGTTTGACATTGTGGTTTTAACCATGCCTGTACCGCAGATACTTCAGCTGCAAGGAGATGTGGAATCATGTGAGTACATTACCACACTGCCACAAACACATATTCTGTACATGCACATGTTGGCCTTAAAATTAAAATGCTGTATGATTTTCAGTTTTGCAGTCTGCCATTGTTTCTGTTAAAAGTATCCCCATGAAGTCACATTTTATTATTTTATATAATAAAATATAATAGAGCCGAACTGATGTTCCTAATAAATAAATGATCCTGTTAATGCAAATTCATATTAAATCTATTTTTGAGTTAAAGGGCTAGGTTTACTAAACAGGGCAAATTAGTGTAGAGTGCAATTCCATAAAAACGTGGATGGGAGGGGAAAATTCTGTGGGTTATTTACTGACAATTTGCACATAGGGGAACACCGGCGCATCATCTCATTTCCATAATGACCAGCGCAATCTACTAAGAGCAGCACAAATTACCGCCTGCTTTAAGACATGCATTTTTTGCACGTTAAATAATGCTGTGTATACCATTGAATTGACATGCACAAATCTAAGTAAATCACATTGCGTGATTCACTTAAAGGGGTGATTCAGTGCGGTTACACTTAACGTTAGTTTAGGGCTGGATGATTAATCGAAATGTAATCGAAATCGAAATTCAGAACCTCTAACCGACCTAATTTTCCCATGTCTGTTATTTCGTTTTTTTAATCTTAATACTTTCCCCTTAAAAGCATACTACCGCATGTGTAGCCACATGACTCCGCTCTCCAATCAGTGGCATAAAAGCAAAACACAAAGCTGAACGCCGGTTCAACACAGTGATGGCGCATGAGTGGTGAGCACAATTAATCATTGATTAACACAATTAATCATTGATTGGTAATTGGCCAACAAAGTATTGACTGTTGTCTGAAGTTTTGTTTGATTGTAGTCCATTACATATCTTTCTATCGAAGATATTATCAAGATGAATTAGTTCTGACAGTTTAACTCTTTTGAGTTCTTGTCATATTTTATTACCATTTTCTAAACTCTAGCAAATAAACTGATAATGTGAGAAATGTTGTAGGTGTCTGAATAAATTTTGGTTTGACTGTATGTTTAATTTTTACAGTGCTATTTTACATTTAATTATTCGGTTTCTGTACCTGGACACTTACAAACTTGAAAAAATGTATACACTGTGTAAACCGCACAAACAAATAAACAGAACGAACATACAAATTAAACACTTTCAAATAGGGCCCACTGGTACAACCTGAACCGGGGCCCCAAAACCCCAACGATGGCCCTGTTTACAGTACAAACCTTGTCAGTGAACTATGAGGGCAAAAAAACAGAAACAAAATAATCGTTCATTAATCGCAATCGAGATAAAATGTTCAATTAATCGAGGTTTTGATTTTAGGCCATAATCGTCCAGCCCTACGTTAGTTAGTATGTAGGGCTGGGATAAACGATTATTTTTTTTTAAACAATTAATCTAACGATTAATTTTTTCAGACCGATTCAATTTCGATTATCTCCCCATTAATTGACTAGTAACAATTAATACATGTTGATTTAGATATCTGAATGAAAAAAAAACATGAATTCCTTAAGATTGCAATATATGTTTATTGCTCTTAAAATTACAAAATAAAAGACTGACTAAGAATGCATTACTTTGCACTTGTATAGAGATAGCATTCAATAAAACCTTGAAGCCTTGAAAACATGGCTTACTGAAACAAGCTTACTGAACACATAGGGCCTAGCTTACTGAAAAAAGTTCTTCTTTCAGATGAAAATAACAACAACTTGATGTCTAGCATTCAATAAGAAAGGTCACCCAAAATACTTGTTTAAGAGCAATTGAAAGAATACAGTAACCGATGTAAACTTGAGGGCTTTAAGCTAATACAGAGAGTGTTTTTACAAAAAAACCTCTCCGAATGCTCCACGTGAAACTTTGGCGTTCCGCCCTTTTTCTATCTCTAATGATTTTGGTTAATATGCTCAAGGGAGAGAGAGAGAGAGAGAGAGAGCGAGAGAAAGAGCAAGACAGCGGCTTGCGTAGTTTGAAGACTGTGAGTGCGCGAGCGCGTGTGAAACTTTGGTGTTTTGCCCTTTTTCTATCGTGTTTAATGATTTCGATTAATATCCACAAGGGAGCAAGAAGCGCTCATGTTGTTTGAAGACTGTGAGTGTGCGCGCGCAGCCGGGGCTCTCTCTCGAACGCGCCCTGTCAGACACATCACTCACCGATCAAATAAGGCTTTGACAGCCGCCAAAAAAAAGGATCAAAACAGAAAAACCCTTGGATTGGTTATATAACGTTGGACAGAATGTTGATCTGGCCATCGCGTATATTCAGCGCACATAAGGTAAACGTTTTGCAAACGTTTTTTAGAGAAATAAAAACAGGTCGACGAATCGATGTGCATATTTTGCGTCAACTATTTTTCATCAATGACCTCGCCGCGTTGTCCCAGCCCTATTAGTATGTAATGTTTCTGTTTGAGCATAAACGAGATCTGCAAAGTTATGAAGCTGAAAGTTCAATGCAAACTGAGTTATAGTCTTTTAAAATTCTGTCAGTTTAATGCCTACAAAAATAGCTGGTAGGGACTACAAAAAGTTACTTTCCGGGTTCATGACATCACAAACCCAGATAAACCCCACCCTTGGGAAAAGGCATCAAAGGGGGCAAAGCCACGCTGCTTTAGAGAAGAGGAAGAGAAAACTAGAGGTGTACATTAGGGATATAAATTTTCGATCATTTCCATGATTAATAGATTAATCCTTAACCTTAATGCTGCATAATTAATTCTATTGCAGAGGTGCAGTCACCGGTAAGACAGGATGTACAAATTTCACCCAAAACAAACAACAACAACAAAAAAAACATTCTCACCCAAATTAAAGGGTTTAGTTTAAAAGTAAAAGCACGTTCTGGGCGCACGGAGAGGTGGCGGTACACTCAAGAGCTATATTTGGAAGTGGTGGTACTGAGTACTGGTGCGTACCGGCCCACTTAAAGCTGCAGTAGGTAACTTTTGTAAAAATATATTTTTTACATATTTGTTAAACCTGTCATTATGTCCTGACAGTAGAATATGAGACATATAATCTGTGAAAAAAATCAAGCTCCTCTGGCTCCTCCCAGTGGTCCTATTGCCATTTGCAGAAATCCATCGCTCCCGTTAAGAAACAACCAATCAGAGCTGTGGTCCATAACTTTGTTTGTGTTCAAAATGTAGAAAAATGTATATAATAAGCGAGTACACCATGAATCCATTTTCCAAACCGTTTTTAGCTTGTCCTGAATCACTAGGGTGGACCTATAATAAGTGTTTTTATTCGGACTATTTTAGATTGCTTCAGGGATACCGCGGCAGAGTAACCCAGTACCTTGGATTCTTCATAGACATAAACAGAGAGAAGTAGTTCCGGCTACGATGTTCTTCCGCAAGACGCAAGCAGTTCTGTTTATTAACCGCTAGAGCGTCAAAAGTTACCTACCGCAGCTTTAAAGCACTGTGTATATATATTATTATTATTTATTTTATTTTATTTTATTTTATTTTATTTTTTAGGGGTGTAACGGTATGTGTATTCGTACCGGACCGTTTCGGTACAGGGCTTTCGATACGGTGCACGTGTGTACCGAATGACGGAATGCAATATTTTGTGCCCAGAACATAAGTACATTTTCGTGTTTCCAAACGAAGATAATAAGTGGCGGAAGTCTCTGAGTTCAGCGCAACTCGCGCCTGCAGCTGACTCTAAGGCCGGTGACACTCTGGATGCGTGGCGCAAGCGTCTCTTGGGCGTGTCTGTTTTGAATTCGGCTCCCATGTTAACAGGTTAAAGCTTGCAGACTGCCTGCGTGCATGCTAGAAATATAACCGACGCCCATTGTTCACACGACATTGGAATTGGAAGCGTTTCCAGGCAAAATAGAATAGGAAAATTTTTATATGTCATTTTGTACACAAATACATATTAATTCATGACACTTTAATGTTTGAAAGTCTATAGGTTGACATAAATTCAGATATAAATGTAATTTAAAAAATAAATAAATAATTATCAGTAGGCTTTATATTTATGCTCAACATGAAGTATAGATATTGTAGTCATGAAGACAAAAGCCTGGTCTGTCAGCGGTCTCCCTGTCACCTACAGCAGCAGCAGGCACGGCACGGTTCTGGTGAAGCAGGCATTCAAGCTGGGTTTATTTATTCATATTTTTCATTATATATTATTTAGGGCCGGGACTTTAACGCGTTAATTGAGATTAATTAATTACACAAAAAATAACGCGTTAACTAAGATTAATTAATTACAGAAAAAAAATTCCCGCATTTTTAATAACTTATTTTTGCACCGCGGAACGTTTCTCACTGGATGCGTTTCAGCGGACCGATTATACTGAAGCACCAACTAGCGTTCGCTTATCAACGCAGCACATGATCGAACCTCAAGTATCACCTCAACGCAAAACCTATAGCAGCTAGCGTGGACTTTACATTTTATGTTGAACTATGTATTATTTTGTTGGTGCAACAGTTTATGTTGAACTCTTTATTGTTTTGGCCAAGGTTATTGAGAGTTATATATATATATACCGATAAGCTTCCTGAATTTCTGAAATGTACTATTTCTAAATTGTTTCTAAATATGCTATTGCTACACTTCATGGCAAAAATTGCACTGGTCTGCGCTAGACTTGGTTGAACAAAAATAAACAATATTTTTTTGCTTAAGCTTATGTATTCAGTCATTATTCAATGGTATACTATAAATCCATGTGAAAAAAATTACTTCTCACTGTTCTCAGGTCAAATATTGATATGCGATTAATTAATCGAAATGAATCGCATTTTAATTACAAAGCCTCTAATTAATTAGATTAATTTTTTTAATCGAGTCCCGGCCCTAATCTTATTATATGATATTGGATTGAGACTGAGAGCATTTTATTTAGTGGATAACTTTGCAGCAGTATTTTATTTCTTATTATTTTATACATATTTTATTAAAAAGTATTTTTTTTAAGTGTATAGTAAACAACCTGCAGTTTAATGCTTCCATTTCTTTCCCTTACTGTACCGTAAATGAACCGAACCGTGACTTTAAAATTGAGGTACGTACCGAACCATATATATATATATATATATATATATATATATATATATATATATATATATATATATATATATATATATAATACAGTACAGACCAAAAGTTTGGACACGCCTTCTCATTCAAAGAGTTTTCTTTATTTTCATGAGTATGAAAATTCACTACTCGCTGTGTTCTGGTGTTCAGGGCTCACGCAGAGAAAGGCGTCTCAAAACACTTGAACATTGAATTTGCTTATTTTTGCTCTTGTGCCGACAAATACATACAAAACATGTCAAAATATCCACCTTGGAAATTATGCTCGAAAAAACTGTCAGTTATTTCTTATATTATATATCTTAAATTATATTGTATGCGTTCATCGTCTCTTAAAGTGACCGCGCCTAATTTAGCTACTGGCTGCTGTAATGTTAATCCAAGAAAATGAAAATCACTCACTGCTCTTGATTTTTTATATATATATATATATATATATAATGTATGTATGTATGTATGTATGTATGTATGTATGTATGTATGTATGTATGTATGTATGTACTAGTTTTCACGTGATGTGTAAACATTTTAGACTTTTTCCAAACTATAGTTCCTGACTAAATGTAAAATCAAGTGAATTATTATGAAGTTTCAGTAACAATATACACTACTATACCATTCAAAAGCTTGATGTAAATAATATAAATGTAACAAATAAATGTAACTGTAACAAATGTAGCAAACAATGCTGTTCTTTCAATGTTCTGTTCTTTCCCCCCCCACAAAAAAAACCCTGAAGACACACAGTAATTAAACCAAACTTTCCTAGCAATAACGATCACGTATTAGTCTAACATAACAGGTGGGTTGAACAATAGCCAGATTGCGTGTTCAGTAATCTCAAATCTGCTTTCCAATTTACACTTCCACCTCTCCTTTACATCCATTCAGACTTTCCTTTGGCCGGTGGGCTTCAGAGACCCCATATTGTCATCTTAAACTCTTTTTAGCTGCCTCACGGCTGCAGGTTAGCATCAGGGTCCAAATTGGTATTCTCAGTAAGACGTGTTTGAAATGGTAAAACATAAGTCCGTAAGTAGAAATATGGAAATGGAAGACTCAGATCTGGGCCTTCTGGGTGTTTGAGCTTCTGAGAAACTGTGAATAATGCAGGGTGTGAGGAGAAAGTCACAGGCTCAGAAAAAGAGCTGCATCGCAAATTAAGGGATGAATGAAAAATGGAATGAGACAGCTGAAAATGGTGGAGGAGTCGCTAGCGAAAAAACGGCACTCTAAATGGTTGTGGTGTCACGCACAGAGTAGCAGAAGTAGGGCAGAGGCGGATGGGTCTCTCCGGCGTTGATACGCTATGAAACGGCTGTGTTGGAGCAGCTGAAAAATTAATCTGAAATGGTCTGGATGGAGATGGAGGCCATGTGATCAATGTCACAGTGCAGTTGCACAGGACTCCACATAACTGAATACAAGAAGGTCGAAACTGTAAGAGTACCATAAGATGTGAAAAAAAAAAAATCATGCACAAATTGTTGGCCAGTTTTCTTCAGAGTTGGAGGTGAGAATTTTTTTTTTTTTTTTCTTTGGCAGGCTAAAGTTGATGTAGACTCTGATTTAACTGCTTCTCTGTCAAATCATAGTTATTTTAAAGCCGCTTCAACAAGAAATGGCTTTTTGGACTCTTAAATCTTATTCTGTTTTGTGTCACGACTGGTTTTACTGTGAGAGAACCCATGTGTTCAGAAAAACACTGCTCCTGGGAGACATATTACAGACATTTCTTGAAATTCCTTAAACCCTTCTGATCTTTCATTTTTAGTAGGCTGTGTTTTTAATTTGTGAATTATTTTTCTCTTCTGCGTACGTCTTTGTTTTTCTAGAACATATTATCATATTGGGTTGGAGATTTTGTAAACTTTTGTGACCTAGCTGAATCTATATTCTTTGTTTTTGTATTCATAATTTAAGATTTAGATATAGTGCCTTTGAGACTTTATGACAGAGCTGATTGTCCAGGGCAAATTGTTTAATTTTGTGCAATTTTTAAACTACAACAAAGGCCAGATCAAATATACCATCATTCCAAATTTTGGGGCAAGTAAGATTAAGATTAAATTATTTATTTTAAGAAGTTAGTAGTTTATTTTTATTTTATCATGTTTTTTAATTATCATGGTTTCCATAAAAATCTTAAGTAGTGTTTTCAACATTGTTAGTCAAGACTGGAGTAATGGCTGCTGAAAATATCACTTTGCCATCACAGGAATATATTACCATTTAAAATGTATTAAACCAATAAATAGTTTTTATTTTATTTTTTATTATTGTAATATTACTGTTTTATTGTATTTTTGACCAAATAAATGCAGCTTTAGTGAGCATAACAAACATCTTTCAAAAACATTTAAAACATCTTACCAACCCCAAACTTTTAAGCCATAGTAATATGTCTAGAAAGATTGAGGAAAAAAGCTTTATATTTTCAGAAATGATGGTACCAACCAACACATGGATAAAACGTGTTCATTTTGTCTTCATTGTCCTGTTTGCCATGATGTCACCGTGTTAGTGGTCGTATTTGTATTGGCGGCTGCTGGACAGTTGGGGGCAGCAGGCAGGTATGAACCACTGGCACTTGCAGAGATGCAATCTGGAAATCATTTTCACAGATTGGAGCTGCATGCTCAAAAAAAATGGATGCCTCACACTTTGTGCTTTATCATAGCATGATTCCACAGAAGTGTCTATCGACCTCAATTTTAAGGTCTCTAGGTCTAATGCTTGTCAAAAAATAATTCAGAATGCAAAAGCAAAGTGGTATTGTTTTAATGCTGTTCTTAGAGGTTAGAAGAATGCTATAAGAAAATCTAACACTAAATTAAGAGTATGTTTTGCTTTTAATTTTTAAACTTTCATTGTTCACTCCAACATTCAAATATCTTTGCCCCCTTTGTCAGATAAGAAAAGAACAGCCTCAGAAAAAGTATCCGCAGGTAATAATAAAATGCCAACAATGACTATATTTTATATCATAGACTTGCAAAGGTATTTATTGCAGATTATTACTGTAAGTTGTATTTTTGATGTAATCGATCATTTTTCAGTGTAGCGAGCAGCATAGTGAATCACGTGATAATGATTCATAATCCACATTAATTTTCTATAGTCTTGGCTTTTAGCAAGGTTTGTTTGCTAAAATGCAGCTATGACACTTATTTATTTATTTTACATAAATTTTGACAGGATTTTCAGGGGTTGATCTTGAACAGTTCTTTATATGGCTATTCCATCCCCTTATAGTTAATATGTGGTTATACAGTATTAGCAGAATAGCCATAGAAACTGATGAAATCCAGAACAGCCATATTTCTTTTAATGCATTGACAATCACATCCTTACAGCCCTGTGCTCCCATTCAATGGATTTTGGGTTTTCCCAGTGGCTTTCCATGTGCAGGGGAATGAGAAGGAAATATGAGCGTGTATCATTTGCAAAAGATGAATGAACTCTATGCGTGCTGCTGGTCTGTGGCGAGCCTGATGTGGATCAGAGCCCTCCCTGGACTCTGATTTGTTTCCTCTAATATATTGCTGAACATTTTGGGTTAGCGGTTTGACTGGGGTTATGGAACATACGTTTGGGCCAGAGGAGCTTTGCCAACTCTGATGTGTTCAGTTGCAGCCGACTTCCTGACAGATTCTGCTCACTTCTTGGCCAGAAATACCCCTCCTGTATGTTTGGCTGTTTTTCATCATATTCTGCAACACTTTCTTCTTTAATTCTTTCATTCTAGCTGTCTGCTGTCACTGACATGCTCCACCAGCTGCCAGAAATTAACATGAGAAAGTGGAATGCAGCTTTTGTGAGCACTGGCACAGTCCCTTTGAATTGGAGTGACATAACATGTTTGAGTGCTCTCAGACCTCTGATTTCCTCCATAGTAACAACACAGTCAGCTCAGGGACATTTTCGGGCTTAAGAAACATGCCAGACGCATAACCCTGCACATGTACTTAACACAAACTAAAGAGTGTGCATTTGTGAACATAAAACAGTGGGTCTGGCTCATCCTGCACATCAGAGGATGTAATCTATGACAGGTGGTTGGGCCTGTTCTCCAGCGACGCTGTAAGAGGCTGAATAAGTACATTTCAAAATTAGAATCTGATCAGCATTCACTTCCACTTTGGCAGGCTTGCTTAAGTCTATGCAGGACCATTTCTGCTTTTGTGGTTAAAGACAGAGAAGACCCTAAAGAGGAAGTTGACCCAATGCCTACAAAAACGGTTTAGATTTTCTGCTCTTTCTCCAGTGTTAAACGCTAAGTAATTGCTTCCCAAACCATATTATTGTTCATTATATACACTACTATTCAAAAGTTTGGGGTCAGTAGGATTTGTTTTTTAAAGAAATAATACCTTTATTCAGAGTGATTTGGGAGACATTTAAGATTACGAAAGATTTTTATTTCAATTAAATTGAATGAAAACTTTCTATTCATTAAAGTGTCCTGAAGAAACAATTATGTCAGTGTTTCCACAAAAATATTAAGCAGCACTTTTTTTCAGAATTGAAAATATTTTTTGAGCACCAAATCAGCGTATTATAATGGCTTCTGAAGGATCATGTGACACCGAAAACTGGAGTAATGGCTGCTGAAAATTTACCATCAACCTAAAGAAATGACATTTTAAAACATTAAAATAGAAATAGTCATTTGTAAATTGTAATAATAGGCTATTATTAGAATTTAAATATTTAAATTGTAATACATTTTAAGCATTTTTCATCAAATAGATTAAGAGACTTTATTTCAAAAACATTATCAAATCCTTACAAACACTTAACTTTTGAACATATTTCTCTTTAGACCTTTTTATTTCAGCGATTGATTGTTCTATATTGTCTTCACAACTCCAAGCAGCTCATTAGTTTTACATTTACACTCCTTCCAAAGTTTATGTTTCCCTTCCAAGTGCTGAATGACCACATTTAACCTCTTTAGATGAGATTAAAGCTGTGAATCATAACTGAATCATAATTTATGGGCCCCTTCTAAATGCATTTATGCTAATTGCATCTTGATATTTCAGGATGACAAAAGCAATATTGATGTCTGGATATAGGAGTCAATTGCCCGTTATGTTACTCTCAATGAGTGATGGTGTGCCCACACCCTTTCCTATTGTGTGCTTTTACTTCCTGTCTGGCCCATGTGCAGGTCTGTCAGGCTGCACCAAACTTAGCAAGCCTTTGTGTCTATAAGTGATTACATCATTGTGCTGAAATATGGCATTTTTGCAGCTAACCTCCGTGTGGTCGGCAGTTACACTCGTGCAGATCTTTTCCACAACCCAGATCCCCTGACGGCCTTGAAACTCTGCTGATGTTGAGAAACATGATTCTTCTTTTCTAATGAAATTAAAGCTCTATTTTTGTCTCTCTCTCTCTCTCTCTCTCTCTCTCTCTCTCTCTCTCTCTCTCTCTCTCTCTCTCTCTCTCTCTCTCTCTCTCTCTATCTCTCTCTCTCGCTCTCTCATGTGGTAATCAGTCTCCCTGGCTGCGTTATTTGATTTGGGGTCTGGTTATGTGAGATAGGTAGCGTGCTGATTATTTCCCTTTTTTCCAGTTACCTTTTAAAGAGCAGTTGTTAATCAGCAGATATGATAAAAAAGCATGACAGGATGCGTCGTTAAACTTAAAACGGCACTTCTTTTGTTCCCCACCACCAAACATAAATATCCAAGCATTTCATTTGGCTAACAATTACCCCGAGCTTCTCCCGTGCTCAGAATACAATAAATGTGTCAAGTTACATCATCCTCCTTTTGGTTAGAGATTCTCTTTTTGTCTCTCATTGAGTGGCTGTCTGGGTCTGCTGCTTTCAAGTCTGGAGTGATGTAATCCCTTGTTCTGACTCCTGACAGAAAGGCACGCTTATTTCCCCTGCACTGTCTGGGTGTTGTGCGCTAAATGGATACTTAGTCCTCCTCTCTCCACAGCTCTCTCAAAGGCTCTCAGGAGACCAAACAATGGAGGGATAGTTTTTTTTTCATCACTCTGTCTGTCTTTATAATTGGGTGTCTTAACCCCATCAAATTAGTGCAACGTTTGTTGTTGAGAGTTGGTGCAGTGCCTTTGTTCTGAGAATCACCTTTTGACACATCAGACTGATTTGACAGATCATGTCCATTCGGAATGAAAAAAATGGTGGGTAGTGGTAGTGCTAAGACAAAATGTATTTACCATTGGTGAATAAGCAGTTAATTTAAATTAATGATATTATTATTAATTATTAATACAGGTGCATCTCAATAAATTAGAATGTCATGGAAAAGTTAATTTATTTCAGTAATTCAACTCAATTGTGTAAATAAATTCAGTGCACACAGACTGAAGTAGTTTAAGTATTTGGTTCTTTCAATTGTGATGATTTTGGCTCACATTTAACAAAAACCCAGCACTTTAATGATCTCAACAAGTTAGAATATGGTGATATGCCAACCTGCAAGGTTTCCTGAGCCTTCAAAATGGTCTCTCAGTTTGGTTCACTAGGCTACACAATCGTGGGGAAGACTGCTGATCTGACAATTGTCCAGAAGATGATAATTGACAGGCTTCACAAGGAGGGTAAGCCACAAACATTAAGTGCCCAAAAAAGCACTGTTCACAGAGTGCTGCATCCAAGCATGTTAACAGAAAGTTGAGTGGAAGGAAAAAGTGTGGAAGAAAAAGATGCACAACCAACCAAGAGAGCCGCAGCCTTATGAGGATTGTCAAGCAAAATCAATTCTAGAATTTGAGTGAACTTCACAAGGAATGGACTGAGGCTGGGGTCAAGGCATCAAGAGCCACCACACCCAGACGTGTCAAGGAATTTGCTGAACTATGGACAGTGTCAGAGGCATCTTACATGGGCTAAGGAGAATAACTGGACTGTTGCCCAGTGGTGCAAAGTCCTCTTTTCAGATGAGAGCAAGTTTTGTATTTAATTTGAAAACCAAGGTCCTAGAGTCTGGAAGAAGGATGGGGAAGCTCATAGCCCAAGTTGCTTGAAGTCCAGTGTAAAGTTTGCACATTAAGATGATTTGGGGTGCAATGTCATATGCTGATGTTGGTCCATTGTGAAAACCAAAGTCACTGCACGCGTTACCATGAAATTTTGGAGCACTTCATGTTTCCTTCTACTGACCAGCTTTTTGAAGATGCTGATTTCATTTTCCGCCAGGATTTGGCAACTGCCCACAAAGCCAAAAGCACCAAAAGTTGGTTAAATGACAATAGTGTTGTTGTACTTGACTGGCCAGTAAACTCACCAGACCTGAACCCCATAGAGAATCTTTGGGGTATTGTCAAAAGGCGAAACTAGAGACCAAAAAATATAAATGAGCTGAAGGCCACTGTCAAAGAAACCAGGGGTTCCATACCACCTCAGCAGTTACACAAACTGATCACCTCCATGCCATGCCGAATTGAGGCAGTAATTAAAGTAAAATGAGCCCCTACCAAGTATTGAGCACATGTACAGTAAATGAACACACTTTCCAGAAGGCCAACAATTCATTGTATTTTATTTTTTTTTTAATTGGTCTTATGAAGTATTCTGAACTGTTGAGATTTGGTGAGGTTTTGTTAAATGTGAGCCAAAATCATCACAATTAAAAGAACCAAAGACTTAAACTACTTAAATCAATTCAGTGCACACAGAATTAATACATGAGTTTCACAATTTGAGTTGAATTACTGAAATAACCTTTTCCACAACTTTCTAATTTATTGTGATGCACCTGTAATACACCGAAATCAATTTCTAAGGAAGACAATTTTTAAGTAAACAACATTAGTTGACATTTATTTCATTCATATTTAAAAGTAATTGTTAAATAGCTATTGGTGTGCAATAAATGCAAGAAATACTGCATCTGTGAATGTAAAATCAATCTAACATTTTTAAAACTTGTTAAATGAATGTAATTGTAAAATTAGATAAAGGGATGAAGTAAAGCAACAATAACATTATGATATAACATTGTAACATTTAAAAAAAAACATAAAAAATTTACAGTGAGTTAATTTCAAAATGTAGGATAGTCTTAGGCTACTGTTTACTCATCAAAAATTTTAAGAACACCTTTACACAAAGGATCATATGCATGCTATTGTTATCAAACAGTAAATAAATATAAGGCCTGTGTGTGTGTTTCTTGGTTTTAAAAAATCTTCAAGTTCCATATGCAGAGCGAAATGAGGACGCTCCAGCATTTAGCAATAATTATTATTAACTCTGTTATTATTCTTGATTTTTCAAGCTACCAATACTTTGCATTTTTGAATTATGCCTTATGTGTGACCAAAAATTAAGTATTATTTGTTTCAGCTGTTAGATCGGGCTGGTGCCTCGCGCACATATTCACCAGGAACAGCAGTCGTTCACCAGCCATTCAGCATGAGCACTTTGACATATTGTTAATTATGATTTTTTTTTTCATCGATACTGAAACACGTGTGAACTACATAGCCTATTTTACCTCATAAATAATAGTTAAGCTTCAAATGGGAAACATCATGAATATGGAAACGTTTGGATTTCTCCCGAATGAGAAAGTCCAACCTTACCTTAAGCTAAGCTTTAAATTATTATTTTTTTATAGCTAAGCCTATATTATTATATACTGCAATTATATTTATCCATCTGAATTATATATTTTTAATTCTTGTTTTGTTCTTATAAATTTGTTAAATTTAAAAGATTTGTTGTAAAGTGAAGGGGAACTAAAAATATCCTGTTTGCAGTGATGGAGTACTCGAGTCCTGGACTCGAGTCCGACTCGAGTCACTATTCTTTGGACTCGAGTCCGAATCGAGAATCCATTCTCTGGACTCGTGACTCGACTTGGACTCGTGGACTGATGACTCGTACTTGGACTCAGACTCGAGGATTTGAGCATTTTTGACAAAAATTTGTATAAAAAATGTTTCGTGCCCAAGACCGGCCGGGATCATCTTTTCCCTCACAGACACTGCTACCACTCGCTCTCTTTGCTTGACAACACATTCACTGACGTCACTCATTTTACTTTCACTTTACTTTTTTTCAAAAGCGCTCGGGCACATGCGGGAAAGGATGAAGCTGATTGGTTAGTTCTTGTCACATGACCCGCGGTGCACTTGCAGCATTCTGAAAAGTTGATGTTTTTAACTCGATGCGGTGAGGACACGCCTGGATGCTTCCATTATGAGCGCATAACATGCACACATACAAGCGCACTCACGCTAAATCACTCGGTCACTCACACACAAACGCTCTCTCTCTCTCACACACACACACATACACTCACACTCTCTCTCTCTCTCTCTCTCTCTCTCTCTCTTGGCATATCGTATTGATTTTTATGTTTTAAGTAAAGTGTCCTGTAAAATGCACGTTTCTTTTTTTCGCCGTGTGTATTTCTGTAATACAGCGTTAAAGGATTAGTTCACACAAAAATTTACATTTCCTAATCATTAACTCCTCCCAATGCCATCCAGCATACCCATGGTGTTTTTTCTTAAATTATGTTTTTTAAGGAAAACATTTGAGGATGTTTTCTTCATATAATGGACTTCAATGCTTACCAACTCAGTTGGTTGGTATTGTTTCATCAAAAAACTTTTCCAATACGGGACTTGAGACTCGACTCAGACTCGAACTCTGGTAATGGTGACTCGACTTGGACTCGACTCAGACTCTTCTTTGGTAACCCGGACTAGAGACTCGGACTCGACAGTTGGTGACTCGACTACAACACTGCCTGTTGGTACATTATAACATTATTAGGCCAGCCGTTATTATTTCTAGATGTAATAAAATGCAACTTATACATGACTTGTATATTTTTTTCCTCTAATAAACATAATTTATTTTTTAGCGAGTTTAAAAAAAAATAAACATGAACCAATTGAAAATAGGCGATTAATATTTTAAAATGTGTTACTCTGGGTTAACAGTAATTATAATTATTATATACTTCAGAACAGAGCCTGGGCCTAATCTAGGCAAATGACTTTGTGCATCACATTCACTTCGCGTGCTCTGGAGCAGATCTGCCTCTCGCGTTGCACAGCTGTGGAAAAAAATGTTTGATATAAAAGTTGCTGTTCCATTTTATACAGGAATTGTTCATTTAAAAAAAATCTAATTATATTGTTAGTTCATTTATGCTATTTAACATGCACTGTGACATTTTACCCTTTTTAATTTATAAACTCCTTGAGATTTTAAAGTTAATTTAATAGTATTTAAATTCAAGTTTAAAAAAAGGTTTTATTTGCTTAAATTATTTCTATGAATTAATAATGTTATCATGTTTATTCTTGTAGAAAAAAATAAGCGACAATCCAAATATTTGTTTTGCTTCACCTATTTATGTAGGCTACAATTATTAAAAATAAATACAAAAATAAAAATAAATAATAATAAAATAATGTCATTAAAAAATACCATCAGCCTGAGTAATTTTGACCATTATAGAATTGTGACTTTAAAGGTTAGTGACTTAGGAGGTGAAAATACTGTGAAATTACAAATGGCATGGATTTTAGAGCATAATAACAACTGAAGGTCTATGAAATGTTAGCCAATAAAGCATTTTTTTTAAACAATGGAATTTAAAGTTTTGAACTAAAATTTCAACCATACAGCTTGTGAATAAATAAAATATATACTTTTCAAAACATTTCATTATTCATAAAATGCATAACGTTTCTGGTGTTTGGATTTGTACTTCAATATAATGAGCTCCAAGTTTAAGAATAGTCTTATTTCTTTCTCTCACTCTCTCTCTCTCTCTCTCTCTCTCTCTCTTTCTCTCTGTCTCTATTTAACATAATTTGATTTAGTAAAATCAAATCACAGACGATGAAGCTGCGTCAGTTAGCGGAGTCATGCGCGCTGTGAGGCGGGAGCAGCTGACAAGGATTCTGCTTGGTCTTAAAGCCTTTCCACAAACGTTATGTTCACAAAATAACAATGATTTTCGTAAAACAATGATTCATTATCAATTGATAATTTGTTATTATCATTTTGGTCTTGTGAAAATAATAATATGGGCTGCGAGAAAGTAATGAATAGAAAGAGTAGTGCTGCCGAGTACAGGCATGTTTCAGCCCAGTAACATGACAACACATCGTTCCTCACAGCCAAAAAAACAGACAAGAGTTCAGTTCAGCTGGAGGGGGTTGGGTTTTTTGGGGGTAGTTATGCATGTCTTGTGGGGGTCTCTTTCATATGAACAGTGTCTTATGAGGCTTTCAAACTTGCTCAACAGGTTTATTTAGGACTGTTGTTTTGGTTATAGACTAAAAAATGGTCTGCCCCCACGTAAGATTTTTCTAGTTCTAGTCGTTAATTTGTTATATTCAACTGATCAGAGGTTTATATTAAATTTACATAATCAAGTCTTAATCTATTCCGCGCTCAAGCACATGCATTAAGTTTGCCACAAAGCACCTGCAGAAGTAGCTTAATAATTGTGAAAAATTAGACATTTTAATTATTTAATAATAAACAAATGTTTTCTTGTCGGCTGCAAGATGAAATTCACAGTGCTGGCTATCTCCGACGAGAGAAATGCAACATTCACAGATTACACAATGCTTTCGTTTTCGTTTAAAAAAAATGTCAAGATTTCTCTAGATATATTTTTAATGTATGTGAGACGCCACGATATTATGTTAATTAAAGAATTATAAATTCATTATCAGGAAAAAATTAAAATGATGAGACGGCGCCTCCCTGTCATTAATGCGCATTCATAATTTTTGCACAAACACTTGAATATGAATATTAATTCTTATTTTGCATATGCATTACAACGTAAATTATTTTTACATGCAATTATCCCAAATAAAACCAAACAAGATTTGTAATGAAGATAAAACAAATAAGAATAAACCTTGCACATCTACCATCAAACGTGCAGTGCAAATCTTGCACATATTTTACACACCTGCATTTAAATGCAGCTGTAATTTTTTTTTTTTATTAAATTATATAAAAGCAAATGGGGCTGGGTGATAAATCGATTTTATGGATTAACTTGAATGTGTAATTTATATCAGTTTGTTTGAAGGAAAATCGGTTTTCTTTTTAACATCCACCGACGCTCCACTCAGGGCTCAGCCCTCCCCGCGAGTCTGACAAAGAGACATGCTGCAGAGTATGAGCGGAGCAGAGTGATTCTGACTGGAGCGAAGAGAGGATATTAAGAGTCTGACCGTCGTGGTTTTCAGCTACTGGCTGCTGTAATGTTAATCCAAGAAAATGAAAATGAAAATCACTCACTGCTCTTGACTGAATTACTTTGTAGTTTCAACAGTCAAACCAAAAATTATTCAGACACCAGATATCATTTTTGATATATACGTATAGCAAAACTGTAATAATGTGAGAAATGTTGAAGGTGTCTGAATAAATGTAGGTTTGATTGTATATTTCATTTTTACATTGAAAACTATACAGTGCTATTTTACTTTTAATTATTTGGTTTATGTACCTTGACACCTACAAACTTGAAAAAAAACTTAAACATTGTGTAAATAGCACAAATAAATAAAAATAAAGGAACATACAAATTAAACAATTTCAAACAGGGCCCACTGGTACAACCTTCTTTGGGGCCCCGCTAACCCCAGCTACGGCCCTGCTCACGCTTGTTTCACACATACTCCGTCTGCAGTGCGTATGCAAGTCCGTTTTCTAATACACCACCTAGCTTGATAAACCCCTTCTCAAAGACTTACTGTTTGTCAATTTTATTTGGGTAACACATATATTCTGAATGCCTTCGGCAGAATTCGAATGAGCCATTTTAATCTAGATTTATTTCAAGATCACAGTGAGATTAATCTAGATTAAAAAAATTATCTATGCCCACCACTAATATTTATGTGTGTGTGTGTGTGTGTGTGTGTGTGTGTGTTTCACTTTTATTAATTAACATTGTAAACATGCATTCATATGAATGTTTCTACATGTCTATATATTTATATCTATATATTATATCTATATATGCACAACAAAAGACGATATTTTGTGTGTGTGTGTGTGTGTGTGTGTTTGGACATAAAGTGAAAGTCAGTGGTAACCAGATCTATTTGGTTACCAACATTCTTTAAAATACATTCTTTAATTTTTGTCAGAATAAAGTAGGTCATACAGGTTTGAAATGGCATTTGCATTCTGAGTTAGCATTTTTGAGTAAACTTTCCCTTTAATTCAATAAATCATTTATTTAACGATAAGGGTTTAAGATAACAGAAGTTCTTACTGTCTTTTCTTAACTTATTTTGATGTATATTCGAGTGAAACTGCTTCTCAAACATGAAAAATTCTAGGGCAGGATTTAATTTTGTTTATCGGAAATTGGTTTGGTCTTCGCATCATTGCCATTTGCTATTGCTGTTTGCTGTCTTAAGTGAGTGACAGGTTTACACCATCAGAGAAGAGATGTCATTGCAAATGGGAGAGGAAGTTATTTTGATTAAAGATTACAAGCGAACATGATAAAACGTTAATAATGTGCACAGATCAATCATGCATAATAAACACTGCAGTAATCCATAAGAAAGTGAGATTAGTTCATTTTGATTTCATGGTGACTTTAAATATATAACATTTTTGTCAAAGATGATTTTTTGTTTAATTAATAAACTGATATTTTTCAAGTGAAACTCCAGCTGTAGAGAACAGAACTTGTTTAAGGATGTCAACAATAACATAATTCATACACATTTCTAGCAGAAACATGCTTTTTTGCATGCCCTTTCAGTGTGTCTTTAAACAAACCTCATTCAGGAAACTCTGCATAAAAAGAGGAAGATGTAAGGTGCACAAAGCTAAATTTAGAGTCACACCCAGAAAAGAAGATACCATAGTCAAGCATGTGAGAAACTGAGCCCAAACCTCAGAGTTGCAAGTGTAAAATCCTCTGCTGCCTGAAGAAGCTCACTGTGACTTCAGAGGCTTGAGATAATCTCACCCCTGTTGTGCCAAGAGCGAATGCCATTTTTGGGTAGTGCCATGATCTGTATTTGGATTAGAACAGAAGATGAATGAGCAGTGAATTGCTCTATAAATTAAGAGGAATTTGTGATGCAGAGAAAGAGCTTCTTTTGACAAGGCCGGGTAAGGCTCTGGCTAGTCGTGCTCCTAATAGCAGTTCCCTTGCCAAGCCATCTTAAAACTGAAATGATCTTTTATGAGTAATGGCAGCTCTTGCACATTTGCATGTCAGTTCTCTGCTTCGTCTGTTTCATCATGGACTCCCGATTTAACTTCAGCTATACTGCACAAAAAAGTAGTGTCTGCCCTTATAAAATAGAGCCTGTCCTGTGAGATACTAAAGTGTTATTTTTTTCCGTTTAAATACAGGAAGAGTGTTTGTTTTACACTGATTAGTCATACATTTGAGGAAGCTCATTGTACCACATTCTTTTAATGTTTTTTGTAAAAACTGTTTGTACACTCTTCTCTAAGACCCAACTTAAATTTGTTACTTGCTGACCAATCCTGCCTTAACAACTGTTGTCAACTGCCATTTTGTCAAACAGCCTTATGTTATTTTTAAAGACGGCTCGGATCTGTTATAGATGTTACCTTGATTCCAGCAACCCAGGCTAATTGGAAAAACATGCCAATCACTGTAGTTTATGCACAATTCCCAAAATCTATACATTTAATTCATGGTAGTAAAACAGAAACAGCTTTTATTCCTTTTTTTTTTTTTTACACAAATTATGATTACAGGGCAGCTTATTGATTTAATAAGACCTGAACACACTACCATAGAGCATTATTTTTAAATTAATACATTGAGATTTTTGCATCACATAACCAGCTCCAAATGTAATTGGGCTTTTGATATCGTAAAGTTGCTTGGTGGCTCACCTTGTACATTATTGCACTTGCAATTTGGAGGACTCTGGTATGAGTCTTGTGAAATGGGAGTCATGATAAAATAAATAAATAAAAGCACTGTTTGTTAGGTTAAGGTGGTTATGTTATTTTCAAACCCGATTATAGAGCACTTTTCACGTTTTCGAACTGACGATATACATACACCAAGCAAATTTTCATAAAAGTTGCCATATTTGCATCCATTTGTTTTGATAAAACGGAACACACATTTAGTGCCTCTGCAACATACAAGAAGCAACGTAATATAATTTTGCAGTCATGTCACCACAGGCACGTTTTTCCAATGAGCCTGTTAAGGATTTTAGATGGTTTTAAAAATGTTGTATTACATCCAGAAAGCTGAGTTGTAGCACTCCTGAAGTAATTTACTAATAATTTAGCAAACCAAATTGATTGCGTTGCCACACTAAAGCAGCTTTTATTTGCTCTCTGAATGAGTCTGGAGTTAGAAATGGGACGTATTGATTTCCTATACCACATCACTGAATGTCTACTGCAGCGCCAGACACACTACACACATTTATGATGAAGGCTTTTAGCATCGTCCATTAGTTAAAAACAGACTTTTATGCTGTACCATGGATTTTAGCTTTCCATGTTGGGGCAAAATATTCTGTAAAAGAAACAGGCCACCTTTGACCTACTGCTTAAAATAATCTTTAGTTTGACGTCAACACTGAAGCCTGCAGGTAGCTGCCATAAATGTCTCTGTTTTGTCCCAAATTACACTTGAGCTATCTATGAAACAAACCACTTGGGCATGCTGGCAATCGCATTGTTTATCTAGCAGATATTTCAGCTGACATCAGAGCAGTTTCACCCTCGTTTACCTGGCTACACAAAAGTGTCCATTATTGCCCTGTTTGCAGGGAAACCGAAAAAACTCCCTCCAGCAAAAAAACATTCATAAACATCCCTGAAAACCTGTGCTGCTTTAAAGTGGCCTGCAGCTGTGGAGGCACATCCGTCTCTCTAGCGGCCAGGGCTCAAAGTCCGGATATAAAGAGCTGAGAAGTTTTCATTTATAGCATCGGCCAAAGCCTGCGGTTTATGGATGATCTGTAGTTGGCCAACAGAATTCTCAGTGTTCTGGGCCAGTGCTGTAGGAGAAAACCTGGATATGTGCTATAGTGGAGGCCATTATCTCTAATGTGTGTATAAGCTGCTTTAATACATGGAGAACATTCTCAGGAACATCTTGTTGCAGATAAATTACAGCACACATTTTGCTTTTTTACACATTTAATCACATTTGGCAGACATCTGAAAAGGCTGAGCATGTGTTAAAGACTTTGGCGTGTTCAAAACCAAAAGTGCCATCATTTGAAGTCTGTTTTCTTTTTAGGCTAAGACTTGAAGGGCAAAACCTCATCCACATGATCAGCATTTAAGTAAATCCAGCCTACATGGAGGCTTTTTTATGAGTCACCTTTAATGAAATCACATGGCAAATAAGAGTGGTGATTTATCAGTGTTTGGATACTAAATGTTTTTAGACAACTTGGAGGCATCTGAAATTCTGCTTGCACTCACTTCTTTAATTGCATACATGAGATAAAGTGCTCTCGCATCCAGGTGGTTTGGCAGCTCTAGCTTCACCTTGCCTTGGCACATAGTGTACACATCTCATGGGCTTTATTTTTTCAAGTGACTCGGATATAACCTGGCTCTCGTGAGCAGTTGGAAAAGCAATTCAGGCCTCTTCCCACCCAATGTGCTGTATATCATCCCAGTCACGTGTCATTGGAACAAATGTGTGTTGAAACGTGGTTCATGAGGAGCTATGGTTAATGATGGACCTTTCGCTCCTGTGCAAAGCCCCTTTGAATCTGAATGGTGTCAGTCCCCCTTCACTTCACCCAGACTAATAAATACTTCTTATTGTTGGACACAGTTCACCAACAAGTGCATTAAAGGTTAGCTAAACAACATTTGACTCCCTCTTTTTGTTTGGTTTTATTTTTTTTCTCTCTTCCTTTTTATTTTCGGGAGGCTTTCCAGAACCTCTCAGGCAAATATTAAATCAACCTTTAAAAGGCTGAGAGATCATAAATTGGGAAATGGTTCAGCTCTCTTGTACACTCTGTGAAGCCTTCCAATATGCTGTGCTGCTGTGTGGCGTCCCAGAGGGTAGCAGCAAAGGCCAGCCCTTCCAGGGAACAATGATGAATGCTTGGGAGTTGGTGTGCTTGCAACAATGTTGCCTCAAACAATCAAACAATGCCAATGTGAAAAAAATGACCACCCAAATTCAAAAATAAACTTGTTTTGAATTTCTGTGCATGCTGGATGTGGCATTTCATTCAGTATTTAAGCTTGAATCAACTTGTTATGACATTAATCATATGGCCAAAATGTGTATACAGTCCATGTTGCTGCTTATTCTCAAAGAAAAAACGAAAATTGCCATTTTGTAAATGCTTTTTCTACTGAATCATACTAAATTAAGGTAATATAATGACATTATATTGAACAACGTGATGGTAAGTTAAAAGGATATTTCACTAAAAAAAAACTGATCTTCACATGAACACAAATTAAGATTTTTAGAAAACCTATCTTGGTCTACGAGTCCATATGTCAGTGTATGAGACCTCCAAAGTTGATGCTTCAAAAACCACACAAAGTGAACATGACTGTAATCCAAACAACCCCAGTGGATTGCCTCTTATGTCAACTAAATGAATGTCAATTTATTCATGTTCTCTTAAGCCTGAAATACACTACACAATTTTTGCCCTGATTATCCACAGATTTACGGTCTGGAGAAGCTGACATTAGATGCCAAAAGTCAGAGCCCGTCCACTGATTTAAGTTGACTGATTTAATAGAAAACCAGATATAATTTTTTAGCTTCAGACTATGATTCTATGATAGACTTTCATTGTGGAAGAGCTTAAAGGGAGCATGCTGAGCTTAATTGGAGCAGCAACAATTTTTAACTAATAAATAAAAAACTATTTTGAAGACTTTTGCTAAAACTGCTAAAACTGTTTCTGATCTAACGGTAATTACTTCCCACATGAAGTTCCAGTTTATAATATGCAAAAGTCTAAACCTTAATCTCTTAATTTTGCATTAAAAAGTGAAACTTAAAAATGCACATTTAAAAATTTTACTTAATAATAATAGCCACCAGACAGTATGAACACATGGATACTCATGTCTCAATGGGCAATGATCTGATTGACTTGAAATTACCCAAGGTATATTGTAATGGCTGACACCTCTTCAGAGTAGACCCTCACATTTCACAATAGTTCCATTTGTAATCGCTTCTCCAGCGCTGAACACCAAAGAGACCTAATTTTACTTGACCATGGTACAGTCATACCTCCTAAAAGGGTTTAAATCACATCCCCTGACACCCCAACACTGATTTCTCCAATTAGGCCAATCATTGAAATGAAAAAAACTTGATCTCCATGACCCATTTCTTAAGGGAATATTCATACGTATTCCACAACCCCTGCTGGAACAGTCCCGGCTGACTTTGTGCTTAGAAATGACACATTAGTAGCCAAAATATTGCACTTTGTTTTGTGAGAAAATGCCCTTGTATCGTAATTCATCACCTTCTCCCTTTTACCCCTCATTGATTGCCTGTGAACCAGAGAGGTTGTTGCAAAATAACTCTGGATTTATATTTTCAAGCCAAGCAGCATTTATGATGTGTAACCAGCCCAGCAAATGACATGCAGCCCTGCAAGAAATCACAATCCAGACTGTTTACATGCAAATAGCACTTTTCATCAGCCTCATTGTTATGTTAACTATTGCTAATTATATCCACACAAACTCATTTGAAATGGCACATTTACTTGTTCCAAAATAGAGGCTTCCTGATAGAAGTAGGAATTAAAAAATTATCTGTCTACCTTCTACATAGGCAGCCATATAGGGGAGCATTTTGAAATGGAATTTCATGAGTGACTGATTTGAAACTTTGTAGTAATGTAGAATTTATATTAAATTAATTTGAATGTTAATTGAGCATTAATGATAAACACATTTAATTTTATATTTAGATTTTGGGGTTATGATCATCTTGCACTGTCCTCCATCTTGGATTGATTTTTCTTTACTGAGCATTTTGTGATTACCTTGGGCGCTACTTTAGTATTCTGCAAAAACAATGTATTTTAGAATGCAGGATTATCATGCTGCCTACATTTTGGTGCAGTCCTTGAATTGGTAGCATGCCTTAAACGCTTTATAATGCTTCCTTCATAGAAAGCTCACTAGGTTTTGGAACTGAGCCTATATATGTGCCAATAGAAATGCATTTGAGTATATATTTATAACACGTTTCTGAATATTCTCATCACAGTAAACATTCTGCATTCATTCTGAAAGACGAGGATTGTCATGGCACCGAACATAAGCATTTGGAAGTGGATAAGGTTGAACATCTATTCAAGTTCAGATACTCGTCTCTGGAAACCGCCGCATTACTGTGCATAAGTAATTTGAGATCCGTTTTGTATGTGTGTTTGTGTTTGTGTATGCTTGTGTGTAGATGTAATGCAGATGTGCATAACCTGGGCTTGAGCCAGATTCACTCCCACAGGTTCCCTTGGGTCCTTACTTTTCTAATCACCCCGTAGCTCAGTAATTCTCCACCCCCTTATGTGAACATGCACGTGCTTATGAGAGGAAGCTTTATAAGGAAGCCCCATATCTCATGCTTTAGCAGACTTTTGGTACTGTGCGCACAACTTTCATTTTATTTGCAAGCATTTTGTGAATTACCACCTTTTTGCTATCTTCTTATTCATGTGTAATTAACTGATATGTTAGATGTCTTAACATGTTCCTGACATATGATGCTATTTTTGAGTCTAATTTGGTCAGTGACTTCAGTCACTTTGCAGACACACATTGTAAGACTCACTGTATTGATTAAGAATCGCTCTGTCAACAAGCGAGTTTCGTGAATGTTTCATCCTCTCCCACATCAAAGAACCAGGGGCCACAAGAGCAGGGTTCAACACATGCTCCCGAGCGGCCAACTGGAAAATGTTAACCTTCTCGTCCGAGAGCTGCACGCACACACGCTCACAGATACTAATGTAGTCACTCTCACAGCCAAACACGTGTCAATGACTAGCCTCAGGTTCCTGCCGTAGAGCAGCAGACTGTTTGCTTTTTCAGGTTAGATGAGCAAAACGCTCACATACAGGTGAAAGCTCATTTGCAGGCAACTTATGATGCTTTGGTATTTACTGGGAGTAACTGGAAATCCAGGCTTTTGTCTCTTTAGTGTGCTTTCAAATGTGCTGAACATATGTGAGAGAAAAAAAATCGCATTCTGGGGGGCAAAATACACATTCTTTGGTGGGTTTCCCCTGGTAAAAGTCACATTGCAGGGGCTAAATATCACGTTAGTGAGGACGCTTTAACCCACGGACATAAAAAAACATCCCGCGTCAACAATGTAGAAGTAGACGGACTTGGCAACACTGCCTCAGAAGGGAGTTCAGCAGCAACCCTTAGCTGCCCGTCGGTGCGCCTGCCTATAAATTGGCCTAATTTGCAGCACAATCAGATTAATGTAGATTCATTAAAAAATGTCAAAAATTGGCTGATCAATGGGCCGGCCAATCAATCGGTCAACCTCTACTGTAAATGCAGCTTAAATTAGTTTTTTTTTTTCATATCGGTAGGATTTGACTTGCTCCTGATAGCTGTAGTATGAAAAGGGCAGTTTCAGAATCACATCTGTCAGTAAATAGGCTTCAGTTGCCAAACACTGACTTCGTGAACGTAGCTTGTTTGAGGTTGATCCTGCACATACAGCATAGTTGTCAGAATCCCCTATGCTTTGCCCTGCTTGCACAGATTGCAGATTTATAACCTCCAGACAGATGTAAAGCAGACTCTAAAGTGGTGACAAGTGTCTAAAGCGGAAGAGGACATCAGGTGCCTGTTTGTATATGGCCCTGCAAGTGAATGTTCTTTCGTGTAAGGTATGTCTCGCGTTGAGGCTATGCAGGCCTCACTTACAGAGCACTGTAAAGAGTTTTTTTTCTCTTCAGGATATTGAAAGCTTGACTGTTTGGGTATATTCATGCTCATGTGGATTTGTTAGTCTTTCGACCGGAGGATGTGTCAGGGAAGGAGGCTAAAGATCACAGATGCATGTAATGACATTAAATCCCTCTGGTCTAAACTAAGAGGAAATTTTTACTAAAGTACTCACTAGTGCTCTCATTGCACATTAGTGCCATTACTTATCATTAAGCAAGCAAACCATCGGAGTGAGCGGACAAAGGATATTCATCTTGTATAAAGAAGTAGAAAATGTAAAACTGCACAGTTCAGTCAATAATTTATTACTTAAGTAAAAAACCATACCTTGTCTCTCCATAAGCTGGGGACAACTGGGAGGGGAAAAGGGGGTAAATATTCCACCAGGTGAACATCATTTGTACAGGTAGATGTATAATTCAGCATGTAATTTTAATTTTAGCTAAAACAAACTCTTGCCTTCTTTATAGGAACAATTTCAAAGAATGTAGCTTGATTAAAGGAAAGCCACACACTAATAGAAATCTAGGAATTATTAAATCACCTTGCTTGAATTGCACTGCTCAGAAGCATTTCAAATGTAGTTCTTTCCCCCTATTCTTTTTCATAATGAGTGTAAAAATCAGTCATTGTCCTGAATGTCTTTTAAATATATTTAAAACAAATAAACTAAAACTGAAACTCTAAACAAAAGTTGTTTTAAATGCTACAAGTGAATCTTGCATTACAGGATTATGATGTACAGTATGAAAAATATTCCTGTTTTCAGTTTTTCAAGAGTAACTAAAGAGAGTTAGAGAACAGCAAAGGTAATCGAAATTGAAAAATAGCAGTAAGCATTAACAATTTTTTAATTGACATTGCCCGTATGAGTGACCTTCAGTCATTAAACGAGAAAGGGATCATACAAGACATAAAGAAATACTGAGATGTATACCCTAGTGGAAAAATATACTAAAATGCATTTAAAATGTATATATTTTGTGCTAAGTATACTACATATACATTAACATTTATGTGCTTAATAAGAACACCCTGCAATTATACTTTTGGTATATTGAACTGGTGTTCTTGAAGTCTTCTAATTATTTTGTGCTTAATATACTTTAATTGTGTGGAGGTAGATCTCCAACTAAGGATACACTTAAAATCCACATGAAATAAAAAGTGAATTTATGGGCCTTTTTCACATTTACGGGTTTCTCAGCGGAGGAAGTCATCATAGTTGGGTTAACATGAAGAGCAGTGAATGGGAGAGTACCACAAATATACTTTTTGCATTCCCATTTGCTCAAATAGCAAAAGAAAAATTCCACAAGAGTGTTTTCATGACTTACAATAAAACAAAAAAAAATTTGAGAGACTGATAACAGCAGTCAGAAGAGAGAACGATGTAAAATTTACCATCCCTCCCATAGACACTGCTTTAGAAACACCCTCACATTAGCGTTAACCTATTTTTGTAATTTGATGCAAAGGTAATTTAACACAAAAAATATTGTTATACATGTACAGAAATAAAAAAATACAAATATGAAAAACTTTTGAGGATTTATGATGTTGATAACCGTTAAACGCATCATCACAGTCTTGTGAAATGGGTCCATTTACTTTACTAGCCCACACTTCTCACCTTGATGTGAACAATTAATCTGTGCAAGTTAGTCCGCTGAAAAAAAAAAAAAAAAAAAAAATATATATATATATATATATATATATATATATATATATATATATATATATATATATATATATATAAATATATATAAATATGAACATTTGCTTCCACTCTGGAATGTCATTCCTTCTCCGATGATGTCAGTCATATTTACTAATATTTAGATCACCTCTCAAAAGAATAAAACAAAGGTATGTGAACAAAATGCTTTTGGGAAAAAAAGTTTTTGCCATTTGCAATCCATATTAAGCACCAGCGGTAATATTTCAATCATTAAACAGTGCAACAAAATGTTGTAAAACAGTGCCTTAATATATTTAAAACTAATATGAAAAAATAAAATTCAGTAATCACTATATTATTCATGCATAGTAGATGCTTGCCTGTACAAAATATACATCAATAAGGTGTTTTATGAATTTCACCTTTTAATTAATATCTGCATTTTACTACATTACTACTAAATGCAAACTGAGTAAAAATAACTGGCGGTCAGTGGAGCAAAGCATCCTTTTGCCCTCCAGGTGGGTGTTCCTATGCGTGTTTGACATCACATGAAAACTATCAATAGTGCAAAAATAAAACCTGCGACCTTTGAGTTACAAGTTAGGCCACAGCTGCCCACAATAGTATCAAATTAATGTATTTTAAATGCATTATGGCATAGTTTTTTAAAACTTTTAATTGTTATAGGTATGTTGATATAATTTGTAATCAAAAAAATTAAATACTGTCTATAAAATACTATGATTTTCTCCTGAGACGAAAGCAGTTTGTTGATTCTTTGATCTTTCTCTCAGTTCAGCTGGTTTGTAAGATCTAAACATGTTATTGAGCTGAAATCTAGAAGACCCACAGTACAAACCTGTCAGAGGTAATTATGCTGCCAACCTTAGCAGGCAGGAAGAGGGTGGGGGTAATGTAGGGCAGTATCCACTTTACACCATGACTCAGAGCTTTACCTACCATGCAGCAGCCAGAAAATACATAGCCTGTACTTTTATTTTTTAAAAGCACCGCTCTGAAAACATCTCAATAGTTGTGGCTAAGCTGAAGTCATTGAGACCCCTAAATAGGTGGTCTCGTTTTACTTGAAGTCATAGCTTTTTTAAAAAGGATGATTCATTAATGTGCATCTGCACTCATTGTCCAGCCCTAGTGAAAGTGATTTCTGACAACTTAAATGGGTTAATGCGGTAAAAAGTGTTCTCGTATTTGTATTCGATAACCCTTCCCGCGTCAAGATCTTTTATGCCGATTAACAATGGTATGTTCTGTAACCAGATTCCATTACCATGAGGGAAAAAAAAGAAAGCCTCTTTATGGATTCAGCTGACAGGGTTTGCATTATCCCTGGGCTTTTCACGCTCAGATGCCGCAGCAGATTGTCTCTGTACCAAGGGGCACATTTACAAGCTCCTTATCTCCCCCAGATGTTCTGCAATGACTTAGTGATAAAAGGGACATGTCCAGGGACAGTCATGTGACCATTTCACCTCTATTGTCGTATTCTAACAGCATCAGTTGGTTGCTTCCTTATTGAACAAAGAGTTGGGAGAGGGTTTTTTGGGACAACAAAATTACAGCCGTGGTTGACGATGTTATGGGCATTTGTATGGCGTCACTGTCATTCACAGAGCCACACAACCATAAAGCAAGCCATTCATACAGTTGTTTTTTTTGTTTGTTTGTTTTTGTAAATACGTGCTAGACAATGTTGTTGGACCATTGCACTTGTGCCTCACGTTATTTACATCTCCCACATGGCGTGCTAAAGCTTCAAAAAAAGAAAATTAGTTCAAATGAGTTCAACTTTTACGTATTTTCCCCCCATATAAATCAGTATATTAAAAAAATATATACCGCACTGTTTGCTTATATTAATTTGAATAACTTTTAATGAAATTAGTTTCTAGAATTTTTTTTATTTTTGCTGTTACTACATTAATGCCAAAAGCTAGACAATTAAGTCATTTTAAAAAAGCAGAAAAGTAATTCGTTTTTTTTTATTTTTTATTATTATTTATAAAAAAAAATCTTTTTTTTCTTTAAAGCACTAAATTGCTTATGGAACCGCTAGGGCACTGTAATTGAAAAACGTATCAAATCCAGAATCGTTAAGTTATTCCAAACTCTGCTAAAGGGTTATTTTTTTTATTTTTATTTTTTTTACAAGCCATTCAATATGTCCCACCTAAACTTCCCATTTCATTAGGTATTGCATTAAAACCGGAAAGAAAACTGCCCTTGCCAAATGATTTCATAGGGTCTTTAAACCGTATACAGATTTACTGGGGCCACGGAGGGGGGCCGAGCTTATTGACACTGACACTGCCCTTTGGAACTGAATCACACATGTGTGAAGGGAAAATGATGAGTTAGCATTCTGTTCCTCACTTTTCACCAAACATCTGCTTGTTGCTTCAGGGGGGGAAGATACTGCTCAGATAGACTAATGTTGATCAGGTCTCTCTGTCGGTTGTCCGTGAAAATGCTTTCTTCCTTACTGGAAACAGAGGTGTCTTTGAGTAGAAATATGCATTTGATTCCACTAGGGCTGACCTTTGACCTGCACTACACTCAGTACCTGTGGGCCCTAAATAGCTAAAGCAGGCCTTAGTGTGACTGCTTGTTTCCAATAAATAACAGATGTTCCAGACAGGAAACAAGTACAGCACTTTTCTAAAAAAAAAAGAAAAAAAAAAAGAAAAAAGAGCCCCACGTGCTGAAGCGAGTCCATCCACCGCATTCTCATTAAGTGTCACTCACTGTCCATTTTAACCTCTGCACGACTAGTCTCATCTTCAGAAGGGACTTGTTGGTTGTGTTTTATAGCCCTACGCATTAACCACACATCTATCTCCGTACTCTTGTCACACTAGCGCAGGTGTATTATCAGACTTGGTGCTATAGGAGCTCTGTGAGTTGACGGCACAGTGTTTCTCTCATTTGATCTGTGTGCTGTGAATGATATGGGCCTGCTCTTCACAGGCAGCAGTGCTGGCGGCTGTCTGAAGTGAATAGAGAGATGAACTAACCAAGGCCCAGAGGCTTCATCTTGTGCTTCTGTGTCTCCATGCAGTGATAGGGGAGAATCAGAGGAGGATGCTGGAGGCTGTCAGCTACTCTTCTCGCTACGCACTTGGACTCTTCTACAAAGCCGACACACGAATCGACGTCCCCTGGGCAGCCAAGTACGTCTCCAATAATCCCTGTGTTCGCTTCATCGCCATAGATGATAAAAAGCGCAATTTAGGTCAGTGCCTTCATATTTTCCTCCTCTCATCTCCAACTCCCGCTCTGACATATTTTGTTCTGTTTCTCTGCGTTTTCTGTTTCTTTCCCTGTGTTTCATGTATCAGGATCTTTTTTTTTTTTTTCACACTGCACACAAATCGGATTTGGTTTTAATTGCAATGTTTTTCAAATCCAAACTGGTTTCGATAGATTTACACATGGTCATGGTCATAATCAGTTTCAGACACTGACAGAAATGACAGTTTCTTTTTTTTCTTTTTTTGGTTGACGGCCCTGAAGACATTTCTAATACCCTTCCCTTCTTTTCCACCATGTTCCTGTCAAGTCCTTTTCTGTCTTTTCTTTGAATTACATGACTGTCTAATTAAGTTTGTCTGCCTTGAGGTGTCAAGAAAGGCTTGTGTCTTAAAATTATGCTAAATACTCAAGTGTATTTACATTCATGTCTGCACACATGATAATGTGTGGACATGGATGTTATGTAAGAAATAATATATGACATTAAATAAAAAACATAGTTACATGTATCTTATGCTATCAAGTATATCAAGGGTTCTTTCTGAAACACTTTTGTGTGAATTTTCCACTCCGATTACTCGTTAGCCTTATGAAATCAACCTAACTTATTGAAAAGTGTCCATTATTCTGTTCCAAAGGCTGTTCCTAACATTAGATGACTCAAATATGCCTTGTACCTTGTTCTTTCTAAAGCAGTATCACATTTATAGTTACAAGAGATGATCCCAGACTTGACTGTGATGTTTTTTTTTTCTTTTTCTTGGATGATAGATGGTGTCCAAGGAATTGCTGGTTGTATTTATTTAGCACTGGAAAGTATCAACAATAGTTATTGTCAGTACTTTCCAGTGCAAAAATTTAACTTTTGAATGAAACATGAACATAGCTTTTGAAAATAGTTCAGTCTAAATATTTGAGGGTGCTACAGGTACAGGAAAAAGTATGTAATTTACCTGAATTTCTGCATAAAATAAACTAGTTAGTTCGTCCAAGGGTTCACATATTTCTTCAACCTAAACCGTGAATGTTTACACAGTGTGTCGAGAAATGACTTAAAAGCATATCACTGTTTGTGCCTTATTTATTGAGGTTTAATTTGTTTTGTTTTCGAATACATTGTTTTCTATAAGTGTACAGACACTCACACACACTGCCAGCACCACTCGGAGACTGTCCATGGCGCCCAGCTATGACTAAGAAAGCTTTTCAAAATCCTGCCACACCACAGAACGCCACGTACATAGTTTTCCATTAAATTACATTATATTTGTCCCAAAACACTGCTAATGTGCATGATGACTTTACCCTAGCCTGTAAGATTTTGTGCATTTTTCGCCAAAGGATTCTCTTGCTCTTTCTCTTTATGTTTGCTTTGTTTTTTCAAACACCAAACTTTCAGAGTGATTAGATTCACCATTTTGGACTACCACCTTGGACCATGTCTGGTGTGCAATACCTATGAGTTGACCTAGCCGCAACATGACGTGGCACTGCCTTTCTCGTCCTGTGTGCGCAAACCTTTTTAGAAGGTAGTCTGTGAACAGCAGACTGAGAGACAATTCACTAGATTCTGGTAACATAGCTCATATGTATTCTAGATGTGTCTGTCTTATGTGCATATGTGATTGTGTTTGTGAGTTTTTCCCTCACCAAGCCTGTGTCAGTTCATGACCGTGTATCTGCAGGAGCTGGTGGAAATAGTCTTGTGAAAACAGCCTCTGCACCTGTCACCTTTCATCCACTCCAGTGTTTCCGAGGGCAACATCATAATTAGGGGAGCTGTTAAATTTTGCATTCTGCTGCGCTGTTCTTTTAGGCCGACACACTCCTTCCAGCCTCCTCAGCCTTCACACGGCCATGCTTTAATCTTCATTTTCATTTCTGTAATGTGTTTTGCTTGTAGTTCCAGTAAAGTAGGTCTGAGTCTGATCTCACAGAGCACCCCAAGCTCTCTTTGAAAACTTTTTGGCAGGCCGTTAATGATAAGCTATTACTGTGTTCCTGAACGTCTGTCGAGAAACCCATTTGTGCTGTTCTGGAAATGTGGAATGAGCTAGATCTGGGCTGGATGATGGTTTCCCAAAAACAGAACTGGCTCATAATTGATATGAATTTGATTGCATATGAAGTCTGAAAGAGTCTTACCAAAATGGCAAAGAAGGACTATTCAGAGAGGATTCATATTTGAAAGGATGTTTAAGTTATAATTATGAACATAGAACGTCTGTCTTTTCATGTACTCATTCCATGTACTGGGCCATATTGGGATCGCTATAGATAATACTAATGTGTCTGGATGTGGGCGTCACAGACGTTCATGTTCTCTGGACATGATTAATTGTCTAATTAAAACATTATGTAATTAAAGGAGAAAATTGGAGGAATAGTTCATTCAGCAATAAAAATCCTGTTATTTTTACTCACCCTCATGAAGCTCCTGAAAGTTCTGACTTTCTTTCGCCTGTGGAACACAAAAAGAGAATTGTGCCGGTTTCTCTTTTCATTGCAGTAAGTCTTTCAAGCTTCAAAAAGGATACAAAATGCCATAAAGATCAATTTAAAGTAGTCCATATAGTTTGCATGGTATAACCACACATTTTATATATCTCCTGAAAGCATATGATAGCTATTTGGGAAGAACAGACTGACTATACTCACTGATAACCTTTAGTGAGTTCCTGCAAATTTGTAAAATAATTATTCAAGTTGAATTTGTGAGCTATATTCAGTGAAAAGATTGGACTTCTCAAGGACAACTAAATTATACCTTTAGATCATTTAGGATTTTTATCATTATAGGGTGGTTGTGTACACGTAGTGGCAACAAATATTTCAGTTCAAACAACTTGTAAAAGTTGATCTGTTTTCCCTTTTAAGTATAATTTGAAGCATATTCAATATGATTGAAGGAAAACCGCTTTTATCCCACAACATGTATTCATTTATAAAATTTCATACAGGTTTGAAATTACAGTATACAAGTGTGAGTGAATTGTATAGTTGTTTTGAAGAAACATTTAACATAAATTACACTTCAGTAATTCATAGATGTGATTTGTTTAGTCAGAAATTATAAATTTATTCCACAAGTGAAGAGATTACCAAGTTATTAGTCTACTGATTGTGGAGTGTTCATCTCATGAACTGTTTTAATGAACCTATTTATCAAAAGAATTCTGTATGGAGATAAGGTTTCAATGAGGAAAAAAATGACTCCACTTTTAATTCATGTGTAATGCATTTTTTTTCTGTCAGGCAAAAAAAAAAAGCAGTTTTCCATTTACCCTGTGAACTTTGTGACAAGCTCTTCCCCCACCAAGAAATAAGTGACTCAACCAGCGGGCAGAATGCCAGCCCTCTACCCACGCTCCATGACCCTTCTCTCTCTTGTGGCACATGCACACTTACAAATAAACACTCAAACTCGTTTTTGTAAAGGAAGGTCTCTCTCTCACCCTCTGCTTCTCCCTTTCCCCTCCTCTCTGCCTGGCGGTGTGCCAAACACGTATATAGTCCGACTGCTCTGCAAACGGAAAATGACCGTGTCTCTGTGTTTCAGCCCAGTACTGATATTCATACTGGTCAGCCAAAGTCAACCTTGACTGGTTAGAACAATAATTTAAGCTCTTATCACTTCAGTTACTAAGCTCTTTTTACAGAAACAACACTCCATGATTGTGAAGTTAAGGCTTCCATTGATAAATTTGGCTGATTTAAAGTGAAAAGTGAAAGTTATGTGGAGCTCTCTTTTAGGTTTATCTGAAATGCTTGTAAACTCTTACATAAGCAAGTGAACACACTGGGGGAAAAAATGACTTCCTTTTTCCTTCGCTTAGACCATTCCAGCTTTGCAGCTAATATCTGAAACCTTTTCCTGCATCCTCAAACAGCGTTTTCTTATTGTTCATGATTTCATATTTGTATTTAATATAATAAAATTGTCTGTTAAGCTATTTCAATGTTATCAAAAACCTAATTAATAAACAAAAAAGTCAAACAAAATAAATGAGTATTTTTATTGAACAAGGATGCACTAAATTGATGGACTTTTACATGAGCAAAATGTTTATTTCAAATAAAAGCTGTTCTTTAGAACTTTTCCACAAAAATATTACTTAGTACAACTGTTTAAACCTTGATCATAAAATCAAGAAAAAAGGTTTTTCTCTGAAGAACAAATCGACATATTAGAAATATTTCTGAAGGATCATGAGACACAAAAACAGGAATAATTTCTTGGTGAGCATAACTTTCTTTCAAAGACATTTAACTCCTATTATGCTTTTTCACTTTTTTAAATTTTAGTTGGTCTGTAATTTTGCTTTTGGAGCATTAAAAAAGCATTAAAAAACTATCACGGACTACAACACATTTTCCGTGATTTCTGATATCGCAAATATTGCCGAATGGGACGGGACCTGGTTGAGCTGCACTAGTGAAGGCAACGAGTGTTATCACTATGGTGGAGACACGCTAGCTTTCCCGAGGCAGATGAACTTAGAGTGGTTACAGTCATCCGGGTTTAAATAGCACTCAAATTGATTTGAATTTGACGCAGTATTTACACTGAAGCTGGCAGATGGCTATGGTAAGGGGCATGACATTTCCCGACAAGTGCCGAGTGCTGCCAATCACAGCACACACTGACCCAGCTAACCAATCACAGCATATTCTGTATTTCAGGAGGTGGCCTTCATTTGATACAGGAACTATTTGAGCCATTCATGCCAGAATGGGGATCGAGGTGTTGTAATAATGTATAATAATGTGTTTTTCAAACAACCTAGTATGAAAGAATGTGTTTGAAAATGTGAACTCAGGGCCATTCTTAACTTTAGTTCAAATTATCTTGTAATGTACACTATCCTCACTTGATAGTCAGGTTTTGAAATTTCACACTGTACATTTGTAAACTGGGTTATTTACTGCATATTTATAAGGTTATTCGTTTAGCAAATACAGCATGCAACCATGTTGTTTTAGTAACTGGTTTTCCATCTGGAAATGTTGCAATGTAGTTTTGCTCAGGTTATCTGGTCTTCTGAAACAAAAACAAAAACTTAAATATACTGTTGAGTGTCTAGTGTCACGCTGTTAGTCATAAAATAATCTTAATGTATTATTCCTTGAGGCATTTTATCCACAACAATACTTTCAGGAATACTCAATTTCTGTATTAGTCCAATGCAGTATTATGCCAGTGGTCATGATTTAAATGGCTTATGTTGTTCTCTGTTGGTCCATAATACTTTCCTAAACAAAATAGATCTTACTGAAGTATAAGGCCCCTCCCACAGGTGATCCATAAAGTATGTGTTACCCTGTGAAACTGCCAGAGGCTTTAATATTAAGTTTTAGCCAGTCTCTGTGGTCTTATTCAGACGTAGCCCTCATTCCTCAAGTGTTGATCAATGATGGCTTTCAGCATCTTCATGCTACTTGGAGTCATTGGGCCAAATCACTCCAGCTGCTCAAACACAACCCTTATGTTTATGGTGCCTAATAAAGCATGATTTCCTCCAATCATATTAAATATGTGTTTTAAAACAGTGTCATTAGAGAAATGACTACACTATTTGCCAGGCTAATATATCAGGCCTAGTCTCAGTCATGGGTCATGTCTCTGGCAATGGGCTTGGCCCATAAAGCATTAGATCATGGGGTTTGGTGTGCCCATAGATGATATCACTGAGAAACCATCATCTGGAAGCTGGATACTAATACTTAACACTACTCACGCTAACCTGTTACGACTAACAAATAAATCTGGTCATGTTACATTCGCAGTGAATATGAAAGAGCTAGCTTGGTTAGTTAAAGGGATAATTCACACTAAAAAATTACATTTTGTCATTGTTTACTTAATCCAAACCTGTATGGAAACAAAAGAACATATTTTGAGAAATCTCTGTGTTTTTCGTCCATGGGATCTGATGTTGTTTAGCCCCCATTGGCAAAATGATTTGAAATATTCTTCCAAATATCTACTTTTTATGTAGCACAGAAAAAAAGAAAGGTTTGGAATGACATGTTAAGTAAATGTTGACAGAATTTTCAGTTTCAGTCTTTTAAAAACATCACATTAGATCATAGTTTTTTTTTTTTTTTTTTTTTTTACAAGTTATAAAAAGTATTTATGGCATTTTCTGCTGTCTTTGTTGTTATCTGAACCTTATTTCTTCCTTCATTTGAAATTTTCTCAATCTTTCTCTCACTGTAGCATACAATGTGGGATCTTTGTATGTTTTTTATGAATGACTTCATAAGCAGCCACATGTGAGTTTGATAAAAACGATGTGTATTTTTGGCAGCTTCGAAGACCTGCGGACCTTCTGTGGTGGTGCACACTAGTGTGCCCTTTGGCATCCAGCACCTGGAGGAGGAGAAGGATGCGGTACAGCCCATCATCCTGGAAGAACTGGAAAAGTTGATGCCAGATCTACCTCAGCCTGACAGCATCAAGTGTCAGAAGTGGAGATACTCCCAGGTGAGACAACATGAGTATGTGTGTGAGAATTTGACTAAGAAACTCCAATGTATGCCACTATTCAAAAGTTTGGAGTCAGTCAGAATAGACAATCTATGCTCTTTTTCAAACTTTATAATTACTTGGCCTGAAACAGAGTTCACTTTGAACTTTGACATAAGATGTCTTCATAGAGAGGTTAATAGATTCTTAAACTGGGACACTGAAAGCAGTACCATAATAAAAAAAACATTACTCAGTATTATCATCCTCCATTTCATCCCATCCTGGGTCAATCATTTATAATTTATATATAGTTCATTATTTTTAGATTTGGTTTGTATTTTTAGTTATTTTATGATCTGCTGCATTTTGAATTATCCTTGTAAGGCTCCACTGTAATCTGTGTGAATGTATATAAAAAGTGAAACAGAGATGTTTTGGCTTATTCAGGCAAGTGCTACTAATAGAAGCCCCCCTTCTATGCAGCAGAAGACATTCATTTTTTATTAAGCCAGGCTGTTAGTGCCTTCAAATCTCTCTAAATGAAGAGAATCTTCTATTCTGCAAAAAAAAAAAAAATCTTCTTTATAAATATTTTTGTCCTTTTTTCCAATAAAAAACATCTAAACTAAATAAGATTTACTCAAGAAGCAAAGCTGCATAACATACTAAGACTTGTTTTCAAATATTAAGACAGGTTTAATTCTTTGACAAATGTTTTAGTTCAGTTTAAGCCTCATTTAAATTTTGTTAGAATTCTGCTTAAATCAAGTAATAAACTTAAAGACAGATTACCTGTTTATTATCTTGTCTAGTTTTGCTTCTCTAATAAATAAGGAATAAACAATATATTTTATCAAAACAGACAAAATACAGATTAAGAAAAAACGTATTTTAACTTTTTCAAAAGAGCCTTGGTAGATTCACACACAGAAATCCGTACACTCCCCCCACTCACTTGGCTCACACACACACACACGCGATCTTACAGTAGTACTTTATGCATTCACACACTGTGTGGGACTGCACCCTTTCTCGCACAGTTGCATTCTCTCTCAAACACACACAGACATACTCTTTCGAAGCCCCCACACTCTCAGCTCCTCTGTGATGCACAGCACTGGGCCTCAGTTTGAGGTCAGAGGACATAGAACATCTGTGTGGGAGCGCTGAGCTCGCTGAGTGCCAAAGAGTGGGCCAAGGCCCGTTTAGACTGCGAAGGCGGGAACACAGCACTTACTCACACACGTGTGTACACACACACAAACACACACACCTGTGCATGTGCCAGATCCTGGTCAAACACACAGAGGGCATGGAGCAGGAGTCGGTCTTACAGTCATTTGCCACATCACAGTTTGCTGAGCATAAACCAGCAACACACACGCGCACTCTCCACATGTCAAAGTCATTGACTTCTCTGGACTCTAATGGCTGGAAAGACTCTTCATGAGTCATGACTTTCAATCTACTGTAAATGTAGACTTCTTTTTTCAACAGACACTACATTGTTAGTGCACAGAACATGTGCATTCCTTTTGTATCACTCATGCTTAATAATACATAACTTCAATTCATAATTAATAGGCATGGTGGATAATGCACACACAACCTCAGTCATTAAGTTTTGGTGTGGTCTAGATGTTACATTAATGTCATTTTAAAAATGTGTAGGCTTTAGGGCTGTCTATTAAATGTTGATTTAGCATGATTTAATAAAACATAATAATGTACTATTAAAAAAAATCAAAAGAGATTGTTTAGAAACAATAGTGTTCAAAATAAGTAGGGTTTAAAAAAGAATAAAAATTAATGACAAATAGTCATATGAATTCACCATGACAAAAGTTTCAGCAAAAGGAATAAACCTACATCTTAATAGGTTGCAACCCTACATATGGCAATCTGGCAATGAGGGCGAAGGCCTCCGATTCTACAAAGTTATGGGGAATTTGTGCCAAAATTTAGAGTTTATTAGTAATCTTTAACCCCATCATCACAAAATATCAAAAGCCTTTGAATATCCTGCCTTTTAAAATTGTTTAGATTATTTATATTCCCATTGTAAATGGATGACTATACATTTACCATATGTTTGCATTTAGCATTTTGAACAGATGTGCAACCAATTTTTGGGTCACTGCTGTAAAAAAAAATTGCCATGACTATTTCATAACTTAATGGCTGTATTTGAAAAAAAAAAATCATAATAATAATTGGTGTTGGTTCTGCAACTCCTTACCTTGGGGAAAGCCATTTAATTCTCTTACAGGAGTAGTTAATACTTGTTTGCTTAAACAGACGAACAAGAGATTGTTTGTTCAATAAAGAATTTATACCTTATTTGTTTTCCAAGCCTTTTATTTAGGAGTAAACCATCCTGCAGCCAGGCCCTGCAGCTTGATGCACCAAAGTTCTGACACAATGTACACCAGAGGAACGCGGGGTAAAGCAGATTTAAGGAGGTTAAGGAGTTCAGGCTTTCTTACTTAAGCGTACCTCTGAAATAAACCAAACAATTTGTTCTTGGCCATGTTTCAGGCCCAACATTTATCAATTGATTTACACACAGATTACCGTTTAAAGATACAAGAGGGGAGGGGGATTTTGGACAGAATGATGATAGAGCGCGGTCTGTAAGATGCCTAGTGAAAGCCCAGGAAATGGACACTATTTCCTTGGCTCTAGTACGTTGCACCTTGATGTTTATCTGCCGGAGGGCTGGGGCCAGTGAAGCCCTTGTAATGGGCCGTACAGGGAATGCGTTTACTCTCAGTAGTCATTTACATGCTGCATTTCTACATTTAAACATTGTACAGAGACACTGTTCTAGCTGTGGCTCTTTTCTAGTTATCTGCAAACGGGGGTCAGATTTACAGTGAGGACCTGTATCACTGACTGCTGACTGTAGAATACATACATCATTTTAATGAGCTACAGAGGCAGTTTGTAAAGAAGATCGACCCAGATATATAGTTTACAGTGCAACATGTCTGTCGTCTGTAAATATTAATATATAAAAAGCTACAGAGTTACTGCACATTCAACATATACGGAGCAGCCATAAAAACTAACTTTCTAGTGCTTAACTTTCAAAACTTCCTTTCAAAAATGCCTGACTTTCAAAAACTAACTTTGAAATGCCTAACTTTCGAAAACGAACTTCCGAATACTTAACTTTCAAAAAGTATTCTTCATATAATGAACTTTCTCAAAACTTTTTTACATTTTGTATTTATTTATTTCACTTTTAACCAGGGCTTTGACAAACTTTGCTTTTCTAGTTATAAGCTGGGTTACGCACCGGTCAGACATACCATGCGCTCTTTAAAACCCACAACCCACAGACAGTGAATATCATCCAATTTACCATGAAGTCTATTCTTGACACTGGTTGACCCATTGAAGGCGCCTCTTGTGCTATATTAAAAGCTCTATATTTAACCAAATATATTAACAGCCCTTTCCCTCCCCCATCTCTTGTGAGAATCTCCATTATGAGGAAACGATGCTACCAAACAAGTAGGGGCGTAATGCACCTAGAACTGTAAATCCTGATAGTCTAGTGCTGTCATTTTGTAGTATACATGGATATACATCTTAAGAAACAAGCAAAATTACAACTGAACTCGACTGCAAGAGATCTGCATTTTAATTCAGGTAAAACAGTTTCAACACAAATAAAAATAACTATTATTATTTATAAAGACCTGCATCACTTTAGTCTTCAATGTATTCTGTAGCTTATTAAACTGAATGAGTTGAAACTATCAGCATGAGACACTGCAAGTTAGGATGATTGGCAAAATAATGTTCCCAAAAACCTGACTCTGAAATGGATATATAATCTCATTAAATTCTTAGTATTTGATGAGTTGTGCTGACAGATTACATATGGATGGACAGACTTTCAGCCGTCCTCTCCTTTTGTGCCTTATAGATGAGTGAAACTTGGCTTGCACTTTAGGCAAAATAGTATTGCCACAATATTTTCCACTGTTGTTGAAAGAGTCCTAAACCACAGTTTTGTTTTCCTGATATTGAATAAACCACCAATAAAGGAAGACTTTGTCCATCTATAGACTTTTTGCTATAATCAGTTGAACATTTTCCATGGGCCACATTCAGTTGTAAAACAGGTCTGTTAGGCAGCATTCAAAAGCGTGCTTCTTGCCATCTTGCAATCCAACCGTTGCTATCTATGATCTCTTTGGATTTTTCAAAACATCACAACTGACTACACCCTCACAGTCACCACCTAGATATCATTGGTAGATAATCATTTGTTTCAATACTTTCATTTACAATTGTTTAGTTAGATGCTCAATTCATTGCTTTAAAAATAAATGTGTGTGTTTGTGTGTGTGTGTGTGTGTGTGTGTGTAAGAATATACAGATGTTATTAAGTGACCAGTCCGATAGTTTTATGCTATGCATTACCCTCAGAAATGTTCCACATAGAAAGTATTGTGTTCATATCACCTTGGGCATTCATTTGCATACCCACACTTATCCCTGCTCAAAGAGAGAACAGGCTGTTTTCAGGTTTTTTTTTTTTTTTTTTTTAAGGAAATCAAGGGTTAACAGATCTGTTCAATATCAGAATAAAAATGAGGTCACATCAGTTATTGGACACCCAGTCACTCAATTTTGTTGTTCTCTAATTAGGTGACAAGATCGGTGGCTGATTGCCCAGGGCAGATGATACTGCACTCCCAACCTCTGCTGGTGTGTGGAGGGGACGGCTTCACACACTCCAATTTCGACGGCTGCATCGAGTCTGCCCTGAAGGTCTTTGAGGTTCTGAAGTCTTCTCTCTGAAAGGGGGTTGGGAAAGTATGCCTTTATTTTGGGTTTTTGTTATGGAGGATGGCACATTGATTTAGATTTAAGCCCCTCCCTGCAGGAAGATGGATGTACTGCACAAAGCACAGTAGAACTGTCTCGCCTGTGTCTGCAGACATACATTTTGCTACAAAAACCAATTATACCGTCTGTGCTGGATGCTGAGGATTAGAGGACAACAGAGCACTGTGCAAGTTTAGTTGTGACTGAGGCAGATGCCTCATACTGGCTTTGATACAATGTCTTGAACTACGGTTTTCTGATGTGTAGAAAATAATATGAATGTGTTCCGGTACTGTCAGCCTTCTCCTGTCATAGTCTCAAATTAATAAAGTAATTAAAACATGCTTAAATGCGTCTCTCATGTGGGTAGTTGACATTCTGCGACATGACATGCTATACTCCAAACTATTATGGTATTGTGCTTTTATCCTTAAAATTCTAAATGATAATCTAGTAATTTTTTTCATTAATTATTATTATTTTTATTCATTCATTATTTTATTTTAATTATTTATAATAATCACAATAAAAAATAACAATTATTTTATACTGACATTAATACATAAACTATATAAGATTAATATTGTAGTTTAATTAAAAGTTTGTCAATTTGCAAGATCATGTAAAATTAACCAGCAAAGACAATTGTTAATTATTAAAATTAGAAAGTAATAATAAACAATTTCTCACCAACAGAGTTAAAGATTTAAATAATTGTGAGAACTAAAGTAATGATTCTGAGGAATTAGCTAAATATGACCCTAGTGTTAGCACCAATATCCTCGTGGTTAGTGTGTTGACACATTGAACTGAGTTCAGTTCCCGTCTCGAGGTCCTTTGCTGATCATGTGCAGAGGTAGTGTTAAATTTCTTCTGAAGTATATTTGATTGTGTTAAAGTGGAACTATTACGAGTATACTTCAGGTACACTTTAAATATCTTGAATTTGTAGACTCAAAGATTAGTTCAAAGATAATACAATCCTAATAAATAATGACTTGAGAACACATTTAGACTTAATATTAAGGATTGTGCATTGTGTACAAGTAGTGCTCCAAATATTATTTCAGTAAGTCTTGAGCAATATGTCAGAAAATGTTCATTTATTTGAACTATGCTTAGTATGAAGTAATTGTTGCTTCTTCTTTTTTTACTAGCGGAGCAATAAAAGACAAAGTTATATATAAAATTCTAATTTTGAAATAGAAAGTTGAAATTTATAGATAAATTTGCTGTTATGTAATATTATTTTTATTTTATTTTTACCAAGGCAGAAATGGGTTTACATGCTTTCATGAAAATTTTAACCTACAATTTTAATGTTTATTAAAATATGTCATGCATCAACCACCCTTGTGTAAGTGTGTGTTTGCTCTGTTTTTTTTGGGGGGGGGTTTTGATTGCATGACCTGGGAAGAGCTCATAGATAATTTGTGCAAACCAGACCCATCTTGCATTTGGTTTTTGAGCACAGGAGTGGGGGGAAGTTGGCCTAGCTCGGCTGCCACCCCCTACTGCTCTGTGTGCAGTAATTCTGCTTAGATAAGCGAGAGCAGCCATTGACCGACTTGTGCAGCTTAGTGCTGCTACATCTGGGCCATAATCTGGGACAAAATGTTTGGCAGGCAGTCTGGAGAGAGAGTCGCTCGTAATCCAGCCGTAATTACAGCCGGGTGGGCCCTGGGCCCACTGCACAGCTGGGCCTCAATCATTCTCTTTTCTTGACCTCTCCCTTTCTCTCTTTCTTTATCAGTTACTCCCCCCTCTTCAAACTGCTCTTCTCACTAATAATATTAGCCTCTGTGACCTAACCAGGATTATATTACTCCCCTCCTGACATACAGCGCACTATATCATCAATACAGTGTCAACAAACCATTTTAAGATGAATGGGTTAGACTCATCTACACTTTTATCCAGTTGCTTAGCATGCTTTCTCTATTTTCTAAAGGTACGTTCAAATTCACTGCACTGACAGATATGCAGCTGATTCTGTGTGTCACTATACTCTTGAAATAAGAAAATAGGCTCCATTTTCACTTTGACTTCTCACATGATCTCATACCTTCAGACCTACTGTATATATTAGTATATTTTCTGAATGTCTTTTATTTGTGTAATGCTTTAAAGAGATTGACCGTGTACTGCTGCGATTTTTCAGTAAAAAGCTACCATCCATGTCATCCACATTATAAAAAACAAAGCCAGGCTTCAGCAAGTATTTCATGCGGTAGTGCAACAATACTTTCAGGAACAAAGTAATCAAGAGCAACATGTTGGAAAGGCAAGTCTCCAGCTTTGATTTAAAGGAATTAAAAAGCAAAGGTTACACCGATAAAGCTCATCCTTTCCGCTTTATTATATATGAATAAAAGCCTTGTGTATGTCTTCCTCTTTCTCTAGCTGTGCTGGTCTGATCTGCTAGAAAGAAATAGAGAGCGGCAGAGAAAGAGAGGGAGGCTTTACTCTAATGGATACATTATTCATACAAGTCATCCTGCAAGGAATAGAGCTCAGCTGCCTGGGTTGCAAAAGCCTTGCCACAATGTTGCATCAGCCAGCTCGCTTTCATTAATACGCACATTACCGTCTAGGGGTCTTTGATCTTTTTTTAGCAGTTGATAAAAAAGAATGGGCTACGGTTGAACACTCCATTGCAGGGTTGAAATTGTTAGTGATTTGATTTGAGGATGTCTGTCCTAAAAGGCTGATGGACAGGCGTCGGGGTAATTATGAGCTGGCGAATGTCGTGCCACTCTCGTGCAACACAGTCATACAAAGCCTTTGTTTTGCTGCCAAGACTCGTTTCAAATGTTCCCCTGGCTCCTTTAGCGTCTTACTTTCATCCCTGTCTGAAATCTTCTTGCTCCCTTTTTCTTTTATCCTCTTTGTTCATCCCTGGTGACATTTTGCATGCTCACGAAGGTTCCTCCAGACTCTTTCAACTCCCCAACCCCAGACTGTTCATCAGTAACCCCCCCTCCCACTTCTAATTGCACACGCCGTAAAGCCGCAGAGCACATTGTCGCAGACACGAGGATCATAGCTCCACTGACCTATTTTTATAGGCTATTCCGACGGTGTGTGGCTGCTGTGCATTCTGGGTATCTGATTTGCATTTTTGCTAAGTCACTGGCAGATGGCACCAGAGCTTGACGAGATAGCGGTAGGCTAATCCCTACCCAGTTGACACAGACACACACACACAATCTTCCTCGGTATCATACACAATCCCATCCCCCACTCTGAGGTAGATGAATGGCGGTCATGTGTGTGTCTTTAGGTAGACCCCCCTAGAGCCGGATGAAAAGTGCTGGCATTATATCAGAAGTGCTTAGGCCCTCACTCACATTGAGTATGGAAAGACATTTGTAGCTGGATTCAAGGGCATCACTAATAAGATTTTCCCCCTTCATATTTGGTTAAAGGGAGAGATGTTTTCTGGAGGAAATGAAAGGAGATAGTGCCTTGGTTTAGGGATGAGAGGATCCTGTTTGTGTGTGTGTGTTTGTGTGTGTGTGTGTGTGTAAGAGGCAGACAGGAGATTGGGATGTTTAGACTCCTCTCCCTCTCTCACATCTCTAGGGAACTCAGGCTTGTTTAATTAGAGGGGTGGTGCTACGGGTAATGGTCACTGACGTCATCGGCCCCTATTCTCGCTCTCCCGTTTCTCCTTACAGGCCCAACAGCATGACTTTCTCAGCAGTCAATATGCCCAAAAGCGCTCTATTGATCTGGGAGGGACAGCTTTGCTCACATGGCAGCTAACTACCCTTAGCAAAAGGCTAGAGTCAGTATGTATTAAAGAGTCAGTCTGCAGAACTGACAGATTTTGAGAGAAATCGCATAGTGTATGATGGGCACAGACTTGAAAATCAATCGTTAAGTGTTTGACGTCCAGTTTTCCGCTGTAACCATTTACAAAGTCGGCAAGTGTATGATGTTTAGTGTATTTGAATCTACTCAGAATAGTCACGTTATGTATTCCAGCCTTGAAGCAACCAACCCAGGCTCATTGGAAATACGTGCCTATGGCGACATTTGTGCAAAGTTATATTTCTTTGCTTATTGTACTTTTTGCAACACTTTCATAGTGCATGTTCATTTTTCCAAAACATGAATCTGGTAACATTTTATGATGTCAGTTGTTGTAAAGCACCACCCACATGGACTAAACCCTACCCTAAACCTAACCGATATCATTAACAAAAGCAAACATGAGATAAAAACACAGTTGCTGAAGCAATCATGCCATTTTTTGCTTCCTTGTTCAAGTCTTTGAACTATTTGACCATGTTTCACAGATCTTGTACCAAAGCTGTACCATGTAAGCTACCGAATTTTTTTTTATACATCAGTAAAGCAATACATTTGGACCTAGTAATTTGATTCAATCATCAAAATGTGTTTGCTTATTTCAAGCGCTGTTTTGTACAATTTTATTGTACAAGGAACCATGCGGGGAAAAAAAGTATTTATTAATCGACAATCAGATCTGTAACCATGATTTGTGAGAATTTCAACTGGAAATTGCAGTGAACTAAAATGTACAGTATAAGGTTATTTTTATTTATTTATTTTTGGAAATTTGCAGATGTAGATATAGGCACGTATTGTTGCAATCAACCTTAGCTATAAGGCTTAACTCAGGCTCACAAACATGGAAGGAGATCGTTAAAATAATCCATGTGACATCAGAGGTTCAGCAGTAATTTTACAAAGCTACGAGAATACATTTTGTGCACAAAGAAAACAAAAATGACTTTATTCAACAGTTTATCTCCTTCACATCACCCTGTAGCACCATTTTGGAGAGTACCACATATGTAAACAACATATACAACATATGTATGCAGATACATTGTTTGATTTGTTTACTACAAATCAGAGAGTAAACAGCCTATCCGAGTACGTTGCTGCTGACACAGAAATCAGTAATTTAGTTTTAGAATATTAATTTTTTTATGAATTATCCTTTTAATATCAGAGGAGAGGAGTTATAAATGCCAGTGAAGTGACGCAGCATGACAAAAGTAGTATGTCAGGATTTCATTCATACTTCACACTTTTGTGCCATATGGAACATACTTGTGTACTTTTAACAGTCACAAAGTTCTTATTCAAGTGAAGTATGTGATAGTATGTGATATCGGAAAACAGGTACATTTTAAATATAAAAATGTAGTGATGAACAGCGCATCTAAATAAATATTAGCATATAATATTTTGCTAAATTGTTATAATAGCATTTTGATCCTGTTCGTCAAAAAAAAAAAAAGGTAGCTCTTTTAGAGGCTGTGCTGCTGTCATTCTGCTAAAAAATGCGGTTAAGTTAGTAGCTTTGCAACTTCTCAGTACTGATAGCGGTATGCAAGCTGTCAATCTGGTATCAGCAGCTGCACATTAAACTGTAATTTCTGTCCACTGTCCTGCCCAAAGACTGGCGCAGAAAGCTAGACATCAAGGTGACTAGAGCACAACCCGTCCAACTAGTGCAAGCCTCTTGCCTTGGCTCTTCTCTGGAAATGTTTTGAGAGTGCAGAGAGTCATTAACAACCCTTATGCTTTGCGCAACACTAGCAGGATCTACGCCATCTGTAGCTTGTGAAATGGTGCCACACCACAAAGTAGGCCTTGTCAGGGAAATGTGCGTCCCCATTGGATGGAAAAATCACAAATGAGATCTCTTTAATATCTCAATTGATTTAACAGGAAGGGTGATGCAAGTGCTCCATAGTCGTAAAGCAATTATTTTATTAGTATTTTATTTATATTTTTTTTGTAAATTGATTTTTGTTGCACTCTTGTCCCTATATTTAACATTTGGTGTCTTAACGTAAGGAACATTTCATATTTATTGTAACATGGAGGAAAAAAATGTATTTATATGATATATATTATGTTATTATGTAAAATTCTGTCAACCTGCATTTAATTAATGCCAAAGCCAGTTTTTACTGTAATTTAGCACATGATGACTTCATTTTGTACCCTAGAAATGTTAAGAGAACCATCTGAGAGAAAGTCTGTAATTTAATATCTTAAAAGAATACAATTTTTCTCTGGGTTCTTGTTTTTCTCTTGTGATTTGCTTCTTTGTATCATTTGCAAATCCTGTCTGTTTTTAGCATCAAGTCCACAAATGTATATTTGAGTACATTTAAATGGAGAACATTTTACTGTAGCATCAAAGGTTTGGTTGTGTTGTCGTCATAAAAACATTCTCAGATCAGAGAGCACGGACAACAGATGGGATCGGAGCTCCAGCATGTCGGGGATGGACAGTCACTGACCACTGCCCCACAGGAAGTGATGGCTCAGAGCCCTCTGTTTAGTGCTGACGTACACCTCAAGCTGTACAGGAACCTTTGTAAAGATCTCCTCTAAGTGTGCATATCAGAAGCACACAGTGCAACTTTTGGGCAGATGCTGAATCAGTGGTTTGTATCAAGAAACCTAGAAAAGGGGTTTTGCAGTTAAAATAGGTTGTGCTGGAGGCTGTGTTGGAGGGTAGATGCATGGTATGCGCTTAATGAGTACTCGTGCATATGAATTTGACTCAGACGTTATGCAAGACCATATGTGTCTGATATGAACTCCGTGACAGGTTAAGTGTATGTTAAGTTGCCTAACCTCTGGTGAGAGGAGAAGAATACTGAGAGGACTGGTTGTACATGTACTGCGGCAGTGGCACACCCTAACCCTTAACTTCTAGGGGAAGTGTGCTCACTCACACTCTCAGGGGAGTGGAGTCAAGTCACACACACACACACACATATTATTATCTGTGAGCCTGAAACGCACATGCCTCGCTTACAGACAGTTTTACTGATTTAAGTTGTTCTGATTTGCTTTTTTTTGGGTGGGTGGGAGGGTAATCTAAGATTAAAGGTTAATTTTCCATTTAACTAAAGTTTGTTAAAGTTTTTGTTATTAACTAGCATTTTTTGAATACACCTCTAAAATAAAGTAAAACTGGCAGAGTGAATAACTACTGATATTATAAGTGATAAATGCCATAAATATGATTATAAAATCTCATGTGATACAGCTCTCCAAGGTTGTTATTATTTATTTACTATTTATTTGCTATTTTCAGTTGTTTCCGTTTTAAATATATAGAGATTATACAGAATTACATTTTACATTTACTGGACATTCAGAAATATATATTAAATGTTAAATGATCGATTAAAAACTGAGTAGTTCACCACTGGTGCATTTTTGTCCTTTTTATCACCCACATGAATTTCTGACCCTGTTCAGGACCTACTTTAACTTCCTGAAAGTAAAAAGAAGTTGGTCTACCAATGCGGTCTGAATGCTATCTGCTTCAGTGCTAGACATTTTACAGTCTTTATCTCATTAATCAGCTTTATAAAGGACCTGTGTGTAGAAAAAAAAGAGTGTGCTATTTGTCCAGAGCCATGAGCGGGACAATCTAATGTTTGGCTAAAGCCTTTTCAGCTTATATTAGACCAGCGCTCTGTATTATACACAATAGCCCTCCCCTAGTTGTAAATCTGTTACAGCTTTAGACTTTAGACTGCAGAAAAGAGGGCAGAAATCTGGGAGAGCTGGCGTGAACACTTCTGCTCATTTTGGGGCTGAGTGGGGGAAGGGAGCATGAGCAAGAGCCTGGGAGGCACAGCCAATCAGATGTGAGGACACGTCTATTGCTTTGTTTTGACTGGTCACATACATTTCCCATCATTTTCCTCTCCTCAATGCCACAGAAACATTCAATATTCTCAGCCTGGTCTCATATACAGTGTATTATTCACTCTGTATGTTCAAAGGTATATTGCTTTCAATAGAATGGAGCATGTATATTGCATTTCAGACAGCCTTGAGTATATTAAACAGTCAGACGGAGTCTACAGAGAAGAATTCATTCACTGTTGTTCAGTCTTTTTCAAGTTTTCTGACAGTGTCTGAACTTATCTGAACCCCAGTAGAATCCTGATGTACTTGTTTTGGTTGATACTTTGATGAGAATTTTAAAGTCTTAGTCTGAAAAGAGGCTGTAGAGATTTATTGTTTTGTTTTGTTTTGGTAAATCTGTGGGCACTGTAAGACTAAGACTAGACTTTACTAGTCTTTACTCAAAACTTGGAGAATGATATGGCACAAGTAGTGGCAAATGCAAAGGATTATTCATGTCTGACATAACAAACCCAGAACTTTCTCTGTTTATCCATCTCGCTTTTCCATGATGATTATGCAATAATAGGAGATATTAAGTTGGTCAATTACATGACATGATTCATCATGACAAATTAAAATTCTCTCATCCTTTCCTTAACCTTAAGTTGTTCCAAATATGTTGATAACCAAACAGTTTCTAGTAGCTGGTGACATCCATAAAATATATATATTTTTTTTATATATAACTTATTTTGTGTTCATCAGAAGAAATACATACATACATATTTGGAACAATGGGAGGGTAAGTAAATGATGACAAAATTGTAATTTTAGGGTGAACTATTTATTTAATACGATGATGGAATGAAATTAAAAGGGTGATACATGATTACAATCTTGATACCATAAAGAAGAAAAAACTACAAATGTAATAATTCATGAAATTTTACCACACCACACAATATTTTTTAAAGTGTGTAAACTCAAACTTCTTTAAATAGTATAAACTGTCTATAAACTAAAAATCACATAAAACCAATATAAATGCAAAGATTTCTTGGCTCATGTGTTTTAAACTAGATTTCTTTAAGTAAATCGAATCAGGCACATTTAGGCCACTTTTGGATAAACAGCCTTTTGCTCAAACTCTGTTTGTTTTCTTTCCTTTTTTTAACAGTAATGTTGTCATAGATACGGATGTTTTGGATTAGTCACCTAATGGACAACTCATCATGGATTTTTGGTCATGGGCTATCTCTCGATTCTTCGAATTTTTGGACATTGAACCAAGGGGCTTTACAGTACACCTCTACTGTAGCTACTGCCTTTTGTCTTTTAGGTCAGCCAAGAGGGTTTTTTTTTTTCACAAATTATAGAGGGAAAATCTACAGAATGGACATATAACCTGGTTACATTTGTTAAAAAGAGCTGAAAACTTTCAAATTAGGTAAACCGGATGGCAAAATTAGGACCAAGATCGCAATTGCCATAATAATTTGTCATTCTATTACAGAACTCACGTTTTTACTTACACATTCAGCAAAACAGCAGAGTTTAGATACTCCTCAAGTATTCAGGTTAGGGATTTGTTCTGAACCCCATGCTGTTAAGAAAGACACATTATCGTCATGGAAGTAAAGTAATTAGGACATATAAGGAGAGTGGGGGTTAGAAAAGGAAAGAATGCAACAGCATGGGAGGGAGAGAGACAGAGCAAGGGACTGTATCATGGTTTACCCGCTGCAGTGGCAGGCCGTGGCCTGCAGACTCTGGGGCTTTTATGGCTGTGGGAAAGGCCAGGAGGTCACCCAAATTTCGTCAGACATAATTTTTTTTAGAGAAGGCGATTTCAGCATATTTTTTCCCTCCACATGTCGTGTTTACTTTCATCCACTTCCCACTGCGTGGCTCCACTGCAGTCTGGGGAATATGTGCTCCACGTTTGTGCACCCCTTCCCTGCCTTTGCCTTTGGTTGAGTCGGACAGAATCCATGAACATGGTACTTCAGGGGCTACAATCACACAGTCCACAAATAATCTAGTGTAAAAGATATATATTTAAAATACTTTCATACTAAGTATAGTTCAAATCAGTTAATATATTTACTGACATATCGCTGATATAGACATGTAGACTGATATAAAAATTATAATAACATTTTATTTAGAGTAGTACTTGTGCACAATGCATATTTCTTAATATTAAGTCTAAAATGTGTTATAATGTCACTATTGATGAGGACTTTATGATCTTTAAATAATATCTGTAAGAAATGTAAAGTGTATCAGTTGGACACCAGTACTACTTCCACACAACGAACAAATAGGATTTGGTTATTTTTATTGAATCAAACAATTCAATGTGATGGATATATTTGTATAAATTGGCTTTACCTGCAGTACAAGCTGTACATGCAGTAGATTGTAGGTAAATATCCACCTCATCCAGCACTTTTTATTTTTTTATTTCTATGAATGAATGTATTTCTTTCAGTGAGAAACCCCTGCTAAATATTCATGTGAGTGAAGTGTCCAAATGAATCAAACTGAATCACAGTTTCTGACATGTTGCAAGCCCATTTCAAACCGAGTCACCTTTATTTATAAAGCCCTTTATAAAATACAGACTGTGTCAAAGCATTAAACAGGAAAATAGTGTGTCGATAATGCAAGAGGACAGTAGTTTTCCATTTAAAGTCAGTTCACCTTTTGATTCACCATTAGATCAAAGGATTGATTGATTCGCAAATCTGGCATCTTAAAAATGTATCAGTCATATTTTACTTTGGCCCAGCTGTATTTCACTGGGGCTACTTTACCGCAGAATCTGAACTGCCCCCATAGCTGAATTTCCATAATTACTTCTGCTATTTCCTGTTTATCTCTGTGAAGATGCTTTGACACAATCTATATTGTATAAAGCACTTTAGAGATAAAGGTGACTTGACTAGCATCATTAGCAGAAGCGTCCCACTCTTGTAGATGGTCTTGGTAGAATCCTTCCTCTCTGGTGTAATGATGGGCCTGGGAGATAGACTACTGGCGTCCTGCTGCTTTTTTTTTTTTTTTTTTGGAAAAGGGAATGAGAAGTGTTCTTAAGTTTCATGAGATGGGACATGGCTTCAACTTGACTGGAAATCTCATTAGCAAACAACTCAGGAATAACAATGTGGTCGCTGGACTGTAAAATGCAGGAGAGAATCAAAGAAACTCTTCTCACTCCACAACCCCAGCTACGTTTCTGATTCCACATCCCCCACGGACATTAATATTAAAACAATCTCCCTCTCCGAGAAGCGGCATTAATGACCGGCAAAGTAATTATCCTTTCGGCAAACTGCAATCTCGACTTTCTCAGCTCATGTGAAAAGGGGTGGTTCGGAGGACCTTGTGACCCAGGCATTGGTCGTACTTAGAAGAACCGTGTAATGCTTTGATCAGTCCCGACTTCCTGCGATGATGAATCTCTCATTTTCTCTTGTCCCGCGTCAAGGCCTGGATGGAAGTCTTTGGGGGCGTTAGACAAACAGTGGTTCAAGCGGCGGTGGGGGTGGAGGAGTTGCTGAGTTTGGAGCGCGAGAGCGAGAAGCTCAGCGGCTGTTTTGATGGCTTACACAGATGTTTGTCATCCCTAAAGAGTGGAGGCTTTCCCACCTCTGCCCCTGCTCCTCTCACAGTCTCTCGCACCTGAGAGCGAGCGTGTTCATGTGTGAGAATAAAAGACAGAGGATAGGACTGGCAATTGAGCTGTGACTGATGGCAACATAGGGGAGAACAGCCACAGGACGTCTGGAAAAGTGGGTTAACCCATATCTGGCCCCACTGCCTCTGCTGGGATAAACCGCACAGACCATCATAATCAGATACACACAAAAACTCATAAACATATGCTTACATGTGCTGTTTTGTTACTTATAACTGGGCTATTCTAAAAGGTGACTGAAGAGGTATCTTTATTTGCATCCTAAGCAATGTTTGATAATGGAATTGGCATGTCCTGATTCATGGTGTATTGAAAGGACAATGATAGTTGAAAGCATTAATTAAGAAAGTGCTTGAGAACATTAATTAAAAAGGCAATACAAAATATTTTTTTAATCAGATTTTATTGTCATAATATGGTGCACTAATGGCAGTAAATGTATGTACTATTATTGAATTATCATTGAATTAAATATTTATATATATTTACCTATTTTATAATGTATAGATTTGCTAAAGATATTTAACAATGTTATTAAATTATTAGTATTTTTAAAGATATTATATGTATTCATTTACAAAATAAAATAAATCTAATATTGGTTGATAACGGACATGGTGTTGATATATTTGGCATAATGGCTAACGTTCAGCTTAACTTGATTCATTAACTGAACGATCAGTTGCTCCAGGAACCTAAATACTTCTCTTAAATATTGAATTCAAGTTTATTTATATAGCGCTTTTCATAATACAATTTGTTGCAAAGCATCTTTTCAGAAAATGTTTAGTTTCTACATTATATTTAGAAGTAGGTTATTAGTGATGACTATGGCAGAAATGTACAGTAAAAATCATGCAGTTTACCGATTTTATACTGTGTGTATAAAATTACACAGTATAATGCTAAAGTAAATGCATATCCGAAGAACTTTCTTTCAAAGAATATAATCTCTAAACAGACCTGCCAGCCTGGTGGATTAAATGTATAAAGTTCTCATTTTGGCATTTATTGTGTCACTCAAAAGTGGTAGAGGTCAGATGGGGACCATTGTATTGATCTGACAGATGTGACGCTGCCAAACCAGAAATCAATAAAGACCTCTAAGCACCATGTGTTGTCATTTTAAATGCATAACACGATATTTTTACTTGAAATGATAATGTGAATCAAATTTGAACTACATCAAAATGATTTATTTGCTGCTTTCATTGTTATATTTCATTCGAAACACATTGTAAACGCACATTTAATAAAGTTGCAGATTGTAAAAATTTCTAAAGATGTTTGGCTTGCATTATCTGCACATTATTAAATTCATCATTATTCAAAAGAATCAGCAGAGCTTGCTCCATGAAAGCCCGCGACTGATAGATCTTCAGTGTACTTTCTAATGCCAAAAACATAACCTATTTTTTAGTGCATAGTGTAAGGTGAAAGCACTATTAAATAAATAGGTTTAACTCTAAATTCTGATTGGATAACCCATGTTCAAAGCCATTGCAAAATGCAGATGGTTATGTTTATGTGCCAAGCTGCTATGTTGCTTGGCAATTGTAAGCAGACTACATGTACAGCATCAAGTATCGTGTCTGTCCACAATAAAAATGAAAGAAAATTCAGAACATATTTGATGTTTAATATGCATGTGGGATTTTATAGTACCACTTGACATTGTCATGACTAGAAAGGATTAAAATATTTACATATGTCACTTTATGCATCTGATTCAAAATATTAAGCTAATAAGATAAATTACTTTGTGGAAAGATTAAGTTGATGCTACAATTTTTTTTTCATACTGCTATTGCCATCTGTTTTGTGGTTCCATTATTGGTAATGCTTTTACGTTTAAAAAAAAAAGACATTATAAATAAATCGCTTTTGTGAAACAGATTGACTCTTTCTTTCTTTTAATCTGTTTCTTTCCTCCCCCTCCAGCCACCTCTCACTCCCACACTAAACAACACGCTCTCTGCAGCCAGAGGGTCTGGTCAGCGGCCCAACAGATGGTAGTTAATAGGCTGGTTGTAAAGATACTTATTATTTTGTTTCGGGGCTAAAAGGTTCTATCTCATTGGTTGTTGATGTGGGTTATCTGAACTAAATCAGTGGTATTGTTCTACCGGCCATTTAATCTGGGTTTGCTCTCCCTGACTAAAACCTCTTTAACCGTTTCACATGCTCATGTATGTCCATAAGACCCACTCTGACATCCTCATTAACCCCTGCCACCACCCTCCACCCCCTGCACACTTGACCTTCAGAGCCACTCATGTTTCTTACAAAAAAAGAGAAAGAAAGCAGCATTAGAGTCTTTGGGAATAAAAGTCTTTAATGCTATCGCTCATGTCGTTTCAAACCCATATGCTATTATTGTTTTGGTTAACTTTATTCTAAACATGTGGACACCAAAGATGCAAAGTGAGGCAGTGGGACATGTAAATGTACTAGCATGTTAGCATCCTTTAAAATATGAAAAACGTTTGTATGAAAAACGTCTTTTAAAAAAAAATCCAGTTTGACTTGGTTGATGCTCTTTCCAAACACGCACATGAGACCTACACGCTGTTTCTTTCTATTTTTGGTGCACTTGCAGTGAACTTTGAAACACACATGGATCGGGGAGGTTGTATGAATTGTCAGGGGAGTGCTGGAGTTCAGCCGGGACCCGAGTTCTTTCGGTTCGTCCTGGTTTGAAAGCACGGAGTCATGCATAAACCCTGCTCTGTTAATCTGAAACTACTTCAATGCTGGGTGGATGTACTGCTCATCTAGACAAAAGACAGTTTACTCTAATGCTAAAGAGTGGAAAGAACATGTTTAAAAGTTGATTGTCTAAAATTCAAGTTACAGGGTTTAGAGAACTTTTTTTTTTTTTTGGACAGTTATCCACCCATGTGTTTTTGTGATTTTTATTTTTATTTTTTATCAGTGTTAACTCGATTAATAAATTGTATAAATTAATGCTGATATGATTAGTCTATTATCTATTACAGATAGATTCAGATTATGTTGTAAATGTAAAATATGTATATAACCTTTTTCACTGTAATTTATCTAGTTTTATTTATTTACAAAATATCAAACCAAGTGGGATTTATGGACAGAATGCACAAACACGCTTTTCACAAAAGTTTGCTGAGAAGATTATGACAACCTGTTCAGAATAAACAAAAAAACATTTTTACACATCAGATATTAGCTAGTTAAATCTCTATGAATATTTGTTAAAACAGTTTGTTACCAAATGGCTCAAATTATTTTTTGAAGAATGTGTTTGAAAACTCATCGGCCCCTCTAAAATCTGTAGTAGGAAAATGTTATTTACAATCTCACATATTTAGGAGTTTGAAGATAAACAGCACAAGTTCTGGCCCATTACCATCTGTAACAGTTGAACCCTCCAGTTTCTGATGGTGCTTTATGATCTGAAACAGACTACTACACAAACACACACATCTTTCCGTTGTGACTTTTTTGTGGTATTTATCCACCTGCAGAGGCTGTAAAGGTCTGCCGCATTGCTTCTACGTATTGCCTTCATGTGTGACTCATCCCATGACCTCTGGTAACACAGAGACAGACGGAACAAGAGAAGCAGTGTTGGTCAACATCTCATTGGCCTGAGCGGAAAGCACACAAGTATGCAGGCCTCGTTCGGCCTTTTGGGGGGAATAATGATCCAATCCTTCAGTGATAGCTGGGCTAATGCAAATGAGCAGAATAAGTGTAACTCATTAAGTGTACATTATTAGTTCAAACTAGTGAATGTAGAATTATCCAAATATTTCATGTTTCCAATGATGCCTCCTTTGAATTTAATGAAACCAGCCAATCCAACAGCTGAGCTCAGCAAAAAATCCACGTTTAGATGTAAACATCATTCAGTTTTGATTTATGAAGTCTTTTAACATTAAGGTTTCATTTTTGCAGTAATTTCCAGACGTCTTTGCGTCAGACATGACCTCTTTCATTACTTCTGGAGGCAGGATGAAAGCGAAGAGATTCTGTCTGTATTATTGGAATCTACATACAAGCACGGCTTTACTTAAGTGGTACAAAATGTTTTCGAATTTGTATGTCAAGCAGCAACATGGGAAAATGGGAAAGCAGGCACTCTTTTTTGTTCGATCACATGAAATACAGTATGTCAATGCATAATTAAAAAATGTATGCTTAATATATATATATTATGTTTCTTGTAAACAGAATATTTGTGCTGTGCATTTCTCAAATTAAGATGTATTTGTCAAAAAAAGTGATGATAATTTTTGTCTTTAGGATGCATAAAATCCTAGCTAGGAAATTAGTGAGTTCAAACTTCAGATGTGGTGTATTGAAAGAATTAAGCCATCACTTCTGGGGGGTTTTTTTCCCCCGTTATAATTTTCATAGATAAAAACTTTGATGTCACACCCACTCCATGGGTTGTTGGATCCAGGTTTCTCCATCCTTAATAACTTACATGATCAGTGTTGTTTCACCCCCTCCCCTCCATGCCCTTGTTTAATTTCCACTTCCTGCTTTATTCTTGGCTTAATCCAAACGAAAGACAGCTGTGCAGTGAAGCGAGGGGGCGGGTTATATGAGAGAAAGTGACCTCTTAGACTGTTTTAACTGATTGTGGGAACCAGAATGTGCGGTGGTGTGTAGCACTATCGATGCAAGGCAGCATGGCAGCTTTGTTTCCAACCTTCTGTGTGTGATTTCTGCTCTCCGGCGCAGGCTAAAGCAATATATCCTATATACAAAATCTGCTAAATGTGACTGTAAGACATTAAGATATTCAGGTATTATAAACATTAACATCATGATTTTCTGTAAAGCTACTTTGAGTGCTATACAAAATAAATTGTACCTTTTAACTACTGATAAGTACTGCTAAGTTCACCATGAGCAGTATGTGAAATACTGCATGTACAGTATAAGGGAAACGTATTTTTTTATGCTGTTAAGGATAATGTTTATATAATTAATAAGTTATTCACTAAACTGCCACTATATGGCAGAAGTGTTGCTATTTTTTTACCGCTCTTTTAAAATCGAAGGAAATGACTAAACCGTTTATAAGGAAACAGGACCTGAAAAAATAAAAAGAAGCTTGAGTATACAGTATGTAGATTGAACACCAAAGCAGTTTGAAAAAGTGAATTTCTGAAGACTTTGGGGCGAGGAAGAGAAAGCAACCGACTCATTGAGGGTTTAGTAAACTTTGTATTTAAATATAGATCCTTTGTCTCTTTTCCATCTTCCCTTTCTTTGTTTTTTCCCATCCACATACAGAGTTTTTTTTAATTTATCAAATGCCTCTGCAAGGTCATTCCTTCATAAAAAGAGAAAGAGGAAAGATTTTTATACATCCTCAGTTCATGTTGTCCATAGTGCAGTCTTGTGGAGAACTTGAAAGGCTTCGGTAGGGCTCCCTAGGGGAAGCCTCGACTCTGTGTCTGCTCTCTTCTGGCCTTGTTCTGGGTTCTTATAACGGGGAAAAGTGACTGTAGCGTGTCCCATCACCTCCACAGGGTCATTAAGTTCAGGGCACAGGGTGAGCCCTAAACAGGCTGGCCCAGACAGGACATCTATCTCTCCCAGCAAGGCTCTGGAGACCGCAGGGACCTTCTCACAGATGGGCTTCAGAAGAACCCACTCCCATAGCAGATGTTACAATATTGTAGCCTGGTCTTTATGTCCAGCGAGTGGCTGGTCAAAGCACACCATCTCAACAACTGTTTTTGAGAATATTTACTGTATAGCACGCCTTTAAGCATAGCCTTTAAAAATTAATGATGTACACTTTACTCGCCAGGCTGTAACAACATCCTGGATTCCAATATTTAAACAAGTTAGAAAGATGAATTTAGATGTAACAGTTTAGCGAGGCCATGAGAGAGGATTTGTGAATGGCAGTTTAGCAGCGCAGCTGATCCCAATAGGTCACATTAATACACCGGTTGATACCATAGAGAACTTAATTCAATTCAAAACAAGCACCTATTTAAAAAGTATGCAATTTTTGGACACACGCCTTGGTATAAATAATTTTTTGGGGAATCTGTCTGATCCAGTTCTCAAGTTTAACTACTTAAAAGAAAATGTTGTTAATGAATTATGACAACTCTCAGCCTGTTTCTATTATGGCTAGTAAATGACTTCAGATTAACTGAAAAAGTCATATGGAACACTTATGTGATTATGTCCTTTCTGAAAACTTTCATTGTATTTAAAACGAGCAACCAACACATTACTAAAAATAATTTTTATTATAGGGACCAATTCTTACTAGTCAAGTCAAGTCACCTTTATATAGCACTTTAAACAAAATACATTGCGTCAAAGTAACTGAACAACCTTTATTAGAAAAACAGTTTGTCAATAATGCAAAATGACAGTTAAAGGCAATTCATCATTGAATTCAATGATCTCTGTTCAGTTTAAATAGTGTCTGTGCATTTATTTGCAATCAAGTCAACAATATCACTGTAAATGACATGACCCCAACTAAGCAAGCCAGAGGCGATAGTGGCAAGGAACCAAAACTCTATCGGTGAAAGAATGGAGAACAAAAACCTTGGGAGAAACCAGGCTCAGTTGGGGGGACAGTACTCCTCTGACCAGACGAAACCAGTAGTTCAATTCCAGGCTGCAGCAAAGTCCGATTGTGCAGAAGAATCATCTGTTTCTTGTGGTCTTGTCCCGGTGGTCGTCTGAGACAAGGTCTTTACAGGGGATCTGTATCTGGGGCTCTAGTTGTCCTGGTCTCCGCTGTCTTTCAGGGCTATAGAGGTCCTTTCTAGGTGCTGATCCACCATCTGGTCTGGATCCGGGTGACTGCAGTGACCCTCTGATCTGGACAGACTGTATTTGGTGGCTACGGTGACCTTAGAATAAGAGAGAAACAAACTAATATTAGCGTAGATGCCATTCTTCTAATGATGTAGCAAGTACATCGGGTGTTATGGGAAATGTTCCCGGTTCCGGTTTACCTAATTAATGCAGCCTAAAAATCCTTTAACGGATTTGGATATTAGTAGCATATTAGTGTGTTATGTGTAAGCCAGGTTAAAAAGATTGGTCTTTAATCTAGATTTAAACTGCAAGAGTGTGTCTGCCTCCCAAACAATGTTAGGTAGGATATTCCAGAGTTTAGGTGCCAAATAGGAAAAGGATCTGCTGAGTTTTGAGAATGCAGCGGACATGAAGGATTATAATGTAACAAGAGCTCATTCAAATACTGAGGTGCTAAACAATTCAGGGCTTTATAAGTTATAAGCAATATTTTAAAATATATATGATGTTTGAGCCAGTGCAGTGTTGACAAGACAGGGCTAATATGGTCATACTTCCTGGTCGTAGTAAGAACTCTTGCTGCTGCATTTTGGACTAGCTGTAGTTTGTTTATTGTGCAGAACAACCACCCAATAAAGCATTACAATAATCTAACCTTGAGGTCATAAATGCATGGATTAACATTTCTGCATTTGACTTTGATAGCAGTAATTAAGATATATTTTTGAGATGGAAAAATGCAGTTTTACAAATGCTAGAAACATGGCTTTCATGTTTCCTGATGATATCTCCCAAGGATAACATGTGTAAGGGAAACAGGTCAATTTAGCTCAAAGGGAGTCATTTAAGATTTTAAAGGGAATTTGAACAGAATCACTGTTTCATGGCTGATCACTGAGACGGTCGCAATTCAGTGAATGGGACGTTTAAGATCAAATCTGCACTGGATATTAATACCCAAAGTAAAGTGAAAACACCATCAATTAGCACAGTAAAAAGATCAGAAGTTTAATACATTAACTTGTAAGCACAAATCACAAGATACTTCTCTTTTCAATATGAATAAGGCTTTATTAGATAAATCTAAGACATATACACTAATCTAACACATAAGAAAGTCAGGGAAGAATGAGTTTTAAGAGAACGAAAATGTGGAATCCCAAGTTTACAGCAATACGTGAAATTGCATAGACCTGAACAGCCATCAATCACTTAATTAACCCTAGCATTGAGTTCCTCAATGAGGTTAAAATTATATTAGATACACCAGTACAAATGTGAGTCTGGAGTAGTCACTTGCATCTCCTGTGTAACGGGGGAACCGTTAAACCGTTTGTTGTTGTTGACAGGGGGTTTCCTGAGGTTGCTGATTGGCTGGAAGTTCTGTAGTCGCTGAAGTAACGTTTTGGGAAGCCCGTGGTTGGGCGATGGCTGAAAATGCGGAGTTGTGGACTGGCTGAAGTTGAACGGGCACTCGAGGTCAGACTCGGAGACACGGCGTTAAAAAACTTAACTCAGAACACGAAACTCTCAATGGAAAAGAAAAGAAACTAAAGTTAAAGAACAGAAGTAAAGTTTGACGAGACTAGGTGGTGTTTCTTCTCATCGTGGCTAAGTAGCAGCAGGCATACAGGCCGAAGCATGCTGGAACCACGCTCAAGAACGCTAACAGTGATGACTAAAAGCATGACTAAAAGTAAAGTGCAAAGCTAAAAGCAGGCATGACTAATAGCAAAAGCTAAGAAGCAAAGCTAAAAGCAAACTAAAAGCATGATTTTATTGTGTCCTGAGTATTTAAACTGGCTTTTTGGCCACACCTCAAATGTTGTCTTGACCAATTAGATATTGTCTTTGCTCGGGGTATCATAAATCATATTTTATCTTATCAAGCATGTGGTACTAATTTTCCCGCTCTTGCAGGGTATAATTTTGGACATGATTCCTATAACAAGAATAAGATAAATTTGACAAATAACTGATGGTCAGAAAAAATTCAAGCAAACAGATTCAAACACATACATACTAAACATGAATATGTCTCCTTAAGCTATCCAATTGTTATTAAAAGACATACACAATAAGTGAATATAAACATGATAGTCAAATGTTGGGTTACATATAAATTAATATGGAGTTAAGTATAAAGGTTAAGAGGGCCCCTTAGCAATTTCAGTCTGGTTCTGCTAGGTGGGGGGAAGTCAATCCAAGGATCTTGTTTATTACTCTCATGGGTTTACATGTGCTGGCCGGCATTGCATCTTGATTACTTGCCCCAAATTTGACAATCTCTTCTCCAAATTGAAATTGTCAATAATTGTTCTAGTGGTGTTATTGTTGAAAGCTGTTCTGTGAAAGAGTTGGTTGGTTGGTTATCTTGCTTCGGACTTGTGGCATAGGAATGATTTACAACCTCCTGTTGCCTGCCTTTCTGAGGAATTCGGCTTGTGTTTCAACCACAGTCCTGATCGACTCTTTAATCTGTCTGTTTTGGGTCTGATACGCTACACATGTAAAGCATGAAGAGTAGCGACCCTAGTACTGAGCCTTGAGGTACTCCATACTGCACTTACTACCTTTTCTAGTATCTTGGACATAACAGGGAGATTCGAGATTGGTCTATAATTAACTAGTTCTTTTGGTCAAGTTGTGGTTTTTTGATGAGAGGCTTAATAACAGCCAGTTTGAAGGTTTTGGGGACATATCCTAATGACAATGATGAATTAATAATAGTCAGAATAGGATCAACGACTTCTGGAAGCACCTCTTTTAGGAGCTTAGATGGAATAGGGTGTAACATACATCTTTAGGGTGCGAGTATGCTCATTATACCATGGTGTCTGACTGTTTTCCTTAACCTTCCTTAAGCGTAAAGGTACAACTTTATTTAAAATGCTAGAAAAGAGAGAGTCCATAGTTTTTGTTATATCATCAAGTTGTTCTGAGGTTTGGATATGCTAAGGAATTCAGATACATCAGGAAGATAACTTACAAAGCAGTCTTTTGTGGTAGAAGTGATGGTTCTTCGATACTTGTAACAAGGAGTAGAATTTACAATTTTGGCTTTACGAAGTTTGCACAAAACTAAATAATGATCTCAGATATCATCACTTGGCTGCATAATTTCAACACCATCAACATCAATTTCATGTGACAGTACTAAATCTAGTGTATGATTTCGACAGTGAGTAGGCCCTGAGACATGTTGTCTAACCCCAAAAGAGTTCAGAATGTCTATAAATGCTGATCCCAATGCATCTTTTTCATTATCAATATGGATATTAAAATCACCAACTATTTAAACTTTATCTGCAGCCAGAACTAACTCGGATGTAACAACAGCAAACTCTTTAATAGTCTGTATGGTGCCCTGGGGGCCTGTATACGGTAGCCAGTACAAACAGCACAGGGGATTTATCATTAACATTGGTTTCTCTGGATAATGTTATATGAAGCACCATTACTTCTAACGAGTTATACTTGAAGTCTGCCCTCTCAGAAATTCTGAAAACATTGTTATAAATTGAAGCAACACCTCCCCCTTTGCCTTTGGACGTGGCTCGTGTTTATAACAGTGATCTTGGGGGGTGGACTCATTTAAAATAATGTAAGCATCAGGTTTTAGCCAGGTTTCTGTCAAACAGAGCACATCTAGATTATAATCAATTATCATATTATTTACAAAAAGTGCTTTGGTAGAAAGGGATCTGATATTCAATAAGCCGAGCTTTATCATTTGTTTATCCGTGTTGCATCTGTTTTTTATTGGTTGAACTTCAATTAAATTGTTACTCTTAAATTGGTTTGGACGTTTTTTGTATTTTCTAGTTCTGGGAACAGACACAGTCTCTATAGTGTGATATCTAGGTGAAATAGTCTCTATGCTGACGATTAACTGACCTCTGTGACGTGAGGCAGCTAGCAGATGGTCGGTTTAGCCAGTCTATCTGCTTCCTGACCTGGGCCCCAGTTAGTCAAGTATAAACTCTAAGACTATGTGCCATATTTCTAGAGAGAAGAGTGGAGCCACCCCAGGAGGGATGAAGACCATCTCTTTTCAACAGGTCAGGTCTGCCCCAGAACCTTATCTAATTGTCTATGAAACTTATGTTATTCTGCGGGCACCACTTAGAGATCTTGCCATTGAGTGATGACAATCTGCTATGCATCTCGTCACCACGGTATGCAGAGAGGGGACCAGAGCATATTACAGTGTCTGACATCATGCTTGCAAGTTCACACACCTTTTTAATTTTATTTTTGACTGGCGAAGTCAAACATCATTAGCGCCAGCATGAATAACAATCTTACTGTATTTACGTTTAGCATTAGCCAGCAAATTTGCCAAGATGTCAGGCGCTCTGGCTCCCTGTAAACATTTGACTATGGTGGCTGGTGTCTCTATATTCACATTCCTATAATAGAATCTCCAATAACTAGAGCACTTTCATCAGGTTTCTCAGTGGGTGCATCACTGAGTGGGGAGAACCTTTTAATTTTTTGATCAGAACAGAAGAGCGGTGTTTTGACTCATGACTATGCCGCCTCACTGTCACCCAGTTGCCCTGCTGCAGGGCCTCTATTACCGGAAACGAACAATGTACAGGAATCCCTAAACTAGATGCATCCAAAGCTGTATCTAAAGCCCTAACATTCTTACTGTCCTCAATTAAAGTTTGGAAATATGTCTCTAATTCTGAAATCTTCCCTGTCAGCCTAACTTTTTCCCTCCATTTATCATATGTGAATCCCTCATCTGCGACAGAGATAGATAAACTGTACATGTGGCAAGAGGAGCAAATAACAATAGCAGGAGAAGCCATTACTCACCGTGCTTGATGAAATATTCTTACCACAGTTGTTTGATGAACTTGTGAAAAACTGGAGCGAGAGAGAGGAGAGGAGAAAAGAAAACAGCGATAGGTACGAATGAAAATGCTAATGACAAGCTAACGAGTGCTAACGCTATTAACTAGTTGCTTATTAGCATGTCTATAATTAACATATTGGCTGTTTATTAATACTTATAAAGCACATAAAAATCTGCATGACCATATTCTACATCCCTAGTCCAACTACTACCTTACTAGCCATTAATGAGCAGCAAATTAGGAGTTTACTGAGGCAGAAGTCGTTCACAACAATAATTGGACCTTAAAATAAAGTCTGACCTCAGACAAACACCTTGAGATGTATTGGTTGCTATTAGTAAGGACATTCATATCAGGATTCTCTATTTAAAAATGACTAATCTGTATCATATTCATTAGACCACAAAGATGATAAAGAGATTTAATTAACTTCTATCTTTCCATCTATCTATACCTTGACGATCCCAAACTTTTGAAAACTACTGAGTATATGTCATTTGAGGCATAATTTCATATTTAAGACACATTTTCTAAATAAATAAGCAAAAACCAAAAGTTCTTATGATTGTTCCTGTTCTCCAATTCATATGAACTGACTGACCTTAAATAGCACTGTGGTGAATCACACTTATAGTCTCTGTTAGAGATGAGTAAGCTCCTCTTTCACCATGAGATGAGTTGCATTCAGGAGCTTTGTTTGACTTTAGGCTCACTCTGGTGCAGTCACTATTATTGCTGTCTTGCACTGGTATACATCATGATTATCAGCATGTGAGTGTTTGTTTACCCATGCAACTATTTAGACTATCCATAGATAAAACGGAGATTACTTCTCATTACCCATGACCCTTTGTAATGACTGGGGTGCCAGACAGACTGAGAGGTCTCCATTTTTCTGTCTTTCTGAGCTCAGCCATGTTGGCAGTGGAAGTGCTGATGACTGTGCAATGTCTTGGCTGGAGACAGAGAGGAACAAGGCCCACCTGTCTGTCTGTCAGCAGACCCTCCGCGCCAGCCATCCAGCCGGCCAAGACACACTTCATTAGGATCAGTCCAGTGGCCTCTACCTGGCTTCTCTGCCTCATGCCTGTTTCCAGAACTGTGGATGAGAGGCCAAATCATATCTTTTATTGCCCTCTTGTCCCAATCCTTCACAAGGCATCATATGTCATAGATGAATGTGTGGTTCACAAAAAAAAAAAAAAAAAAAAAAAAAAATTTATAAAGTATTTTCCAATATAATATCTAAACATCCTTAAAACAAAATAAATTTACTTCTGAATTTCTTTCATTAAAATATTATAATTTTTATAACTATAACAATAGATTCATTTACTATACTAATTCTAAAACTATATTAATTTAAATGTAAATTTTTTTCAGAGAATATATCTTAATAATATATATATATATATATATATATATATATATATATATATATATATATATATAATAATAATAATATTTTTATTAATAAATGCTACTGCTACTAATAATGATAATAATCAGCAGTATTTTGAAAACGTTTTCAGTATTTTTAATAAACATTTTCAGGAAATATAGCTTGAATTATGATGATGATGATGATTATTATTATTATACTACTGCTAATAACATAATAATCAGTAGAAGCCTATTTTGTAAAAACATTTTCAGTGTATATATCTTGAATGATGATGATTACCGTATTATAAGGAAGATGATTGTATTGATTATGATGATGATGATGATGATGATAATTATTATTATACTACTAACAATAGCAATAATAATAATTTTTTGGGTCATTATTTTTATATTTTATTACTAAATATCATTGCTACTTCTAATAATAAAATAATAGTAATTATTATTATTATGATTAATATGCTTAAAAACAGTGGAGTGAGACAAATGTATTGTGCAAAGTACAAATACTTTAGAGGGAAAGATGTTCTTGCTTTAAGAATGTTTAAATGTTTTTATTGGAAAACAAGACAAAAATACTGATACAAGAAAAAAAGGCAGTGTTCTGGAGTATTCAGAATGAGAGGGTTGGGGTTGTGTATTGGTATGTCACAGTTCTATCATGTAAGTGAGACCGGACCGCAGCATGCTGTACGTACACATACCGTCTGACGCTGGTCTTCATGCTGGAAGACACTGAAGTAAATACGGCTTATGCAAGACTGTCCGACAGCACATCACACAATGAGACGCTTGTGACAGGCTGGAAACAGTCAATTCTGTTTCATTCTTTTATTTGCAGCCGTCTTGCGAGTCTAATGTGGGGGAATATTTTTTTTTTTTAAAGCAGCAAGTTTCTTTTTGCATTTTTCTTAACTCCCAGAAAGGGCATGACTTTTCACACAAAATTACTTTCACAGAATGTAAAAATTTCTGTATAAGTAGACTTTCCCTAGTTCCCAAAGAGCAGAGTTTTTCCCTCTCTGTAGATACTAAGGCAGGAGCGTGTGGGAGGCAGTTATGTCATCCTCCTCTTGGGGAGTTACCATGCTGCTGGTGTTGTTAGGTAACTGCGGCACAGCCCTGAGCTCCACTCAACTTCACTGAAAAGAAAAACAGGACTTCAAATCCATCTGTTACATCTAATGATCAGGGCCACGAGTGGAAAACAAACCACAGAACCAGCCCTGCAATCAGCTCTGCCTGTTTAACACGTTTATAAATGCAACTTAAGTAACCGCCGGTTATAAAATTCCTGACGTTCATGCATTTTTTTGTTCTCAAGGGTCCTGACTCATGGGAGCATCAAAGGACATGAATGGACTGTATGTGTAAAAACAAAATAATGCAGATATGTGTTTGAGAAAGAGAGAAATAAAAGTGAAAGCGTGACACTGTGATTCATCACGAGATTGTCAAGCATGGCAGATAATGGCCATCATGACATGGTCACAATGTGAATGTGGAAAGGGGAGGCGGTGTTGAAACATTTGCTTCTCCTTTTGATTTCTGTCCTGAGCTGAGTGTGTCCCGGGTCACTGCCATCTCCCCCTGTCAGCCACAGAACAAAGAGGACTATGTATTACACAACATGGCCACAAATTGTATCCCATTGCTTTTTTTTTTTAAGCATTAAAGACACAAATAATTATTTGATGTGTTAGAACAGAATCTGTTATTTAACCCTGAATTAACATGAATAATTGTTTTAAAATTGCCCCTCTTAGAGTAAAAATATTCTGTCCCACCTTGAGATGTATTAACAAACAATTCAAATTATAAATGTAAATAATCATACTAATGTTTCATAAATAAATAGATGAACAGCATGAGAACGGATCTTGAATTACGATTATTTTTAAGATGATAATAGTTATTATTACTAATAGTAGTACTTTATTATTTTTATCATCAATATTATACGTAAAACAGTTTGTCAACAAGTTCAAGTATGCAAAATGCTAATATTTTATGGGAAGAAAATTAAGAAATAAAAGAAACTTGTTTGTATGATGTTTTATTGCTAAACAACAAAAACGTTCTGATCAAGAAATATATTTTTTTATAGTCTAGAATAATAGAGTTGGGGGTTGTGTATTAAAAGAGTAGATCGTTGTATTTGTTATCTAGGTCACACTTTATTTTGATATTTTGACATTTTACTAACTATAAGTAACTTTGCAATTAAAGATCAATTAATTTGCAACTAAATGTCTGCTTACTCTCAGAGTAGACTGTTAGATTTGGGGTAAGTAGAATAATGTATACAACATACTGACTATGAGAAACTTTGCAAATATAAGTTATGGATCCATCAAAATAAAGTGTTAGAAGATATTAAGCAGTCTACTATTACTCTAAAGCCTGCTAGTTGAGAGACTATTAGTAGAATGTCTAAAATGGACTATCAAAATAAAGCATTACCATTATATATTATATATAATCATAAAAACAATTTGCTAATGGGATGTGTACAGTAATAATGTATAATAATCTCTGAGAAGCAGCTTATTTGAGTCATGTTTCCCAGACAGGGTGAAGATCTCTCATTAATAACATTTAAATGGGATTCTGTATTCAATTATATTTAACATAGTGCTTAATGATAGTGAAAACCTGATGAAAACAAACTTCGACTTGAAACCTTAAATAATAACATCCTAAATTCAAATGATTTCTTCTGAAGGGTTTGTCGAATGGCTCGAGTGAATTCATTTCAAACAGCAGACACGGTGCTATCAAAGATCAGCGGTGAAGATGACATGCTCATCAGTTTGTGCATTAAACCAATTTCTCTTGGAAATGAGTGAGATTCATGCACGCAGGTTATGTAACCAGTCTCTCTGCGGCTCCTGGAGGTCCGACAGTGAGGCCTTTATTTATAGATAACAGGGTAGAAGGGTAAATCAGGTCATTAACATTAACAGATCTCCAGTCAGGCTCCAGACAACAAAGTGTGGTTTGAGGTTTTAACTTGGATCTCTTTTTAAACCTAATAGAGATATATTTAAAATCAAAGTTTATTTTCTGGGCACAAAGATGTATCCCATACGGCAGTTTATTTACATAAGGTTATAAATATTTCTTCGTTCTGTTGAGAAAATCTAAATAGTCCCCAAGAGCAGTTTTAGAGAAGTTAAAAAGAGAGAGGGAAAAAAAGAACTACATTCGTTTTCATGATTTTTTTTTTTTCTCAGCTGACATGAAAAGCACCTTCAGCATGAGACTGAAGTCATGAGTTCAGCCAGAACTAGAGCTGTAATGGGCAGCTGGCAACAAAAACCATGAGGCCTACTCAAGTAAAACAGTCATCACACTAATGCATTTGGCCAGAAAAAGCAAGACTAGATTGCCCAACAGAATTTTCATATGAGTGAGATAATTTCATTTCAGTAACAAGTATACATGTACTTGAGTGAAAACAAGATGATTTGTGTTCATGGATATGAACATTACAGCTTCAGTTTAGGTCTCAATACTCAATTGACAGCTATTGTTTTCAAGAAATGTTTAACCACCATCATTAAAAAAAAAAAAAAAAAAAAAAGTTAATATTTGCAAAAACAGAATTTTGAATTCAAAAATCATGTTTTATTATGTTTTTGTGTTTTATCGTGTTAGCTCTATTTTTAGTTATTTTTTAACCTAATGAAACTAACTCAACTGCAGTTTGATTGAGATTAATTGGAATGCACAAGGGAAACAAAATAGATGTCTGAAAATGTATTTAAAATTAGAGCTATCCGTTTTTGCAAATTAACTATTATTAAAAAAAAAATTAAAAATTAAAAAATCTAGGTTACAATAAGAAATTCACGATGCAAATGAATGGGGCCAACTTGTAAGTTTAAAAATAAACACTTATGCAATATGAAACATTATTTTAGTGTGAAAGAATCACTTACTAATAAACTTGTGAAATGCATAAAGTTTAAAACTTAAATACACAATGTTCAATACTGCAAGTTCCCCATAACATTGAGAATGAGGGAGTCAAAATAAATTTTTGTGGTAATCAACAAATGCTAGAAAAAAAGGGGTGGGGGAACGATTTAATATCGACAAATAGCTGTCAAAAACAACAAACTGACAAGAATGAGACTTTATTGGATTTACGTGGAGTTTATAACACTAAGATAAAGGGCAGTTTACACATACAATTACAAACAAACGTGATTTGTATGAGCAACATGATTACCTGTACAATATTTCATACATGGTTGGTTTGTGTATTCTCAGTGCATAGGCATTACACACAGAGCAACTGTTGCACAGCACAATAGTATCTGAACAGGCTGAAACGGAGTAAGGCTGTTTTCTTAAGAGACTGAAAATATACCGCGTTTACATTACGTGAAAGTAAAAACCCTCTGGGGAGAAGAATGATTTCGAATGGAGCATGGCCAAAGTCCAAAGGGCCCCCAGCGCAAGTCTAGCTGGACGATTTAGTGCACAGTACCACCCCATCTATCCATCCAACCATCCGCATGCATGACATGATGTCCTACAACAGTTTTTAAAGCGTACTTTTTCTTAAAACTGTAAACGAGAGGCACTTTGTGGCAACCACAGGCATCATAACAACATATTGCACAAATCAGCTAAGAAAGAGTGACGTGAAACATATACACTGGCACCTTCGAAAGACGTTTTGTTTTTCATTAAAGCTGAAAATGAATTTTTCATGCTGCCTGTGAGCTCCACACACCCGTGCCACGTACAAGATGTCTGAGGGTCTGTGTATAAAGGTACTGTGGCTAAATTGTCAAGGGATGCGTCCCGTTGCAGAGACGATCTGAGGCTTAAGGATAGGTCACCTAAAAATGAACATTCATCATTTTCTCACCCTCATGCTCTAAATGACACGTAACAATTAAATGTGAAATAAAGTATACTCACACAAACATACTAAATTTTTACATGGCGGAACCCAAATGACTTTCACTGTGTGGATAAAAACAGCTGAAAAATTCTCCAAAATATCTTCTTGTTCATACAGGTTTGGAAAGACACAAGGGTGAGTAAATGATGACAGAACATTTAGGTGAACTATCCTTTTAAATTCAAGTTCATCATGTGATACTCTTCAGTAGAGTCATACATTAAACCGCTAAACATTTAAAACACATCAGCGTACATTTAGAAGGACTATGGGAAATACCTGCAGGGTCATTGCCAGAATGTGAACGAATACTTTCATAAATAGTCGCTTTATTCATTTTTTTTTTCTATTTTACGCTTTCTTTAAAAAAAAGAAAAAAAAGAAAAAAGGATTCAGTCAATAAAAACACATTTGATTCTATTGGGATGCACAGAGACAATATTAACGTATTTTCATTTAACCTCTATCCTCTATTTTTGATTACTGTAAAGCATTTCCAGAAAAGAAAATTACAAAAATAAAACGAGAACAAAAGATAAAAATAAAAAATACTGTGGACCGCTGACTGAAACCCTGCAAAGACCTGTAACAGTGCAAATGTCTAGTACAATATGTTGCTCTATTATAGTAGCTTTAAATAAGTCAGTGCTTGGGCAGAATGGTAGGTATCAAAGCAGTAGAAGAGTAAGCATTGTCAACTTCAAGTAAGGCAAAGAATACCTCCCGTGGGCCCTGCCTCCTCCTCGGAGCACAAAGAAAATCATAACACAAAAATGATTAAGCTTAATTTTGGCAGGTTTTCAGTGATGTGATAAAATGTAAACAAAATGAGAATCCTTGATAGGCTTGCTTTTATTCCTGGATTGGTTAGTGTACAATCTCATAAAGGAAGGCCCAGTCTCCTCATGTCAGGGAAACGTATTCTTTCTCTAAAGGAAGGCGAGATGTATGGTGTGCAGTGGGCTGGTGAGAAGAGTGAAACTTTAACAGTACGAGAAAGGCAGCTTACTCACTACCCTTCTTAGTGAAGATTCTTGCCCAAGAGACTGAGAAAAGTTTTTTTTTTTTTTTTTTGGTCTGGCCACATCAGCCAGATGAAAAAAAAAAAAAAGATTTGGCATGCTTAAAAGAAAATTATACATTTAAATATTCTCATATATAGGGCTTTAATATTTCTGAAGCAAGCACAAGACTGTGTAAAATCCGTAGCTGCACTATGCTCATTCCAATGGGAACGAGGCCTGTTCAAGAATATAAAAAAAAAAAAAAAAAAAAAAAAGGACTAGCTAGTGAGGGACATCAAATTGTAAGAAACTAACAATGCACCACACAGTGCATTTAAATGCTTGCACCATGAGATTCTTTGCTCCAAAATGACTGAACTATACATTTAGAGTTTAGTTTAGCAAGCACCATTGCTGGATAAATGATCCAGATTTCATTAGATCATGCAGATAAGGCTACAAAAACATGTTATAGGGAGCCTGAAATCTGATGTCTGACACAGCCAGGAAGAAAGAAAAACCAATGTAAACGCTGTTAAAATCTAATCAAAACTTGCATCCAAGGTTGATACATTCAGAAAAGGGTTTCTCCATGTTGACATGCATTAAACGAAATGCTGTACACCATCAAACCCATTCTGACCAGAGATCGCTGTAGTTAACCGTGGCCACAGAGCCCTCAAGCAAGATTGATCCATCCCCACAACATTCTAAAGAGGAATTTTAAGACTGACACTACCTTGAGCTCAAAGCACGACCCTTCAAGAAGTGAAACAGAAAAACAAAAGCATTCTGTGTGAGCTGATTTAAACAAGTGCCCATTGTTAATTCTATAAATGAAGTGTCACTGAAGTGTCATCTGCAGAAGAAAGAGTGATGGTAATTTCTTCTTCCCAAATACAAATTGTAAATGACTTTAGAAACCTTTCTTTTTTTCTTTTTTTAGAAAAACATTGAATAATATTTATTCGACAACATGGAAACGGATTCCAATAACATGCACACCTTCGATCAACATTATTGCAACACTGGTTTCCCTGTTGTGTTGTATGTATATCTGCATTAAAAAAAAAGAAATCATGATAATAATAATAATAATAATAATAATAATAGTAATACCAATACATGGTGGAGCTATACGTCATTTTCTGCCACGGTGTCATGTAGTTTAGTAGAATCATTACCACCTCCATTCTTGTAGTAGTAATGATGATGAAAGCAGACTAAAAAAGAAAAATGGCAAGAGACGCAGTTTCCACTGCACAGCAGAGCCTGACTGACACATGGCGGCCTTCCAGCAGCATGAGAAGGGTTTCACAGTAGGTAGGACAGACTAAAGGAGGACAGACATGGGGGCGTGAATGTTGATTAAAGCACTGGCCTAGGTTTCAACAGGTTGATGGAGCAGCTAATTTTGAACTCCACTGAATTTCTCCCATAAACGATCTCCCATCCTGACTGGGCTTCCTTTCTCATGTTACGGCATGAACATGTATTTACATAATAGCTAATGACGCTGTTTTCCATTGAACATCAGTGTTGATACTTCATGGAGCAGGGTGAATGAACAAAAGAAAATTGGTCAGCATTTTTGTCCCTACAACTGGTAGCATTTGTGTGACGTGTGTCCTAATTCTGCTTGAGAAAAAAAAAAAGAAACTGGGTGGAAAAAAGTACTTTCATATTCAAGTTTTCTCCTTTATACAACTCTATTATGTATGGTTTCTTTTTACTTCCCATAAAAATATTTCAAACTTTAGTAATCTGTTCTTCATCATACGGTTCATTTTCAGGGTCTGAGTCTGTTGTGTCCGAATACCGGTAATGATCCGGTTCATTATCGCTAACATCCGGTGTTACAGACGTAGAAGTGCTGGCCTCCGAGTTGGATGGTTCCTCCACTGGTTTTGTGAAGTACAGCTTCACCTAATGGGGGGGGGGAAAGCACATTTTAGCCATTTGAACATTTGTGGCTTGGAACATCAAACTTTGGATAAGCCTTTCACCAGTTTAACACCTTAATGATCAGCAACTGGACGGAGATCAGCAAAAGTTCTTAACACACCTTGAAGTTTGGAGAGAAGTATCTGTTGGCTTTATCCTTATTGGCTTTATCCAAGTTGTTCTTGGTTAAAGTCAGGATTAGATAATCCTTGTCATTCTCTCCCCGTTCCGTGGTTTGGATCCCATCCTGTTCCTTCACTAAACCTCCGTTTTCAACCTTCTCCGAGTTCTCATCTGGTCCAGGGATGAAAAAGGTGTTCACCCAGAAGTGAAACATCTTATCCTGGTTAACAAAACAAATCATATTATAAAATAAGGCTTCATTAACAATAAAGTTTTTATTTGTATATCACTTTCACAAAAAAATTAAAATTCAAAGCATCTTTAGGAGACATTCATAATGGTAATGTTTGTAATCGCTTTATAATCCACACTGAGCAGTTTAGACAACACAAAGATGTTTTACAAGCTAAGATCAGCACTTTTAGAGGTTCATCTCCCTGGAACAGTTGCCTCACAGGTCTTTCTAAGTGTTCAGTTGTGTCCTGTTGCATTAATTCTTCAGATATTAAAAACAGGGAATGTGTCTTATCAGTTATATACATCGCTTCTGCATTCTAAGTATTGCATTCAATGATGACGCACACAAACCAGGATTAAGATGAGGAAGCCGACTCTGAAAGAAAAGCAAGCAATTTGGATGCTAAAAGAAAAGAGGAAGTCAATCAGAAATATTGGAAAAATAGGGCATTGAGAAATCAAGAGTTTGTAAACTACCGGCAACATCAGCATTCAACGATGACCTGATCAGCTGAGAAAAACAACAGTAGTTGATGACGGACAAATAATGGAAAAAGCTGGGGTGATGTCAATCTACAGTCCTCAGGAGAATTTGACACAGAATTACAGAAGCTACACAGCAAGATGCAAACCTCTGATCAGCACCAAAAATAGAAAGGCAAGATTCTTCACAAATGTGAGCCAGTAGAATTTGGAACAGAGTTGATGGACCGATGAGACAAAGATTAACCTTTATCTAAGCGAAGTGTGGAGAGAAAAAAGGGAACTGCAAATTATCCTAAGCATACAAACTCATCTGTGAAGCTTGGTGGAGGTGGTTTCTTAGCATGGACATGCATGGCTGTATCTAGAACAGGACCTCTTAATTTTAATGAAGACTTAATATATGATAAAGGCAAGATTCTTCACAAATTTGAGCCAGTAGAATTTGGAACTGAGTTGATGGACCGATGAGACAAAGATTAACCTTTATCTAAGCGAAGTGTGGAGAGAAAAAAGGGAACTGCAAATTATCCTAAGCATACAAACTCATCTGTGAAGCTTGGTGGAGGTGGTGTCATGGCAAGGACATGCATGGCTGTATCTAGAACAGGACCTCTTAATTTTAATGAAGACTTAATATATGATGGCAGTAGCAGAATTAATTTGGAAGGGTACAATATCATTTTGGCTACCAATATTCAAGAAAATGCCACCAAATTCATTTGAAAGCACATATTGGGTCAGGACAATGACCCAAAACACCCTGCTAGTTCAGTCAAGGACTTTATCAGGGCAAAGGAATGTAAAGTCTTTGTAAAGCATAAGACCAAGAGTCTGGTGATGTCTATGGGTTGCAATGCAAACTCACAGCTCTGATTGCATGCAAGGAATCTAAATATTAGCTTTTAATCTTTTACATCTGCCTTAAATTCAAATGTTCCAATACTTATGCGTACATCAAATAGTGGGATGAACTTTTAAAGTGCTGTCCTTAATATTTGGTAAAACATGTTTGTGTCAAAAGACCTAATAATAACAACCACAACATGTGACATTCTGTATTTTTGTCGCATATTCATCTTTTAATCATATTTGCAAATGTCTTGACTCCACAGCATAGAAAGCAATTTTGTCTTTAGTGTTCCAATACTTATGGAGGGCACTGTATATGCATGCATGCAGCATACATGCATATATATATATATATATATATATATATAGGCTGGGATAAACGATTATTTTTTAAACGATTAATCTAGCGATTATTTTTTCGATGCATCGATTAATCTAACGATTAATTTTTCCGGACTGATTCGATTTCGATTATCTCCCCATTAATTGACTACTAACAATTTATACATGTTGATTTACATATCTGAATGAAAAAAACATGAATTCCTTAACATTGCAATATATGTTTATTACTCTTAAAATTACAAAATAAAAGACTAAGAATGCATTACTTTGCACTTGTATAGAGATAGCATTCAATAAAACCTTGAAGCCTTGAAAACACATAGCTTACTGAAACAAGCTTACTGAACACATAGGGCCTAGCTTACTGAAAAAAAAAAGTTCTTTCAGATGAAAACAACAACAACTTGATGTCTAGCATTCAATAAAAAGGTCACCCAAAATACTTGTTTAGAGCAATTGAAAGAATACAGTAACCAATGTAAACTTGAGGGCTTTAAGCTAATACAGAGAGTGCTTTTCCAAAAAAAAAAAAAAAAAAAAAAAAAAAAAAAAAAAAATGAACAGTGGGAGCCAGCAGCCTATCATGGAGAAAAAAAAATCTCCGAATGCTCCACGTGAAACTTTGGCGTTCCGCCCTTTTTCTATCGTGTCTAATGATTTTAATTAATATGCACAAGGGAGAGAGAGAGCAAGAATCGCTCGTGTTGTTTGAAGACTGTGAGTGTGCGCGTGCAGCTGGGGCTCTCTCTCGTACGTGTCATTCTATTCTACATCACTCACCGATCAAATAAGGCTTTGACAGCCGCCAAAAAAAAGATCAATTTAGAAAAAACCCTGGATTGGTTATATAACGTTGGACAGAATGTTGATCCGGCAATCGCGTATATTCAGCACACATAAGGTAAACGTTTTGCAAACTTTTTTTTGAGAAATAAAAACAGGTCGACGAATCGATGCGCATATTTTGCGTCGACATCATCGATTCATTTTTTTTTTTTTCAAAAGCATAATATACGCCATTATATTCCATGTGCCAAAACAACATTTAGGTTGAATTTCAAGCATAATAAACACTATATTGTGATCTATACTAATATGATGATATAAATTATTCATACTGTGATAATATTTAGGACGTACAACCCACTCTTACAAAAACATTCTTAAAAAAAAAAAAAAAAAAAAAAAACTGCATTTCTGTAACATAACATTACATTTACTATTATGCAGCAATAAAGTAAAGCAATAATGATCAGTCAGAGTGTGTGACATACCTTTTTCATCATCTTGTTCTGCTTGTGGAAAAACTCCACCTTGATGTCTCCACACACAGGCAGCAGCTGTGGAAAATCAAAGTACATGTACTTCTCCTCTCGCCTTGTGTGCGCTGGGTTAGACGTGTGGATTTTCACCTTCAGCTGGTACACCACAAACTGAGGATCTGCAAAATAAAACAATGTTTAATTGCTCTACCAGCCTTGTGCAACACACAAAATGTGAGGATATGCATATCTGTTAACATAAAACAGAAGAAAAGCATAGAGGAAAATAACAGGATAGAAATAGCAGAAGTACTGATACAGAAAAGACAAAATAACAGTGGCACACTAAGGGCCCTATTCTGAGAACAGCTGACCCTGGACCACGCTTCCCATCTCCCTCAGATGAGGCATTAAAAACGTCCACCCAAAAGTGGCACTAGGGGCTTTTACTTGTACATGGCAAACACATTTTACAGAGCAACACTGGCTAGGCTAACAGAACTAAAAATGAAAAACATTTTAGAAAAAGCTGATGTTACCCCAATGCCAATTGGTTTTTCTGAACCCATGCGGAATCTGCTCACTCTTGCTTTTTACAGCAGAATCCCCTTGGAGAAAAAGAAGGAGATTAAAGACTGTCCAGTGGCCTGGCCAGAGCAAGAGCAAGAGAGGGCACTATGAGGGGAAGAAACGTTTAAACAGAGCTTAAACACAACACACACTCATGCAACACTCAGAGCTAGACTGGGCTTAACTAAAATATTAATGGCCATCAAAGACTCTATGGAGGAAACCATAAGTGCAACACCACTGGGAAGCCCTCCCGCGGTGAGGTACACTCTTTAAAAATAAAAATGAATAAATAAATAAAAACCACATTACAGACGTTACAAACATACAAGTACAAAAATAAAATATAATGGAGGATAACGTTCAGATTTCACACAGCAGTTTGTCTAAAGCATTATGATTGATCCAGTCCAGAAGCTGTGGACCACGTAGAGCAGATTTGGTCAGTGTCACCATTCACCAAGAGTGTGTTCAGAATAGGGCCCGGAAGAGGTACAGTCAGAGACAGAGACATGGAAGCTAAAGCGCCACTGGACAAACTAGCATTCCAGGTAAAGAATCGGCCTGGAAAATCTTTACACATTCCTGCCACTTTTCTTTAAAGATATCAAGATTAAAGTGTGTAAAGCACATTTAATACTCCTGGAAGTACATTAGGTCTATCTGGATAAAAGTTAAACATCTAGGTGTACAGAAAAAGCAGGAGTTTGAGTTTGTAGGGAAGATTTTACAGCAGTTGAAGCAAAAGGGGAAGCCGCGAGCAGCCGTGTGAAAGCAGTCTCTCAGCACAGTTATGATAAAGAAGTATGTGTTTGTGTGTGGGTGAGAGACTTGTTTGCCTGTTACATGGACCCTGTGTACACCTGGTATTAATGTCAGTCACTAAAATACACATACAAATGGAGGACAAAATCTTTCACTGAAACCACAATGAATTATAAGGCTATTTTACACATGATGTTAAATTAAAACTTAAAATAAAAAAAAAAGTGAACCATTAATTTTTTTAAAGGACTGTCATTTACTTTCTTTAAATGCTATATATACATAATGACTTCCAAAAAACAGCACAACTGTATTCAATGACAATAATGAGAAATGTTTCTTATGCTCCAAATCAGCAAATCTTAAAATGATTTCTGAAGGATCATAGGGTTTAAAAACAGCTACAGAAATTCATGATGTTAATGTTAGGAACACCTTAATGCCCAGTTGTCCACATTTAACAGTTTAAAGCTCGGCAATAGAATAGAGACAGTTTAACTTGGGTGTGATTTACCACGTGGATCTCACTGAAACGCACCCAGACATTTGTGACTGGCACATCCTATGTGAAACTGCCAGCAGTTAGAAATGCATGAGCCCATGTTGCATTTGTGTGGTAAATACTAATGCTTTCAAGGACCTCCAACTCACCTATCCACCACGCACCATCTTAAAACTAAGTTTTAAACATTGCCAGTTACACGTAATTTTAAAAGAAGATAAAGCCTAATCACAAAATTAGGAAAGTTCCATATTTGTCACAAACAACACAAGTAATACCAGGTGTAAACACCAATATGTCTCACCTGAGCACAGGAGATTGATTAGCCCAAAACGGATGACAATACAAAGTATAAACCAGTGTCAGAAAGAAGGGAAAAAAAAGAAAAAAAGAAAGAGCTCACTTACTGCAGGTCCCTCCACTGAACATAGGCACTGTCTCAAACACCATCTTGTGAAACAGCAAGGCCACTGGTTTGTACTCCAGCTTATTCTTCAGAAGGTAGCTATAGTAGTACACATATCGCCTCTGACTGGGAATAGTCACTCCCTGTGAAACGGCAAACCTGCAGTGTTAATGCAAACGTCTCCTTCATGGCCTCAACAACATCACATTTGCATCACACTTCTGTAAAATGGGAGCAGGAATTGAGTTCCAGAAGTAAAAATCCCACCTCTTTATTCCAAAGGGGAATTGATTTTTAAAAATTACTTACAAACTTTTAAAAGTGACCTACAAGGTTGTTAATTTATTATGTTTTATGCTTGTGCGGATACCATCAGCCCACGTTATTCTAAATTAATAATCATTTAACAGAATTCCTGATTTAAACAAACTACACGACCCATGATACTGCCAAGACATCTCAACCAATCATAGAATCGAAATAAGCAAACCGTGCCCAAGGGCTATATAGCACACACCCACACATAAAGCACTGCGAAAGACGTAATGGAGTCAGTCTCCCTAAGCTCTCAAACGGATTCAGTATTTTATATACAAATATACATTTGTATATACAAATTCTGCAATAGATGTAAAATATTGTTTCTATAAATCAACATCTTTAAAATATTTTTTTTAATTTCATTAGGTCTTCATAGAATTGCAGTTCTTTCCCTCAATAAAGTACACAGTCTTGTACCTTTGCCTTTTTGTAAGATAAGATTGTGATTCACCTCAAAGCTGGCTGGCTTGATTCATGGCATACAACTCTTTAACAAATTCTTTTTTTTAGTTCTCTATATGAAAAATTTACAGGATAAATACTTCTGAAACAAAGGCCACTAAAAAAGTTGATGGGCACTAGTGCACCTCACAGAAGAAATGATGTACGTCAGTAAATGTTTATCTACCAGGACTTGACAGACTCAAAGCACATTTGACTGTAATATTACTATCAGGATAATAATAGACCTGCCCTACATCAGTATGGACTTTGATGTGATTTACATTTCTATACAATTTTTTTTTATTCATATGGGAAATCATGGGAAAGAAAACAAAGTAAAATGTTTACATCACCTTCTTGTCTCTGGTTCTAACTTCACCATAGAAGTCCAGAGCCTCTTGTGCTTTTTTGAATTTGCCTCGGTGTAACAAGTACGCACATATCATGACACCCGTACGTCCCTTTCCAGCTTTGCAGTGAATGGCAGCCACATGATTGTCATTTTCACTGAGCCATTTGTCCAGGTCTTCACAGAAAGGTTTAATGAGTTCTAGCTGAGGAGGATTGTGATCCTCAAATGGATACTGTGCAACTGCAAGAGAAAAATAAAAAGTTCATCAATACCTTTATCATTACCACACAAAAAATTTACAAAACCATAGGTCAATGGCAGATTTATGCAATCCAAGTCTCATACCTCTGCAGTTAAATTTGGCAGTATCATAATGTCTTTCCGCACATCTAAACAACACAAGAAACTGATAAGTACAGAAGTTCATTATAACATTTCTGCTAAGAAGTTTGCATCAATGCAAAAAACCAACAGAACATTCATAGCTAAATAACAGACTGGTGTGCACTGACACTGCCCTCCATTCACAATGATCAAAAAGCTTGTTTTTCTTTAATGTTCAATTGAACACGATGGCAGATTTTCTACTTTTAACAGCAAACTGGATGAAATGTTCTAGCAGTAAAAGCATTTTACAGAACTGAAGTTGTTTGAAACACACTTACAGATTATATATCTTGTAATGATTTTTATGCTTTGAATCCAAGAATCTGCAGAAAGAGGACAACAATTACTTTCCCAGACAATCACAGTTGGTTTTGGTTAAAGGAACAGTTCACACAAAAATGAAAATTGGAAGATCATTTTTAAAACAAAGATAGAAATCAAAACACTGGAGAGATTTCAGTCACTAAATTGACAATTACTACAACAAATGCTTTTCATGCTTCTAGAGGTTCATAAAGACATTATAATGTTATGCACCATAATTGATAAGTTCAATACAAGCTTACATTCACATAGAAATACAGATCAATGCACATACATAAAACATATTGAATAGGCAGCGGTTATTTGCACTAAGTGTAAATAGCAATAGAGGCTATTTACACTAAGTGAAAATAGCAATTAGATGCTATTTACACCAAGTGAAAACATTTTCTTAGCAATGGATACTTTTTACACTAAGTGCAAACAACAATGGATTCTAATTACACTAAGTGTAAAAAGCAGTATTTCTTTTAATTATATTCTACCTACAGTCATGGCCAAAGGATTTGGCACGGACATAAATTGTGTTTTCAAAGTTTGCTGCTTCAGTATTTAAAAATAATTTTACCTCCTGTTTCTAAGGTATACTGAAAAACAATGATAAGCATATCATAAGTTTTAAAGGCTTTTATTGGCAAAAAAATATGAGTTTCTGCAATTCACTCTGGCACGCTGGATATTAGCTTCTGGGCCAAATCCTGACTGATGGCAAGCCATTCTTGCATTTAGTTTTAGAAGTTGATCACAATGTGTGGGCTTCTAGGTTCTCTTCATAGGTTCTCTACGGGATTGAGATCCGGGGAGTTGCCTGGCCACGGATCAAAAATTTCAGATGTAATGATCTTCAAACCACTTCTTTATCACTCTTGCTTTGTGACATGGTGCTCCATCATGCTGGAAAATGCACAGATCATCACCAAATTGCTCATGGATCATTGGAAGAAGTCACTCTTGCAGGACGTATTGATACCATTCTTTCTTCATGGCAGTGTTTTTGTGCAGAATTATGAGAGAGCCCAGTCCCCTTGGTTGAAAAGCAACCCCACAAATGGATGATCTCAGGATGCTTCACTGTTGGCACAACACAGGACTTATGGTAGTGTTCACCTTTTCTTCTCTGAACAATCGATTTTCCAGATGTCCCAAACAGTCAGAAGGGAGCTTCATCAGAGAAAAATTTTTTGCGCCAGTCTTCTGGTGTCCAATCCTTGTACTTACTGCAGAATTTAAGTCTGTCCTTGAGGTTTTTCTTGAAAAGAAGAGGATTCTTTGCTGCCCTTCTTGACACCAGGCCATGGTCAAAAAGTCTTCACTTCACTGTGCATGCAGATGCTCTCACACAAACCTGCTGCCATTCCTGAGCAAGCTCTGCACTGCTGGTGACATGATTCTGTAGCTGACTTCTCAGTAGGAGACAGTCCTGGGACGTCCTGAAGACTTATTCACTGCACTGGCTCTCTCCTTGAAGTTTTTGATGATCTGATGAATGGTTCTTTCAGGTGCAATATTCTTTGTAGCAATATCCTTCCATGTGAGGCCATTTTGATGCAAAGCGATAATGGCTGCACATTTCTTTGGCGGTAACCATTGCTAACAAGAATACAATGATCAGAAGCACTTTTTCCACTCCATCAGTCTGCTCTTACAATCTAGTATGATAGTGATTTCACCTGACTAGTACTCATTCACACTTTCATATGTGCTGCTGATATGATTAGTCAATTAATGTTAGCTGGTCATTTTGTGTCAGGATTAGAAAAAAACAAAAAAACAAGTAAAAATACTTTTTTTGTGGAAAGTAATTTTTTTTTGGCCAATGAAGATTTTAGCAATTATTTATTATAACAATGTGAATGAACACCACAACAGCTTAAGCAGCAAACTTTCCGAAACAAAAAATTAATGTCAACCAAAATTTTGGCCATGAGTGTACACTAAGTTATAAATTCTATTAGCACTATTAAAATAGCAGGATTTTGTGCTATTCATACTACTTAATGCAAATAGTGGTAATGACCTGCAACTCAGTATTGTAGTACATTGTAAAACAGTATGCAATAATGTATTAAGTGTAAATTATAATTTTATTTCAAATTTTTAATTGGATGTCACATTACTGAGACATTAAAGCCCTCCCTACACCTAACTTAACTCTACCTCATACTTTATTTTCAACTTTTTTATTATTTCCTTTGTTTGGCAAAAAGGCAGGTTTGGATCAAAAATACAATTTTTACGACACTTGAACTGATTTTTGACAGCAGTCTTTTGTAGTGTTGACTAGCCCAATCACACGTTGGTGGGCGATGTTAGTTTAAATAGCCTCTGCCAACAAGATGGGCTATTTGAACTTAGCATATTGAATATGGTAAACCGAAGCTCAATGGTAACTGCTCAAATGTGTGATAGTACACCTCATTGGTTTTGCAGAAGCTCAAATTTGCTTGCATGACATGCGTGAACTAACCTCACTGTTTCTGTAACCTCATATTTGATGTGCTTTATCCATCCAACAAATCCAACAATAATCAATGTTTATATATGAATATAAATTAAATCTTATTACAAAATTAAAACATTATGAAGTGATCACATCTCTTCAGATTTGTCCATTTTTATTAAACCGCTTGATTCATATGGATTTTTTACAATAACATTATAAGCTTTTTGAATTGTCAAAGTTTTGGTGGAACGGCAGTACGACAATCTCTTAGGTTTAATTAAAATATCTTCACTTGTCTTTAGCATATGACTTACACACAAAGTACAATACAAATATTTGGCAAACAAAAATGAGATGACAAAAAACACTTTAATTAACTGTATAAAAAAGGAACTGTCTGATCTCCGATTCAACATTTTTCATTCTTTTCTTACTTCTTTTGTAAACTCTTATTCAGAACATATAGTGGGGAAAATATTTATTTGATCCCCTGCTGATTTTGTATGTTTGCCTACTCACACAGAAATTAAGGGTCTGTAATTTTTATAGTAGACTTATTTTAACAGTTGGGCAATATGGTCATTTTTCAAATTGTCATATCGTCAGCCCGTGAGATCGACGATACACGATCTTATCGTGCATGGGTGGAGAAAGAGAGAGACTCTTTGTTCTGGTGTTTTAAACGGCGCAGGTGCGCGAGAGAGAGCCTATGGAATCACCAATATTCAAAAAAATATACTTTAAAACATACTGATCAACTAACGTTAAATATAAAAATACTGTATTTAAAACAGCTAGTTCACATATAGTCAGACGGACCTGTCATATCACGCGCCCTGTGACAAATTTGCCACTGTGCACAGAACTTATCAGTCTAAATATTCTGGATAATCAGTCAACGGTGAAAATCAACTGATTTGCATTTCAGTGAGTAAAATAAGTATTTGATCCCCTACCAACCAGCAAGAATTCTGGCTCTAACAGATTGGTTATGTGCCCATGTGGAACACATATTAGTCCTGCCATTTTAAGAAGTTACTCCTAATGTCAGCTCCTTAGGTGTATAAGACATCTGTCCACAAAATCTGTATCTTCCATTCCAACCTCTCCCACCACGATGGACAAGTCCAAAGAGATGTCAAAGGATGTCAGAGATCTAGATGGTAGATCTGCACAAAGCTTGAATGGACTACAAGGCCATCAGCAAGAAGCTTGGTGAGAAAGAGACAAATCAGAGCTCCAGACTCATTCTTCCCACTGGTCACGCTTTTGCAACTAACTTTCTCAGATGCTCACAAAATAAATATTTATTTATTTTGCGCTACAACATGGGATTAAACAATGTATGCTGAACTTTTATCATAGTTTATGGTTATATGGAAACGAAAGTGGTTAACATTCAACCTGTTCTTGTGAACGGAGTTCCTCTTTTGCTGTGTTATGAGCCAGGCTTCGGATGCATGAATTCACAATCTTCTTGTCACGTTTTAAAAGAAAAGAATTGTATGTTTTGCTTACATACAGCTACACATCTTTCACTTTTTAACACTAAAACAAAAGATGTCTTCATTGTTATTCTAAATTAAAAAGCACAACAACAATAAAACAGAAAGATACAATGATACGACTAAGATGAGCCCTGGCATAGGCTACACCACATGTTGTATTATATACAGACTAATAAATAACAGAACATTTAGCAAACACTGAGTAATCAAATACAATAAAAAATAAATACATAAATAAAAGAGTCTCCATAACGTAATGTCAGGTAAACAGCAAGATAACAAGCTTTCAATATGAAAACAAAAAGACAAGTCAAACTAAACTTGCTCTCAGTAACAGTGCTTTTTTGTCTTTTCCCCACAAGAATACCAACATGTTCACCTTCTCTGGTTTAAGAATTGGTCTTTTACTTTAGCTTGAAAACCATCCATCGTTTCCTCAATATTCATTTCAATTTTTGCTTTGCGCTCATGCGGACATGGTCAGTATAACCAGGCTCTACTCTCGAAGTGCTGTGCAGTTCAAACTAGTAGCACGGTTTCTTTATGCTTTCAGTTTTGATTGGCATTTGATTAGACTTGTGCCAATATTCGGTAATGCGAAATATTGCGGTGATTAATATGCACTATATTGTTAACATAGGCACTTCTAAATACCGTGAATAAATATACATAAATTATTCCGAATTTGGAATGCATTTTAAGAATAGTATTCCCATCAGCTGCTTAAAATGCACAACATCGCTGTATGCTGCTCGAAAGAGCGCATGCGCTCTGATGTAAACAAGCACGCATGAGAAGCACATGGAGGAACACGTGAGAGATGCGCTGAATGAAAGCACATTCAATCTCTGACAGCAGATGGATGGATTCACACTTTACATTATGGCTTCATTAGTTAACAAACTGCCAATGAAAAAAAATTATTCTGAACATTCATTAATCTTAGGTTTTCCGATATTTAATAACACATTGTTAAAATTGAAAGTTGCAACTGTGTTATTTAATGAGCTAACATGAACTAAGACTCATATTTTTTAACAAAGATTAATAACTTCTATAGTAAATGTAGCTATTGCTCATTGTTTAGCTGTGCATTTATTGAATGAGCACTATGCGATGTCAGAACTGATTACACTATATTTTATGTATTGCACTGTATTTCATGTAAAAAGTCAATTTTTAAATCATTTTCAAGTTCTTAAATTGCTTGTTTTATTTTTGTGATTATTTTTCTTCATTTTTTTTTTTTTTTTTACTTTTATGTAAAGCACTTTGAATTACCATTGTGTACGAAATTTGCTATATAAAAAAACTTGCCTTGCCTTGAATGTTAACTAATGAGGTCTTATTGTAAAGTGATACCTATTGGTTTTTATAGTTCTTTTGCACTTTAATGTGCAAAATATTTAACTTTTATATCTTTTCTGTATTGCTTTATTTGTTCAGTTAATTTTTTTATAAGAAAAAAAGTTATTTAACCTGTTATACTGTATTATGACCAAAAGTTCAATACCGTGATAATACCGTATACCGTGATAAAAGCATTATCAATTAACCGCAACAGGAAAATTTGATACCGGCATATCTCTAAATTTGATGTTTCTTGTATGCAACAGAAATGTTCGCTTTTATGAACTGAACAATGTGGTGGTCGCGCAAGCCAGTGTGACCGCACACAAAAAATTTTCGTATAGACAGAAAAACGGTCACAAAATGCAAACATTTGGTTGATGTCTGGAACCCTGCAACTGTTGGTGCGATTATTCGGAAAAGGGAGGAATACAAAAAAAAAAACAAGTCTGGAGCTCTGTGCAAGATCTTGCCTCAAGGGGTAAGGATGATCATGAGAAAGGTGAGCCCCAAACTATACGGGAGGATCTTGCAACAGCCACCAAGCAAAACATTGGTAATACACTACGCCACAATGGACTGAAATCCTGCAGCACCCACAAGGTACTCCTGCACTAGAAGGCACATGTACAGGACCATTTAAAGTTTTCCAAAGAACAAAATTGAGCACTCTGGCATTAACTTGTCTTTTGCTGTGTTTGGAGGGAGAGAAATGCTGACTACGACCCCAAGAACACAGTCCCTACAGTCAAACACGGAGGTGGAAATGTTATGCTTTGAGGCTGTCTTCCTGCTAAGGGTACAGAATGACTTCACCTTGAGGGGCAAATGGACGTGGCCCATGTACTGTAAAATCTTGGATGAGAACCTCCTTCCCTCAGCCAGCAACCTGAAGATGGGTCATGTATGGGTCTTCCAGCATGACAATGAAACAAAACATAACGCCAAGGCAACAAAGGAGTGGCTCAAGAAGAAGCACATTAAGGTCATGGAGTGTGCTAGCCAGTGTCCAGACCTCAATCCTATAGAAAAGCTGTGGAGGGAACTGAAACTTCGAGTTGCCAAATGACAGTCAAGAAACCTTAAGGATTTAGAGAGCATCTGTAAAGAGAAGTGAATAAAATCCCTCCTGATGTGTGTGCAAACCTGGTGACCAACTCTCTGCTTGCCAACGAGGGTTTCTGCACCAAGTGCTAAGTCATGTTTTGCTTGGGGATCAAATACTTATTTCACTTATTAAAATGCAAATCAATTTCTAACCTTTATTTAATGTGTTTTTTCTGGATTTTTTGGTTGATTTTCTGTCTCTATACTCTTAAATAACCCTTAAATTAAAATTACAGACACTTTGTAAGTGGGCAAACTTACAAAAAATAAGCAGGTGATCAAATAAATATTTTCCCCACTGTAATCTCTCTTAAAATGCCTTATAGTGTTACAATAATCAAAGCAGTCCATTGCTAGATTGAGCTTTAATTTAAAAGGTAATTTAAAGTGGTAGACCTAATTCTAACTGAAAGAGACCCTGTGACTGACAGTTTTATCATGTTAAATTCTACAAAGCGGCTTGGTTTAAATCAATCTATCGTATAAAGTGCTATGTAAATTTAACTGATGTAACTGGACTTTACTGAAGTGCGGAACTGGTACAAGCCTCTGCATCGCTATGATCAAACGCTTGTTGATAATATCAACTAATCGTTTCAGCCTAACAGTATAGGCATGAGTTGTGAATTACTTTGAATGTGCATCTAAATCTATGCAATCCTCAGTGCATGACACCCAATGTCACTACAGAGCTATGGATGACTAGAAAAAAAAATGTCTAATGCACTGAATTGTTGGAACTTAAATACATAGTTTTAAATATTTTCTGCACAATCAAGGCTAAAATTTACATTGAAGCAATTCAAAATCACAAATGAATTTAGTCTTTAGTCTTGGAATGGCATATTGAATGACACACAGGCCAACATTAGTTGCACATTTTATAAAATGTCACTGAAGGTGACTACCACACTGTAAACTGATAAAGCAGTGCATCAGGTCATTTCAGAGGTTCTGGATACACTGTGTGACAGGCCTATGGCTGTAACTATCACAGCAGTTGTTCTGGTTTTGCTACAACATATATTGAAATGTTATAAGAGACTTACAGACACAAATTTTATACTGACAATATTTCCAAAGAATATAAAAAGAGAATACTTACCGCACTACATCGTCTATGTTGTTTCTGTAGACACCCTCAAGTCTTTCAGCAGGAAAGCCCATTGCTATAATGTTAGGATAAATATCTAAATTTCAGAGTTAAGGAAATCTAGACTAAGAAAACTGATATGAATGGGAAGAAAAAAAATACAATCATCTGATTAAAGTCCATTGGCCACTTGTCTAACACAATTATATCAACCAGTTAAACACGTATCCAAAACACAGACAAAGTTGGTGAACAATGCAGAGCAGCTAAATGACGCCACAAAGAGCAGGAAAACTAACAAACACCAAGCCCCGGTTTCATTTGAGAACTTACTCATTTCCACTAAAGTAGCATTTTAATTTTAGTTGTGCAAGGACAGCTCAGATAACAGCATTCGGGGTAATATAGAACAGATGGCTCTCGCTGTAAGAGACCAATGCATAGACCTCTAACCCAGAGGGCCACACAGGGGCACTAAATAAATCACACTCTGCCTCAGCCCAGCCTGGAATCACTTTCCTTCCTCACCTTTCCATAACGAGTGCATCACTTCTTCAGCCTGAAAGATGATCTAATCAGACCCTGATATAGCAGATGAACTGGTGGCAACGCAATTCTATCAATATTTATCAAAATGAGAGTCGCAGGTGTTTAAATCTACTTCAATTTAATTCAGGATATACAACAAAATATTAAAATGCTAAATAGATCATGATCACTCCAATCTGTATACAAACGAGTTAAACAGACCCTTAATGACAATATCAAAAAAATAAATAAAAATCAATCATAGTAGCATTATAATGATGGCCTCTGACAGAATGCTCTAAAAAAAAGAAGAAGAAAAGTCTGGACTAGATGACGGTAAGCAACATCTTGTGCTCTCGGATGGTGTAGCATGTGGTTCTCACTCCTGAATTAGCAAACTTGACACTTCAGCAAAGAAGAAAAAACATTTTTGACAGCTGTATGGATATGAGCTCAGACATTATAAAGGTTTACCATCTGAATCAGCCAGGAAATTAGACTTTCACAACAATAATAAGTTTAAATGACGTCTAAAAAGAAGGTCATAAAACAGTAAAATATTAAGGAAGCTAAGAGATGACAAATTCACTTGCATTTAGTAAACATAGATCATAGTGATCTGGTCAAATTCAAGGTGGATATAAAATCAATAACAAAAAGCTCCCTATATTAATTACCAAAAACAAAATATGTAGAAAAATGCATACCACATACCTCTAGCCTTCTAAGATATGTGCACAATATTATCTAAATTGAAATCACCATGAACTCCAATCAGGTGAGTGCTGCACTTACATTACCTCACACATTGGTGTTTTTGTCTCGCAGACTTAAAGTTATCAACAAACATTTTAATGAAAACTGTAAATGTACTGGAAATAAACGGATCAAATAAAATCTAAATTCTAAAACAAAACAAAAACAACAACAAAAAAAAACTTAATTGTTGAACACTGCTGTGCAGAAACAGTAAGGCCAGTTCAGTCACCCAGAAATGCTTTAGACGAATTTTAGTCTAATTCTGGTAGCTTCACAGAAGTAAAAAAAAAAAAAAAAAAAATCTTAAATCTAGTATGATATTTCATGACAAATGACCATACAGTATATATTTCATCAAATGGAGAGTTTGTATTCTCACCAATCATTGCCACAGACGGTATTGCCTCATCAGTAACATAAAAAGGGACTGAAAGAATGAAATCATTCTCCATTTTTATCCTTTCAAAACTTCTGTAAGAACAGGGAGTTCTGCATTCCACTTCAACAAACGGTGTTGTAAATGGAATGAGTGCATAGCATGATGCAGTGCAATATAGTCAACCCAACCCACACACCACCCAAGCAGGCAGGGGCATATGATATGAACATACATGGAAATCAATTCATTCACAGGCTACTCATGTAATACGCTACATGTAAAGCAAAACAGCATTATTGCTTAGTGTAAATACACTTAACCTTTCTAAATTCTCGACAAAAAGTACCAAGGCCTACCAGATTCCTATTTCCATTGTTACAGCACTATACACAGAAATAATTGCACCTCTTCAATGATTAGATCCTGCCCTCTAACTGTCCTTCCAGTCCTGTTTCTTAGTGTTCGGTACACCTGCCTTTTTATATATTACAGTGCAACGAATGGGACAGTGAGGTTAACAGGACTACAGCTAAGCGTCAAGTTTGATGTTAATGTTCAATATCACTGAATCCTGCTGAAATAAAACGAGCAATCAAAAAACGTATGCTTTGCACTTCATCTGCAAGGATGTAATGCGCCTGATCAAAGCCATCACAAAACCAACAATGTACATTCAACAATACCTGTGCTTGGAAAAAACGCAATGACTGACATGGCACATAACAGTGAGCAGGCATCAGTGACGTTTCTGAAATGCAGCTCAACAGAGTCCTCTTTAACAGGACTGCACGGATCTCTGCCTGCGATTACGAAAAAGGCATACTTCACATACTAAAGCATTTCCTTTTGTACGCAAGCGTGTGAACTGACTCATTTTTGCTCAATCAAAACTACACCAAATTAAACGCGAGATCTATTTTCTGCGAGCAGCTGATGCAATGGTTCTTTGTGTGACACTGCTTGAGCATTTCATCTAATCCATCGCATTATATAAGCCAGTGAGTCCTCTACGCGACGCATCTTTTGTTTTAAACCCCCAAACTGCAGTTTTCGTGCGAGAAGCCTTGAGTTGAAATGAACGCGTTTTGTGTATTGGATTACAGGTTAGCAGCCTATCGATGGATCAGATTTCATAAAAAGGGAAAATAATTATTTACAACCTAACTGGCTTTGCTTATTGTAGTCTGCACATACAACCAGACCAGAAACACTGTACGGATGAAATGAGTGCGCGTGCTGTGTGCAGTCTGTTGATTTTCTATCTGTTTTGTTAATTTGGTTCAATTGAGAACTGACATGAATCTAAACGGCGCTGGCTTCGACTTGATCCAGATACAGAAACTAATAACGTTAAGTTAGATCTAGATCACGCCAACAAGCTCCAGTCGCCGATTAGGTGCCAGTGCCAATAGTTCGTACAAAAAAAAAAACAATTTTAAATAAACTGATTTCGTATGTATCCTCCGATCAAACGTTAGAGATTTCTAGATTTAGAACAAGAAGCAAGTCATTACCTTCACAGCAGACACTGAATTCTACACAACAGACAGAACAGGGACATTTGATTGATCAAAGAGGATACAGGTCAAGTCCAAGTCGAATCCATCTTCCTGGTATCTATATTTGTTTCGACTGACAATTTCCTTTATGATCGCAGCCATGGCTGTGACAGGAGTCTTTAAGGTTTTTAGTGTGAGTGAGAGTATTGTTGCTTTCGGACGATCGGTCAACTTAATGCTCTGCTCGCTTCGCAGTCCCCCTGCTAGCTAGAAAGGAGTCTGCTGTGGATCTCTCATCAAGGGCCTCGCTCCAAACCACCACAGGCCCGGCTTCCAAAATGCCCTCCTCAGCTCAGACGAGCCCCGGGTGAGAAGATAAGCGACGTCCAACGTCTCAAATTGCAGAATTTCTAGTGCACGACAAGTCTCTGTTCGCACCGTAGCCGCCGTGATTGAACGGAAAGACGGAGAGAGGGTCCTCTCCGTGAGCTTCCACTCCAAGAACGGTTGTCAAAGCCCCGCTCGCACTCAGCTCGCGCTCCGTCTAGCCGCTAGCTTTAACGGCTAGCGCGCTAGCTCGTCTACCCATCCTTAAAAAAAATAAAAGCCATCGAACACTGCAACAATCCGCGATGCCCAGGTTCCAACACATGAAATTAAAGGTGACAGCCTCCACCAAGAAATTAAAAACTCGATATTTAAATATCGCGTAGGAGCGGTCTCTATTCGTATCCTTTCCCTTCACTTCTCTGTTAAACTCAAACTTCCATCATGGCTTCCCATTGAAAAAAGGTGACGTTCGACCAACATATTCATACGCCGGGCCAAATAGTTCCACGAATGCAGTATTTTATGAATATAACAATTATTTGTATGTATTTCAGTATGTAGATACACATATTATTAGTTACAGATATTTAACTGTTATGGCATTAAATAAAATAAAATACATTAACAATTGTATTATTTTAAGCACGGCAAGCGGAAGAATACAGATAGAGCACATACGAACTACTTTTTGTTCCAGGGTCACGTGTGTACAGATATGAGGGAAGTTTCCAATATTTTATATCAGATTACAAGTCAGTATAGGTTATACACACCAGCATTCTACGTTCCTTTTTTTATAATTATTTATTGGTTTAAAACATGATGATTTAAAATAACAATATGGAATGTATATTTTTGAAAAATATACTACAGTATGGATGGAGGGAAAATATCAGAATCCCCCCCACCAATGCCTCTACTACCCTGCTGCAATAGAAGGCAGGAAATTGCTGAAATGCTTACGCAAGCAGAAAAGTAAGTTACTGCATAAAGGAACAAGCACACCATTTGATAATTATAAAATAATAATAGAAAATTAATTGCGCCAGCGATTATGCAAATGCTCTTTTCCATGTAATAATAGGCGTGTTCTGTACCATTTGCTCAAATGTGCATGTAGCCCCCAAGAACGGCACGGAGGTGGAAAGGTCTAACTGAGTTTCAGATGGCAAATATTTATTGTACAGCGCCATCTGTCAGAATAGTCTAGAAAGAAAGAAAATTCATTGATATTACAATGACACATTTTCCATTCTCCTGTTTTTCGAGTAACCCCTTTCTAATTGTTTTTGAAAAGATCCTTCCTTTTTAAACCTGTTTGAAGGAAATGTTACGTAGCAAAAGTGTATAGATAAAAGCACGTTTTGCCATATTTTATTATATGTGAATCATAGGACCATATAAAAATCAATCAACTGAATGAATTAAGTTAATTAAGAAATAAATTAAATAAAAATATATACATTTCAAGAGTTTTATTATTTAGTAATTATTTTGCTGTTATGTTTCAGTTTTGTCCTTCTATACAGCAATATCAACAACAATACTATCAAATATATTCTCAGATTTTCTTCCGTTGTAGCTATATGACCCAATTAATGCCTACTTTAAACGTTATTTATAATTTATTAGTATGTTAGATATCTTGTTTTTATATCTGAGACTAAGCCCTAAGATTAAGCTGCTTGCATTAAATTCAAGGCATTGATGTTTGCCTACAAAACCACCACTGGATCTGCTCCCATTTACTTAAATTTATTATTTCAGGCTTATGTGCCTATGTTCTGCATGTGAACGTCGCTTGATTATGCCATCCCAAAGAAGCACAAAGTCACTTTTACAGACTTTTAAATTAAATGTTCCCTCCTGGTGGAATGACCTGCCCAACTCTATCCGAGCAGCTGAGTCCTTAGCCATCTTTAAGAATCGGCTTAAAACCCATCTCTTCCATCTTTATTTAACCCTACAGTATAACTTTAGCACTCACTATTCTAATTCTATTCTTTAAAAAAGAAAAAAAAAATCTAACTGCCTTTCTAAACTTTTTGTATTCTATTTTCTTTTAATTTATTATAAAAAAAATATTATATATAATAATATAATAATATAAAAGACCTCTAACACTACAGTAGTTTGCTCTATCTGTTTTCTTTTTATTTATTATATTATTTAAAAGCCCTTGCTATGTGTACTGTGTTTAAGCTAACTGAGACTTGGTATAGCACTTATATATCATTGCTCTTTTTGTTGTTTTTGATTGCTTCCATTGTCCTCATTTGTAAGTTGCTTTGGATAAAAGCGTCTGCTAAATGACTAAATGTAAATGTAAATGTAAGGCATTCCACCTTTATGGTCTGCTAATTTTTTAAGCTTATTCCATTTGCCGTTGAATATTATCTTCCTGTATGCTTGTTACACAAAGCTCTTCTTAGCCAGGAGAGGGTAGGCTATAGGTGAGCATCGATAGATAGAATTGTCATGCATAAAGATGATCTCAATTCATCTCTAGACAGTGTGTGTGAGTTTGTATCAGGTATTGATACATACAGGACCATCTCAATAAATTAGAATGTAGTGGAAAAGTTCATTTATTCCAGTAATTCTACTCAAATTGTGAAACTTGTGTATTAAATAAATTCAATGAACGCAGAGTGAAGTAGTTTAAGTCTTTGGTTCTGTGATGATTTTGGCTCACATTTAACAAAAACCCACCTACAAATTAGAATATCGTGACATATCAATCAGCTAATCAACTCAAAACACCTGCAAAGGTTTCCTAAGCCTTCAAAATGGTCTTTCAGTTTGGTTCACTAGGCTACACAATCATGGGGAAGACTGCTGATCTGACAATTGTGCAGAAGACAATCATTGACACCCTTCACAAGGAGGGTAAGCCACAAACATTTATTGCCAAAGAAGCTGGCTGTTCACAGAGTGCTGTATCCAAGCATATTAACAGAAAGTTGAGTCGAAGGAAAAAGTGTGGAAGAAAAAGATGTACAACCAACCGAGAGAACTGCAGCCTTATGAGGATTGTCAAGCAAAATCGATTCAAGAATTTGAGTGAACTTCACAAAGAATGGACTGAGGCTAGGGTCAATGCATAAAGACATGTCAAGGAATTTGGCTACAGTTGTCGTATTCCTCCAGAGGTGTCTTATCTGGGCTAAGGAGAAGAAGAACTGGACTGTTGCCCAGTGGTCCAAAGTCCTCTTTTCAGATGAGAGCAAGTTTTGCATTTCATTTTGAAACCAAGGTCCTAGAGTCTGGACGAAGGGTTGAGAAGCTCATAGCCCAAGTTGCTTGAAGTCCAGTGTTAAGTTTCCACAGTCTGTAATGATTTGGGGTGCAATGTCATCTGCTGGTGTTGGTCCACTGTGTTTTTTGAAAACCAAAGTCACTGCACACTTTACCAAGAAATTTTGGAGCACTTCATGCTTCCTTCTGCTGACCATGTTTTTGAAGATGCTGATTTCATCTTCCAGCAGGATGTGAAAAAAGTTGGATAAATGACCATGGTTTTGGTGTACTTGACTGGCCAGCAAACTCACCAGACCTGAACCCCATAGAGAATCTATAGGGCATTGTCAAGAGGAAAATGAGAAACGAGAGACCAAAAAATGCAGATGAGCTGAAGGCCACTGTCAAAGAAACCTGGGCTTCCATACCACCTCAGCAGTGCCACAAACTGATCACCTCCATGCCACACCGAATTGAGGCAGTAATTAAAGCAAAAGGAGCCCCTATACCAAGTATTGAATACATGAACAGTAAAGGAACATACTATCCAGAAAGCCAACAATTCACTAAAAATGTTTATTTTTTTATTTTTTTTATTGGTCATATGAAGTATTCTAATTTGTTGAGATAGAGATAGTAAATTGATGGGTTTTTGTTAAAGTGAACTAAAATCATAACAATTAAAAGAACCAAAGATTTAAACTTTAGTATGTGTGCACTAAATTTATTTAATACACGAGTTTCACAATTTGAGTTGAATTACTGAAATACCGTATATTAAGTTTGCCACAACATTCTAATTTTTTTAGATGCATCTGTACTATTTCATAAAATTGCATCTTGAAACCACGGAGCCCTTTTATTTTATTTTCAGTTTACTTGCTCTGGTGGAGAATGTTTTGAATTGTATTCTCAGTCTTCGTTTGTAAATATTTCAGACGGTCTTTCTGTTGCACTAAATAAACAAACAAATAAATCACTGAGATCTTTTTCGCACGTATGTATCTTGACACCGTAAGCCAACATTTGCCTATCAATCATCTTAATCATCACAGTGAACATCCTACATAGCATACACTCTGCATTTAATGTAGGTTAGGCTACTTGACAATGCTTCCTAGAAAAAAGTAGTGCATCCAACTTGTCATGTGTCTTTCATGCAGAGAACTCTGTATGCATATAGTAGACTATAATAATGCAAATAATGCCAAATGTTTTGCCACTGTGCTGTTTGTACTCTATCTTTATAAAAGCTGTTGATGTAGATGAAATAGAACACGGACACCACTAATCAATTATATTTTTTCTTAAATAAATATCATTGTCTTTGACCACTAGGTGATGATCGAGGGTGTGACTAGGCCGTCGAAATACAACTGAAGGTAAGCAAGGCCTAAACAAAACCATTAACGTTACATTTCTGGTAAGTGACCTCTTTATTAACAGTTTGTATTGGTGAACAAGGAAATATGAAAATATGATTTACCTCGCTTTCTTTACTTTCTTCATGTAGGTTAGTATATTTGTCTTTACTTTCTAGTTAAGTGCATGGGTTAAGTTATTTTCATTACAAGTTATATCCATTTTGGGCTGGTTGCATTTTTCGGACTCCTGCCATGGTACATTTTATGACACAAGGAAGCTTGTGCATCCGTATATTCCATTGATCCCATTAAATTACATTAAAGCTCAATTTCTCTGCAAACTGCGTAATGACTAACAAAATCTAAACCATGACTAGTAAAAAACAGATTTCAGATCACTTAAATGCAAAGTATGCCTATGTCTTCGGAACTGAAATTTAGACTAGTGAAAGCATATGACTAGTGAAGTGTAGGGCACTAAACTATTTATTAAACTATTTATTACTGTTTCCAAATAAATCTAGTTGCTGAAACTAAATAAAGCAACTGATTAAAGGGAATCTGCCTTTTTAAAAGCTAAATTGCTGTAAAGTAGTTCAGCCTCCACTTTGAATCAATCAATCAATCAATCAATCAGTAAAATAAATATATATTTTAAAATAGCCTCAGAGTGCTACAGTTCTGTACAGTACAGTCTGGTAAACAATTATTTCTGTTTCCACTGTCAGAAGTTGTGAATGGTATTAAAATAGCGAACCGCACCGCACCACTTTTTTGGTTTCCTTCCATTGGGGTACCTAGCACAGCAAAGGTTACCTAAAAGGGTGGAGCTAAACCCACTGCAGAATGTTGATTGGTTAACTAGAATCGTCACTTTTGCGTAATACACGGGGATAAAGCTTCTCCTTCACTTGTTCCGCTCTAATGTGCTGAGTCCGTAGCACGGCCATAGCTGGGGTTTGCGGGGCCACGGTGCAGGTTTGTACCTGTGGGCCCTGTTTGGAATTGTGTAAATAGCACAAATAAACAAATTAAACAATGTTTACTTTCACTTAAGACATAACCAACTATTTTTGAGAGGATACTCACAAAGACAAGTTTTTGTATGTATATGTTGCTTCAAGAGCAAGAAGAGACCAAACTCAATTCGGTGTTCAAGGACTGTGAGAATTAACGGTGCTGAATTAAGCCTTTCATGTATTTTTGTGTTTGTATGTTTAAACTGGCAAGACATTTGTTGTTCGTTCAGGCACAGGAGGAAGCAAAGTGCTTGGTTCGGTGTTTGTGTGCCTCTCCGTGTGCGCACCGAACTCACCGCACAAACTCTCAGTTGATTTTTTCTGCGTCTTGTATTTTCGCATCTACTGTTTACATTTTTTAATTGGCAGGACTTAAAACATGTGCAACTAATAATTTTTTGTGATGACACGCAAGGCTGTCAAGTCAAATAAAGTAACCTTAATTTATGTAGTGCTTTAAACAAAATATAACAAATATAACCATGTATTTTATAATTTTATATTTTCACACAGACAGTAGCCATTTCTCAATATGCATTCTTGTCTGTTTTTGTGGACTTGTGAAATGTCATTGCCCAAAAACCTGCGTAATTTTCTAAATATTAGTGTTATTGTGTCATGAAATGTAGTTTTGGACTATGGAGTATTTCAGGCGAGAATGTAATAGTTTAATACTAAAATCTGTGGTTTATTTATAAAGATAGTGCCTATTTGAAAATTTGCTATGCTGATTTCGGAGCTCCAGGCGGTCACTGGGCACTCTGACCAGCACTAACAGTTTAAATAAAATGATAACCTTCGTATAACCATCCTGCTAGCAGCTTTGCGATAAACAATAAGTGTGGATGACCAAGATTCTAGAAACCTTGTTGATTCAGCTTTGGCCGCCCACTCTCAACTGACACATGACATGAGGGAGGCAATATTGTCATAGACAATATGACAAACCTGCTTGGTCTAGGCAGCATGTCCTGATTTTGCTGAGTTAGATGTGTTCCTAGGTCAACATATTTTGTTGACCCTGGAACAACATTTTACTCCAAAAATATATTCTTGACCATATCCCTACACCTAAACCTAACCCTAACCATGAGTAATCCCTAAAATCAGAGGAAATGATAGATGAATGACACTGATGTACAAGCACCAAACAGTGTTTTTAAGTGTAAACTTCACAAAATCTATAAACTGGTTCTTCAAATCTGATTGGTTAATCACAATGTTGTTCCAGGGACAACAAAGATGTTGTCCCAGAAACATGTCTCACTTGGTAAAATCAGGTTCTGCGTCTAGGCACACGGCTAGTAATCTAGCTGTTGTTCAAGGATGGGGCTTCTGTGCCCAAGGGCAGAATCCTGCCACATATTCCTAGAGGAAATCTCAGCCCTATGGGGGAAACCAACAAGGAAGTTCATGTAGGTATGCAGGCAGAGACGAACCTGCATAGGGATCAGGAGCCATCCTTCTACAGTTCCTCCCAACTTTTGCGGGCCAGTGGGGAGAAAATAGTCTCAGACCCATGGGTTTTATCCACCATAGCTCATGGATACAGACTGCAATTTCGACAGCACCCTCCACCCTTTTCAAAAGTAAGAATGACTAGTGTCAGCGACCCACAACTGAAGTCCATACTGGTAGAAGAGATAGAAAATCTGTTACAAAAATGAGCAATTTTAAAGGTGCCCTTTAACACACAGCAGACTGGATTTTATACAGCCTATTATTAGTGCCAAAAAAGACAACAGTCATCATCACTTTTAAGACCTCAGGGGAACCAATTATTGAAAGTTCTTCCATTCAAAATGTTCATGTTCCAATTTGCCCAGAGCACAGGCCCTAACATAATAACCTGTTCCATGCCTCTTGTTCTTAGTTTTTTGCTAATTCAACTAGACCAAAGCAAAGCCACTAGCACGATCAATGTCTATGTTTCATCTATCTCTGCATTTCATGGAAGGGTTGATGACCAGCCAGTTTTTGTTCTCTGTCCAAATCGCACTATGAGGGCACAATTTGGGACTTGCCTCTCGTATTAGACTCTCTCACTAAGCTCCTGTATGAACCATTGGCTAACACAGATCTTAAAGCTTTTTCTCTTAAGACAGCTTTCCTCTTGACTTTTTGCTCTGCAAAAATTACCAAAAGTAATTAATCCCCAGTTTAAGAATCAAATACTGGAGATGGCTCAGTTTCAACCTCCCTCACAGACAAAACAGTAAGGCTTCCTTTCCCTATTTCCTGTAAGTGCATTACATACCTATGTGAATCTTACTCAGCCTTTGAGAAAATCTCTGTCACGGTTCATGGGTCTGTTCGTTCATCTTGCGTCTCTGTCTGATTGTGTGCGTCTGTTAACTAGCACCGCAGCTGCGGTCTATGAGTGCCAGCTGCAGCTCATTTGCGCTGCCTTTAAGTTTGGCTGGCAATCCTGTTCATGTTGTTGGTTTGTTGATTCTCGTCTGTCTCTCCTGTCTAGTTGTTGTTCCTGTTCCTCCAGTTGGTATTCTCTGGACCTTATTCCTTGCCCACGTGGGATTCCTGCGCTGGGTTTGAGTTACTGCAGCTTGAGCGATCTGGACCTTATTCCTCGCCCACCTGGGATTCCTGCACTGGGTCTGGACGTGATTCATCTGGGCTTATGCCATCGTCTTCCTACGTTTCTCATTGCTTGCTATCTGAGTTGCAAAGAGAGGCAGCTAGACTTCTCGCAGAGCTGCGACACCGTAGCCGATTATTCTATCGAATTTCACACTTACTGAGGTAAGTGTGGTGCAGTTGGACCTGTTTCTACACAGACTTTCGGACACCATCAAGGATGAGATTTATTTCTCAGATATACCCGCGGGGTGGATAAACTCATAGACCTGGCCATTCGTGTAGATGCCAGATTAAGGAGGCGTGGCCAAAAGAAGACACTATGGAGAACCTGCCATCAGTCACTGGCGAGAGTGAGTTCTCTTTTCCAGATCCTGAAACCATGCAGATGGGCAGGTCTAACCTTTCACAGCAGGAAAGGTTTGTGCTTGTACTGTGGAGCCACCGGTCAAGTCGTTCTGCAATGTCCTGTAAAAGCTGGTGCCCGCCAGTAGGTAAGAGGTTACTGACGGGTAGAGTAACTCTTAATAAATCCTCTCTTTCTGTCACTTCTCTACCAGTAAGGCTGACACTTCATTCACTAACTTTTGACTGTGAGGCTTTGGTGGATTCGGGGGTGGAGGGTAATTTTCTAGACATTAATGTTGCTAAAAGCTTAAGATACCTATGGTGGAACTTTCTCAGCCCATCTCTGCAGTGGCACTTAATGGTCAGCCGTTACCCTCCATCACATATTCCACAGTCTCAGTAAAACTCATCATCTCTGGACAACACACTGAGAACATTGACTTTCTCCTAACCAACACTCCTGCTGCCCCTGTGGTTTGGGGGCATCCCTGAATGGTACTCCATAATCACCACATAAACTGGGAAAAAAATACTGTCTTGTCCTGGAGTGAATATTGTCATGCATCATGTCTGTTGTCTACATGTTCTCCAGTGTCTTGTTCTGTGTTTCAGGATGATCACAATGAACTGTCTAACGTGCCACATGAGTACTTCGACCTGAAGAGAGTGTTCAGTAAGTCTCGGGCTGCTTCTCTACCTCTGCATCTACTCGATGACTGTGCTATAGAATTATTGTTAGGTACGTCTCTGCCTAAAGGCAAATTATATTCACTTTCCAATCCGGAGAGGGAGGTCACGGAGAAATATATTTCTGATTCTCTTGCAGCCAAGATCATCTGCACCTCTTCCTCTCCAGCGGGTGCGGGATTTTTTTTCGTGAAAAAGAAAGAAGGCTCTCTTCGTCCCTGTACTGACTATCAAGGGTTGAATGACATCATGGTGAGGAATACTTATCCTTTACCAGTGATCTCGTCGGCTTTCGAGCATCTGCAGGGGGCGTAATTTTTCACGAAATTGGATCTCCGTAACACTTATCATTTGGTTCGCATAAGAGAGGGGGATGAATGGAAGACCTCTTTTAAAACCCCCAGGGGGAACTTTGTATATCTTGTTCTTCCTTTTGGGCATTGTAATGCCCCCATGGTATTCCAAGCACTCGTCAACGATGTGTTGAGAGATATAGTAGATCAGTTCATTTATGTCTACTTGGATGACATACTGATATTTTGACTTTTCCTTTTTTGGGATACATCGTCTCGGCCGAAGAGGTGTGCATGGATTCCGACAAGATCCAGGCTGTGGTAAATTGGCCAACCCCAGAGTCTCGTAAGGCCAAAAAATATTCCTCCCCGATCCGTCAGTAATAAGCTTGCACCCAAATTTATTGGCCCATTTACTGTCACCAAGATTATTAGTCTGGTGGCAGTCCACCTCAAACTCACTCCGGCATACAGGAGAATTCATCCGGTGTTTCATGTATCAAAATTAAAGTCCATTTTTCATTAATCCATTAATCCGCCGATCCTGATTTAAGTTACTGCAGCTTGAGCGATCTGGACCTTGTTCCTCACCCACCTGGGATTCCTGCGCTGGGTTTGAGTTACTGCAGCTTGAGTGGTCTGGACATGATTCACCTGGGCTTATGCCATCATCTTCCTACGTTTCTCATTGCTTGCTATCTGAGTTGCATTAAACCATTTTGCCCTCTTACTTGGATCTCGAGACTCGATTATTGTGACAGTCTCATTCCCAGATTTTTTTTTTGTCATGAAAAGACCAGGCTAGGGTTGCCACTTTCGAAGCAACGTTTGTCACACTGGTTGGTTGATGCTATCTCCCATGCTTATACAGTTATACAGTGAGAGGGATGCCAGTTCCTGTAACTCAACCAGAAGTGTAGCTACTTCATGGGCTGCACTAAAGGGAGTTCAAGTAGAAGATATTTGTGCTGCAGCATCATGGTCTACACCATGTATGTTCACAAAATTGTACAGAGTTGGTGTGACTAGTGCAACACTCTGCTAGTTCTTCTGATATTTGCCGCTGGCTCTGATGTCTCTGTAATGATTAAACATAAGATAAAATTTGTTTTGGGTTGGCTGTAGTAAACAGGCATTCATGGTCTCATGATGCTTTTGTTCCTGGTCATATAGTTTTGGCTGAGCACAAAATGATGTTTAGCTTTATATATTTAATTTGAACTTTACCAGTACAGCGCTGACTTTGTAGCATACGTTTGACTAAACATTTTGCTTTTGTCTTTATTTATAACAAGGTTTGATTTAAAAGCCACCAAACACTTCCATGTTTTCCCTTTTTAAAGACAGTTACATGAGTAGTTACACGAGTAAGTATGGTGACACAAAATGAAATGTGGCAATTTTCTAAGTGGATGAAAAATAATAACTATAATGTATGGCAGAAGAGCACTTTGCAGCACTTTGACTTCAGCGCAGTAATATCATCACTCCTGAAGCTGCAAAGTGCTCTTCCACCATACATTATAGTCATCAGTTTTATCCACTTAGGAAATCGCCACTGTATATTTTATGTCACCGTACTTACTTGTGTAACTACTCATGTAACCATCTTAAAATATAGAAAAAAATGGAAGTGTTAGGGTAGCTTCTAAATTCATCCCTGTTTGGATATTAAGGAATGAATGGTGCTAAACATTCTGTCACTGATGGAGTTTTGGTTCCTTGCCGCTGTAGCCTCTGGCGTGCTTAGTTGGGGACACTTCATTTACAGCGATATCATTGACTTGATTGCAAATGATTGAACAGATACTATTTAAACTGAGCTGAATGCTGACATCACTGAATTCAATGATGAACTGCCTTTAAGCGTCATTTTGCATTACTGACACACTGAAAGTGAAAGTGAAGTGACATTCAGCCAAGTATGGTGACCCATACTCAGAATTTGTGCTCTGCATTTAACCCATCCGAAATGCACACACACAGAGCAGTGAACACACACACTGTGAGCACACACCCGGAGCAGTGGGCAGCCATTTATGCTGCGGCGCCCGGGGAGCCCGAGTTCGATGCCTTGCTCAAGGGCACCTAAGTCGTGGTATTGAAGGTGGAGAGAGAGCTGTTCATGCACTCCCCCCACCCACAGTTCCGTCCGGCCCGAGACTAGAACTCACAACCCTTCGATTGGGAGTCCAACCCTCTAACCATTAGGCCACGACTTCCCCACTGTTTTCCTAATTAATGTTTTTCAGTTGCTTTGACACAATCTGTTTTGTACAAAGCGCTATATAAATAAAGGTGACTTGACTGAATCTGAGGGTACTCCTCAGCCCTTATGTTGATGACCATCACCCACACCAAAGGGAATGAAGATCGGGGAGGTTGCCTCCTGTCCATGTCCCATGTGGAGCTACCATGTCGGACAGGGACCCTCACCCCAGGTGCATCATGTGTATGTGTCTGAAGCATGCTCAAACCTTACTGGCGGATCCACAAACATGTCATCACTGTGCGTCATTGCCAATGAAAATCTTGAAAATGAGAGTGGCGGAGGCAAACAAGCAAGACCCTTGTCTATCTAGAGCAGCCACACAGTCTGCGGCAACAAACCATCTGATACTTGCCAGTACGAGCTGGGTGGACATAATGGAAGATGATCTACCGTCTATGCTGCCGCTGGTTGAGGGCCTGCTCATGCAGAAAGAGGGGGATCAGGGGGACAAGGATGCAGCGCTCTATTTCTACCTCCTCTCAGATTTCGCTGCGGAGTAAAATGGAGTGGCTGACTATGTCGATATATCAGAGGATGTATAAATATGCAGGGCAGTTCATGTACTCACTGAATGTAGTGACTTTACTGTCAGCATTTCAAATGGAGATTCTGGACGAGATGGGGGACTCTGGGATGAAATTTGCATAGTGCATGATCTGATTCCGCGCTCTTCCCACAGCACTGTTTTCTGGCCGTATAATGGACTTGGCTAAACCTGTCAGGCTTGGGCGACATGCAGAAGTCAGAGGTAATGGTGCACATGACCCTACTAAGGGGCTGTTTGGCCCAGCCCTCAAGAAAATGAGGGACACCAGCACCCTAAGGAAACAGGAGGATGAAGCATTTAACCTCTGCTTGCTGCATAAGCAAGTGCGGCGACCACCCTCTTAACCTCCACAACAGGGCTTTGCAGCAATCGCGGATGCGAGAGGCAGACTGATAAGCACTAGGGCTTAAAGAACTGCTCACAGCCAGCAGCAAGCTGGCCAGTGCTCACAACCGGATGGCTCTGAGTCTTTGGGAAAGCATTCTTTTGTGACTGTGGTGGGTAAAAACCATCCATTCCACCCCTAGGAGAGGAAGAAAAAGCATTTGACCTGACACGCAGATATGTCCCGGCACTTCTCTCTCCACCCGCAAAGAGGAGAAGGTGGGAATACAACCCTCTTGTTCTCAGTTCAGTGAGGGCTAGTTTGGTTAGCTCTCCTCAAAGTCAGAGAGACGAGGGAGCTCAGAGTCATGTTCAATAGTGTCACCAACATATTAGAAGCGCTCCCCTAGTCTCACCGCTGGAGGGAGTGCTCACTTCTTCAGTGGGAGCCATCACGGCGGCCATAAAGACGTTCCATTGTGTGACGTTAGCCAGGCAGAAGTGTTCGGAGGACTTCTATCTGCCCAAATAGCCAAATAGACTTCAGCTTGCCATTAAACCACCTCTATTCAATTGTGGTGATTGTGTCAGTGGCTGAGAGAGAATTGGCTCATGTCCTGACAGCAGAAATAGAAACTGACGGGTGATCAGATAGGTCCCAGAGGAGGAGAGCCGACAGGGCTTATATTCCAGTTAATTTGTAATTCCAAAGACATGGGGCACAGGCCCTTTGTCCAGTTTTGGACCTTCATCTGTTAAACAAACACTTACAAAAGTATTCATTCAGAATGTTAAACAAAGCGCTTTGTCGATTGATTCATCCAAATAATTGGTTTGTAAGAATCGATCTTCCAGACACTTATATTCATAGAGACATTTACCCCTCTCACAGGAAAATCCTCCGATTTGCATATCGAGGCACAGCTTATGAGTTTGAAAGATGCAGGGATGGTGTTAAATCATCTTAGCAACTTGGTGTTCCAGACCAACATGAAAAAGAGCCGTTTGGATCCCTTTCAACAAACAGAATATCTGGGGCTCAGCATAGACTCCCTCATTTATCGAGTCACACTGACAGAGGGAAGGATTGCATCTTTCACACAATGTGTCGCCCACTTTCAGATGGGGAAATTGTTTCCATACAGACTGTACTTACGAACGCTGTGTCTAAAGTGATTTCTGTAGTACATTTGGAGCTGCTCAAAATGAGGGGTTTTCAGTGTTGGTACATCTGTGCTTTTGGCGGCATCTCAGGCAACCGGTGAGAATTACTCATATGCATGCATCAGAATTCTCAGGTCAGGTCAAACTTTGAGTACACTACTAGTTTACCTCTATGTTTGTAGTATGTACTGCAGTTATACTAAAAGTGAACTTATGGGTAACTGATAGTTCACTCATTAAATACTTTGTACACTTTGAAGTATAGTTTCAGTAAACTACTAGTGTACTAGTTTTATACTGCAAGTATTCTCATAAGTTTTCTTTAAGTGAACTTTGCATCATACTTTAAGTATACTACTATGTCCCTATTATTAAGAATGATAATCAAAACAGATGGAGTCAATCAACACCCCAAAGCCTCTTTATTCCATAACATTACAGTTTTGATGCTGTTTCATGTCAGATGATTGTGTTACGCGTGTTAGTATCTGGTGTTTCTTTTTTTTTCTTGACTTATGTTTATTTGGAAATTCTGTACAGAAGATGTGTACTAGCCCTCTCTGTCATGTAATATTGAAAACACAGATTCTAGGAGTATAGCTCAAATATATTTAGAATTTTTTTTAAGTACATGAAAACCATTTCAGAGAAGTACATAAAAAGTAAACTAAAAGCATACGAAAGAAGTATACTAATAGCACACTTGAATAAAGTGTTTTTAAAAGTTAAAAAATTAAAAATTAAAAGTTGTTATATAATTCAGAGCCTATATGAAAAATAATGGCTTTCAATTATACTGTAATGTTAAATGTCTATAATTAATAGGGAAAATTGATGGAAAATGCACTATTAGGACAAATTAAAAACATTGTAAATATGTTAAGACATTATAGTAGTAATAACTGCCTGTTTGTGCAGAAAAAAAGTTTAATGGCCAGTAAAAACTAATTTTGGCTGGTAAATTTTTATCATGTCATTGGCAGGTGTGGCAAAAAGTTAGTTTTAGGCCCTGCATATAATGCAGATAAAATGCTCAAAATGGTGCAATTAATTAGTTTGTCCCGCAGACAATTGTTTGCTACTGGCGACCTGGATGAAACTCTTTAAACGAACATTTATTTTTGAAAATAGGCTAATTTTCCTACTCCCCTAGAGATGTTTTACCGTTTTTGTATCCAAATTTTTGACTGGTATTGTAGTATAATATACACAAAGAATATCGGCCGATATATAGATATCTGCATATTTTTCTCCCTAATATCGGTATCAGTATCTTGGCTTTGAGGAATGGTGTGAGCAGGGTCCCTTTTTCAATGCTCTGTGAGGGATATTTTATGCTTTCTTCAAGATCTTCTAGATAAGGGGAAGGCTTTCTCCACCATTAAGGTGTATTTAGCAGCTATTTCAGCCTGTCATGTAGGTTTTGGCGAGAAATCGGCAGAACAGCACCTTTGATAAGTCGTTTTATGAAAGGGTTGGGCCATAAATGGTCGGTATTTGGATTGATGGTTCCTTTATGGGATGTATCCATCGTACTAGAAGCCCTTTCTCAACACCCTTTTGATACATTGGAGTGAGTTGGGCTTAAGTTTCTCTCTTTTAAGACGGTGCTGCTCATAGCCTTAGTAACAGCTAGATGTGTGATTGACTTACAGGATTTGTCTTTTAGCCCATCATGTTTGCATATCACTCCAGGGCTCACTAAGGTTTCCTTTTGTCCAAACCTGCTTTTTGTGCCTGAAGTAGTTGACTCAGCATATAGGCCTAGGGGCCCATCTATTGAACTTGCAGCTTTGCGCCCTCCTCCATTCTCTTCTATGCAGGAGCAATAGTTGAATTCATTATGTCCAGTACGTGCTCTTCATATGTATGTGAGAAGAACAGCAGGCTTTAGGACCAGCTGTTTGTGTCATGGGCTACTCCTTACAAAGGGAAGCCATTGTCTTAACAGCTGCCTCATTGGATCATAGATGCTATATCTTTAGCTTATATTTGCAAGGGTCTTCAACCACCTAAGGGCTTGAGAGTCCACTCTACTTGGGGGATTTCTACATCATGGGCTCTACTCAGGGGAGTTTCTGTTCAAGATATTTTTACAAGAGGCAAATTGGGCTACGCCACATACTTTTGTGCGGTTTTACAGACTGGACATGTCTGACCCATCTTTAGCACAAGCAGTGCTGGGAGCCAGCAGGTCGGTGCCAATTGAATTTTTTTGTTGGATAGCAGTGATGAGGGTGCAATCTATATTGGTCTATATCTCAAGATATTTCACCAACACTTCCCTCCTTGCATGTGTCCCCTTGCATGGGAAGAAATCTCTCTATAATGATATTGGCAGTGGTGTTTCACCATGGGAATTGCTTTGGGCGTTACCAGCTGCAGACGCTCCTATGGGTGTCGATGTTGAACAGTGTTTTCTCTGCTTCCTGCTGGCCTTGCTGCAGCTGATCGTAGCTCTGTGTAGCGGTTTTGTTCTCTAGAATACTTATCTTACTATCACTCTCTGTTGTTTAAAGTGATAAAATATAACTTAATTCCCACCATATTTCTGATATTATCTATCAATCTTATCAGATTAATTTTGATCGTTCACTTTTATTTTAAATCCATGAGTGCAGTGCACCTGCATTGCGTTAGCACTCGTTAGCCTGTCATTAGCGTTTTCATTCGTACCTATCACTGTTTTCTTTTCTTCTCTCTCTTGCTACTCTCTCTCGCTCCAGTTTTTCACAAGTTCATCAAACAACTGTGGTAAGAATATTTCATCAAGCATGGTGAGTAATGGCTTTTCCTGCTACTGTTATTTGCACCTCTTGCCACATGTACAGTTTATCTATCTTTGTCGCTGATGAGGGATTCACATGTGATAAATGCAGGGAAATAGTTTGAGAAGATTTCTGAATTGGAGATATGCATCAAAACTTTAATTGAGGACAGTAAGTATTTTAGGGCTCTAGATACGGCTTTGGATGCGTCTAGCTCAGTGATTCCTGTACATTGTTCGGTTCTGGCAACAGAGCCCCTGCAGCAGGGCAACTGGGTGACAGTGAGGCAGCATAGTCGTGGGTCAAAACACCGCTCTTCTGTTCCAATCAAAAAATGAAAAGGTTCTCCCCACTCAGTGATGCACCCACTGAAAAACCTGATGAAAGTGCTCTAGTTATTGGAGATTCTATTGTACGGAACGTGAATGTAGAGACACCAGCCACCATAGTCAAATGTTTACCAGGAGCCAGAGCGCCTGACATCTTGGCTAATTTAAGTGCTAGCTAATGCTAAATGTAAATACAGTAAGATTGTTATTCATGCCAGCACTCATCATGTTCGACTTCGCCAGTCGGAGATCACTAAAAATAACATTAAGCACGATGTCAGACACTGTAATATGCTCTGGTCCGCTCCCTGCTTACCATGGTAACGAGATGCAGAGCAGATTGTCATCCCTCAATGGATGGATGTCTAAGTGGTGCCCGCAGAATAACATAGGTTTCATAGACAATTGGACAAGCTTTTGGGGCAGACCTGACCTGTCGAAAAGAGATGGTCTTCATCCCTCCTGGGGTGGCGCTGCTCTCCTCTCTAGAAATATGGCACATAGTCTTAGAGTTTATAATTGACTAACTGGGGCCCAGGAAGCACACAAATTGGCTAAACCGACCATCTGCTAGCTGCCTCACGTCACAGAGGTCAGTTAATTCTCAGCACATAGAAACTCTTTCACCTAGATATCACACTAGTTCCACAAACTAGAAAATACAAAAAACATCCAAAACCAATTTAAGAGTAATAATTTAAAGGAACACTCCGACTTTTTGGGACTTTAGCTTATTCACAGTATCCCCCAGAGTTAGATAAGTCCATACATACCTTTTTCATTTCCATGTATGGACTTATCTAACTCTGGGGGATACTGTGAATAAGCTAAAATCCCAAAAAGTCGGAGTGTTCCTTTAATTGAGTTTCAACAAACAAAAAAACAGATGCAATACTAATAAACAAATGATAAAGCTTGGCTTATTGAATATCAGATCCCTTTCTACGAAAGCACTTTTTGTAAATGTGATCGCTGATCATAATCTAGATGTGCTCTGTTTGACAGAAACCTGACTAAAACCTGATGATTACATTATTTTAAATGAGTCCACCCCCCAAAATTACTTTTATAAACATGAGCCGCGTCTAAAAGGCAAAGGGGGAGGTGTTGCTTCAATTTATTGTCATGATTCTGCCCTCGTGTCCTTGATTTTTCTCTATTCTTGAGGCAGGATCATGACAGGCCCGTGTTTTGTGTGCAAGCACATGACCTTGTCTTTGGGCCATGTGCTTGTGTTGGCTCGTTTCCTTGCCCCGCCCCCTTGTTATCCTAGTTTTGTCATTATTGCTTTACCTGTGTCACCTGTTATGTCTTCATTAGTCTCCCTATTTCTATCCCCTTGTGTTCACTGTCTAGTGTGGTTCATTGTTACACTTTGAAGAGATGTTGTGAGTCCTGTGATAGTTTTTCTGTAGTAAGAGTTCTTGTGTGAAGAGTCTTTTGTTTATTGTTTGTTTCTAGTCTTGTTAAGTTGTTTGTCTTTGCCCTAGTCATTGTTTTCCCCCTCGTGGGTTTTGTTTTCCCCTTTTTGTCATAAATAAACCCTGTGTGTCATGCATCCTGTTTGCGCCTGAGTTCATCCCTAACCTCCACGTGACATTTATTATAAAAAAAAATCAGGATTTCTCAGAGGGCAGGCTTCAAGTATAACTCGTTTGAAGTAATGGTGCTTCATATAACATTATCCAGAGAAACAAATGTTAATGATAAATCCCCTTTGATGTTCGTACTGGCTACTGTATACAGGCCACCAGGGCACCATACAGACTTTATTAAAGAGTTTGGTGATTTTACATCCGAGTTAGTTCTGGCTGCAGATAAAGTTTTAATAGTTGGTGATTTTAATATCCATGTTGATAATGAAAAAGATGCATTGAGATCAGCATTTATAGACATTCTGAACTCTTTTAGGGTTAGACAACACGTTTCAGGACCTACTCATTGTCGAAATCATACTCTAGATTTAATACTGTCACATGAAATTGATGTTGATGGTGTTGAAATTATGCAGCCAAGTGATGATATCTGAGATCATTATTTAGTTTTGTGCAAACTTCATATAGACATATAGGTAGAACCATAACTTCTACCACAAAAAAACTTATTTTTAAGTTATCTTCCTGATGTATCCGAATTCCTTAGCATATGCAAGACCTCAGAAACACTTGATGATGTAACGAAAACTATGGACTCTCTCTTTTCTAGGATTTTAAATACAGTTGCTCCTTTACACTTAAGGAAGGTTAAGGAAACCTAATCTGACACCATGGTAGTCTAATATAGCACCGCCGAGTCAGGTCGCCGTCCAGGTCGCTCCACTGAGATTGTGTTTTTATTTACTTTTTTACCTACTTTTGCTTTCTCTTTTTACACACATAACCTCGGCACTGATCATTTACGACAAAGAAACACTTTTGGACATTGAACACCGCTTCACTGACCTGTTTCAGGACACTTTATCCTCCAACCCTTCGTGGCCATCTGAGGTTCTCCGGAACGCAGAGATGAACAATGGCCACCTGAATAACCACCTGAGGCAATGGATCAAGAAATACAGTGGGAAACATGCTGGGATTCACAACAGATTGAGAAAAAGAGCTCACAGTCCTCTTCTACCGAGCATTCTGCTCGTCAATGTCCAGTCTCTGGAGAATAAGATTGACGATCTTAGAGCCAGGATAAGTTTCCAGCAGGACATTAGGAACTGTAACATCCTTTGTTTGTTGGAAACATGGCTCAGGCCCTTGGTCCCGGACGCTGCTGTAATGCCGTCTGAAAACTTCTCTGTTTTACGGATGGACAGGACAGCTGAGGCCGGCAAATCCAAAGGTTGAGGAGTGTGTTTCATGATTAACAAGAAATGGTGTGACCCCAGGAATATCTCCACTCTGTCGCACTCCTGCTCTCCTCATCTGTAACATCTATCCATCATCTGCCGCCCATTCCATCTGCCCCGGGAGGGTTCATCAATCATCATTACTGCTGTTTACATCCCGCCACAAGCAGATACCGGTTTGGCTTTGTCTGAGCTTCACGATGTGCTCAGCGGCAAAATCAACAAACATCCTGACGCTGCTATTATCATCGCTGGGGACTTTAACAAAGCCAGCCTCAGGCAAGTTATGCCTAATTTTTATCAACATGTATCCTGTCCAACGAGAGGAACGAATACACTGGATCATTGCTACACTCAGTTTAAGAATGCCTACAAAGCTCGCTCACTACCAGCTTTCGGCAAATTGGACCATGCCGCCAATTTCCTCACACCGGAATATAAACAAAGGCTTGTTCAAGATCCCCCGGTGCAGAGGGTGGTGACGCGATGGTCCACCCACTCAGAAGCCATGCTTCAGGCGGCTCTTGATGACGTAGACAGGGACATGTTTCGAGCAAGTTCATCTGACGTCAGTGAGTTCACGGATGTAGCATTAAGCTTTGTAAAGATGCTAGCTGAACAAGCTATGGATACAATAATTATAAGGACCTTCTAAAATCAGAAACCATGGGTGGAAAGAACAATCCATGCAGCAGTAAACAAACGCACTGCTGCTTAAAACGCCGGTCTTCTGTCAGGAAACATGAGTGAGTACAAAGCATCGTGCTATGCTCTCCGACGCGCAGTAAGAGCCACCAAACACAGATACAGGGAACACATAGAGTCTCATTTCCAGATAAATGACTCCCAACGCATGTGGCAAGGACTAAGGACCATCTGTGCCTTGTGGAAACAAATCCTCTGCAGAGGTGAGAGCAGATCCGTCACTGGCTGACGAGCTAAACACTTTCTACGGCCGCTTTGAAAGCAATCTAAGCAGAGCGAGTCTGCCGATCAGCGCGTCAGGAAGCAGCAGCCAGAGCATCGATCATTATGTGATCACCATTTTGGAGGACGAGGTTCGGAGGGCACTAAAGCGAGTGAATGTAAGGAAAGCAGTCAGACCTGATGGGATTTCTGGCTGTGTTCTACTGTCCTGCACTGATCAGCTCGCTGTTTTGTTTACATCCATTTTTAATGAGTCTCTTGCTACATCAGTGGTTCCCACTTCCTTCAAAAAATCTGTCATCATCCCTGTGCCTATGAACAATAAACCCTCTTCTCTGAATGACTATCGTCCAGTTGCCCTCACATCAATAGTCATGAAGGTCTTCGAGGGATTGGTTAAAAACATCATCTGCTCCTCCATCCCAGATGCTTTAGACCCTCTTCAGTTTGCCTATTGTCCAAACAGAACCAACTGATGATGCCATCTCTCACATCCTGCACTCTTCTCTCACACACATTGACAGCAATAACAGGAACTATGTAAGGCTGCTATTTATTGACTATAGCTCAGCTTTTAATACTATATTCCCCATAAAGGTGCAGATGGGGTGGTGTTGGCACAGTGGATAAGGCACATGCCTTTGGTGTTAGAGACCTGGGTTCGAATCCACTGTGAGACACCAATGTGTCCCTGAGCAATACACTTAACCCCTAGTTGTTCCAGAGACATGCAACCTATGTCATATATAACAATTTTAAGTTGCTTTGGATAAAAGTGTCAGATAAATGTAAATGTAAATAAAGCTAGCTTCTAAACTCATGGACCTCGGCCTGAATTCTTCACTCTGCAACTGGATTCTTGATTTCCTCACTGGAAGACCTAAAGTGGTGAAACTAGGCCAGTACATCTTCATCACCCTGAATGTAGGAGCCCCACAGGGCTGTGTCCTGAGTCCCCTGCTCTGCTCTCTCTACACACATGACTGCATGTCTTCGCACAGCTCCACTTCTATTATCAAATTTGCTGATGACACTGTGGTTCTGGGCCTCATTTGCAACAAGAATGAGACCGCATACTTGAGGTAGAGAAATTAACATCATGGTGCCAGGAAACTGTCTCTCTCTGAATGTGAGCAAAACTTAAGAACTGATTGTTGACTTCAGGAAGAGACAGCAGCAGCCCTATACTCCTCTTATAATCAGCGGGACCCCTGTGGAGACGGTGAGCAGCTTCAAGTACCTTGGTGTAAACATCTCTGAGGACCTGACTTGGAATACTCACATTCAAACACAGGTTAATAAAGCCAGGCAAAGACTGTACCATCTGCGACAGCTGAGGAAATTCAGGGTCTCAACTAGGGCTGTCGCAATATACCGGTATTGACGATAACCGTGATTTTCAAATACACAATTATCGATATCGTGTTAATTTCGTGTATGAGGATATACCAGTATTAGTGATAACCGCAATATTAAAATGAACAGTTCTCTTATGATGACACCACATGTAAATACTTGGTAACAGTACCTGATTGAGTGCCCAGGTGGCAGTATCATGCCTTAACTCTGACACCTGTCACACAAGAAGAAGATGCAGCACTGGCAGGTACTCTGAGGAGAGCTGTGTTCATCAGAGTAAGTTGTTATTATTTTACTAGTCATAGACTGGGAAATATTATATAACCTATTAACAGTGGTTTTCTGTGTTCATATTCTTAAGTGATTATTAAGTACCGCGTTTTCTTTACTCATCTTATTTTTGTATTTGCAATCAATACGGCCTGTGCGTAGTAACACTTTATTTCTTTCTTTGTTCAAATCTATGAACAGTTAAACGATTAAAACGGATCTTGAAAAACTGAGCGACCACATTGCTACATTAAACTCTGTAAAATATTAAGTTGGTCACAGAGCCATGCACTTAATGCCTCATCTGTGGTCATTCTTCAATAAGGTTCATTAGTTAACATTAGTTAATTACATTAGTTAACATATATAAATAACATAAATAATAATGAACAATATTTCCACAGCATTTATTAATCTTAGTTCATGTTAATTTCAGCATTTACTAATGCATTGTTAAAATCACAAGTTGTGTTTGTAAACAATAATGTACTATGAACATTGAATAACTCGATTTTTATTAAAATTAACAAAGATTAATAAATTGTATAATAAATGTATTGTTAATTGTTCATTCATGTTCGTTAATACATTAATGTTAACAAATGGGATCTTATTGTAAAGTGTTACCATTAATATTTATTCATCATACTGTTGAATTTGACAGTATTTTCTCCCTTGTTATTTCATAAGAGCTTCAAAGAAGACGAAGAAAGCCAGAGTCTTGTGCACTGCGTTTATCAGTATCAATATTATGCTCGTTGGGTGAAAAAGAAAAACTCAATAAACAAAGTAAAAAATAATTTGACTGATATCTTCCCCACCCCAAGGTTTCTATAGATATCACAATATATCGACATTGTGAATTCTTATGGCCACAATAACCGTGATATGAAAAATCTAATATCGTGACAGCCCTAGTCTCAACTCAACTCAACTTTATTTATAAAGCACTTTCAACACCACAAGTGGAACCAAAGTGCTGTACAGAAAGTATAAAAGAGAAACATAAAAACAAAACAAAACAAAAACAGACATATGACATACACACATACAAAGCATTGTCAAAAGCTAAAGAAAACAAATAAGTTTTAAGGGCACTCTGAAAAACACCCATTGAAGGACAAGTTTTAACAGACAGAGGAAGGTCATTCCAAAGCCTAGGAGCTGCAACAGAAAAGCCTGATCACCTTTACATTTTAAATGCATTCGTGGAACTACAAGAAGGAACTGATCATTTGAGCGCAGAGATCTGCTGGATTGACAGCTGCTGATTAAATCAGTAACATACTAAGGAACTAGACCATGCAGAAACTATTAAAATTTACAACAAAACTTTGTATTAAATTCTGTATCGTATTGGTAACCAATGTAGTTTAATTAAAACCGGAGTAATGTGTTCTCTCTTCTTAGTATCTATTAAAAGTCTGGCAGCTGAGTTCTGAACGAGCTGCAAACGGGAGAGAGAAGCCCGACCCACACCGAGATACAATACAATACAATAATCCAAACATGAAGACACAAAAGCGTAAACAACTTTCTCCATATCATTAAAAGTAAGAATAGATTTCAATTTTGATATTGATCTAAGATGGAAGAAACTATTCTTAACAACAACATTGATTTGCTGCTCAATTTTAAGCCCAGAGTCAAGAATGACTCCAAGATTCCTCACGCTAGACAGTTTTTTCCCAGGAAACAACCCCAGGCAGTCATCATCCACATACACTTTATTTCCAAATAAAATGATCTCAGTCTTATCCTCATTTAATTGGAGAAAGTTATTTGCAAGCCAGCACTTAACTTCTGCCAAACATGCATGAAGAGACTGAATGGCATTTTTATGCCCATGTTTCAGTGATACATACATTTGAGAATCATCTGAATAAAAATGATACTGAATCCAAAAATTTTCAAAAATAGAACCTAGAGGGAGCATATAACGGGAAAATAAAATTGGTCACAATATTGAGCCCTGTGGAACCCCACACACAAGCGGGGCAATGGAAGAAAAATAATCCCCTAAACTGACTGAAAAAGCCCTACCCTTCAAATAGGAAGAGAACCATTTCAGCGATAAGCCCTGAATACCAACCTGATCCCTAAGATGATCAATGAGAATGTTATGATCAACTGTATGAAATGCCGCTGTAAAATCTAACTACAGCAAGACAACGCGGTTTCCCAAATCAACACCTCATAGGATATCATTAAACAACCTCAAAAGAGCCGATTCTGTACTATGACCAACTCTAAAACCTGACTGGAATCTATTGCAGATGTTATTCCTAATTAAAAAATCATTTAAGCTGTGTGTGCACAATTTTTTCTATTATCTTTAAAATAAAGAGACCAGGATTGCCGGAGAGCTGTGGCTTAGCCGGGTCTACTTTCCCCTCTCTGCAGGACATCTACCTCAAACACTGCAAAAGCAGAGCTGTTAAAATCATCAAGGACTCTATCCACTCCAGTAACCATTTTTTCACTTTGCTGCCATCTGGTAAGCACTTTCATAGCCTGATGGCAAAAACCGAGAGACTCAGGAGGAGTTTCTTCCCCCAGCTCATCAGGCTCCTTAACTCAAATCCAGCCTCTTAACATCTTCATGTCTCCACTTAATATTCACTTTATAAGCAAGATATTCATCATTCTCTAATTCACACTGACATACTGACAGTGTCAACCTGTTTGCACATTTGCCTCTTAATATTTAAGACTGCAGTATAATGCACATATGCACATTGTACATCCCTGTGTATCTTAATATTTATGACTACAGTTTACTTGCATGCACATTATTTTACGTTCTACGTTTAATTCTACAATATACATATTTTTTTCTATATTTCATTCTTATATTTTTATTATTTACTTTTGTTTCATTGTTTCATAGCTATATTTATGTATATTTTATCTGTGTTGTATTCTTTAATAATTGCACTGTCCACGGAGCAGACCTGACTCACATTTCACTGCTGGTTATATATGCTCTATATAATTGTGTATGTGACGAATAAAAATTCTTGAATCTTTGTATAATGAGCAGCACGAAAAACGGAGCGCAGCTGGAGGAAAACAAAATGAGAGGTATTTCGTATTGCTAGGTGGGAAAGTAACCTATCCTACAGAAAAACATTAAAAACTGCTAGATCCGATTACTTTTCTTCTCTTTTAGAAGAAAACATTCATAATCCCAGGTATTTATTCAATACAGTGGCTAAATTAATAAAAAATAAAGCCTCAACAAGTGTTGACATTTCCCAACATCACAGCAGTAATGACTTTATGAACTACTTTACTTCTAAAATCAATACTATAAGAGATAAAATTGTAATCATTCAGCCACAGTATTGTGTCAGACAGTGTACTATAGACCCCCCTGAGGAACAGTTCCACTTATTCTCTACTATAGGAGAGGAAGAATTGTATAAACTTGTTAAATAATCTAAACCATCTAAGCTCCTAAAAGAGGTGCTTCCAGAAGTCATAGATCCTCTTCTGACTATTATTAATTCATCATTGTCATTAGGATATGTCCCCAAAACCTTCAATTATTAATCCTTATTAATCCTCTCACGATGTACATAGCTTTCACACCAAATGCAAAATGGATCATGGATCATCTTTGGCTAATTTAGGCTGCACATTAGGTGGTGCAACTCACCACTCAGCTGATTGTCTTATTGTCTTTGAGCACTGAGAATAAGAATCGCTTAAATGTTGGCACAGCACACACCAACTGTTAAGAAGCCTTTCCAGGTTTTACGGGGGTGCTAAGAACCTTCAAACTGGGGAAAAAATCGAATGCGATTTTCATGTGCATCTTGTCAGTATATGCCCTCCAGTGATTAGTAGTATATCTCACATGGTTCAGATCAGGGTTGCAAGGTTTTCACAACAAAACCTGCCCAATTGCTTCTCAAAACTAGTCCAAAACTAGGGGGTTCCCCGATAAAAAATTGTGTTCCGGGGGATAAAATACGCATTTTTTGGCAGTGTTGCCTTTTCAAAAAACGACCATGAATCCCCTGCGATTTTGAAAGTGATTTTGTGTAAATTGTCAGTGAACTACAGCTCTGTGGATTAAATGCAAACCATTGTTTCCAAGTCCACGGTTGTTTTTCATGTCTGCAGGTTGAAGAGATGTGCATGAAAATCTCATTTGATTTTATGCACAGCCCTACTTCAAACATGACAAGGGAATTAAGAGACTGTGTGTTGTACTTCATACCAGTTAATTTTGTCCTCCTCAGCTTTGTTTTTGTTATTTGTACTTATTTATTATTTTTGGTCACACGGCACTAAGCCTGTCTCAGTTTCTGTAACAGAATTGTGTTTTTACAGGGTGGGGTTGTTGGCCCCATGCTCAACCCTCAGCCAAGAGAATCAGGTGTTGTCTTTAGTCTGGCCCTTTGCCTGAGGCCCTGTCTACACTGAGACGCGTTTCTGTGAATACGCACAAATTTTTTTATCGGATAGGCATTTCGTCCAAGCGGATCCGGCATTTTCGGAAGGTGAAACTGATATTTTTTTTTAAACCAGGTACCAGAGGGGATAAATCTGAAAACGCTTTCTTTGCATTTTCGTGTGGAGAGCGAATCTGTGTATTTTCTGAAACAATGACATCATCAGCCCACGTTTCGCCCCTAGTCAAACAATGTCACCGCACATGTAAGGCAACGAAATGCAGTTAGCATTTAACCAGAAGTGCAATGAGCAGTAAGTACAGAATATACAAGGTCTACAATATGTACAATAACTATACAAACAAGTATTATGAACAAAATTTACAGATTTTAAATACTATCAGCATGATATACAGATAGGTGTACTATGAATATACTATACAGATGGATAATGCAAACATGTATGTACACTATAGGCAGAACTATGGACATATTAACACTTTACACTATTGCAATGGACAGTAAAGTGCATAGAAAATATTACAGTGTGCAAATGGATTACTCCGTGTTCATGGATGAACAGACAGTATTGCAAGTAATAACAAGCTTACTGTTTTTTGCTTGTTGTAAATAAATAAATAAATCAGTCAGATGTAGTGATGAAGAGGGATGAGGAGTCTGTGTGTATGGTGTGGGGGGTTGTCAGAGGACAGAGTTCAGCATGGAAACAGCTGTATGGAAAAAGCTGTTCCTGGATCTGCTGGTCCTTGTCCGGAGGCTCCTGAAGCGCTTCCTGGAGGGCAGGAGGTTAAACAGTCCATGGTCAGGGTGAGAGGAGTCCTTAAGAATGCTGCGAGCTCGAGTTAGACAGCATTTCCTCTGGATGTCCTCAATGGCAGGAAGTGGTGTCCATGTGATGCGTTGGGCAGTTTTCACCACCCTCTGCAGTGCTTTGCGGTCAGTCACTGAGCAGTTCCTATACCAGACTGTGATGCAACTGGTCAGGATGCTCTTGATCGCACATGGGTAAAAGTTCACCACTATGGCAGAAGACAGCTGGTTCTTCTTCAGTGTCCTGAGGAAGAAGAGGCGCTGGTGAGCCTTCTTGACCAGGCTGGAGGTGTTTGTGGACCAGGACAGTTCCTCCGTGATGGTGGTTCCCAGAAACGTGAAGCTGGTGACACATTCAACAACCATCCCGTTAATGTGGATGGGGTCATGCGTGCTTCCTTTCTTCTTCCTGAAGTCCACAATGAGCTCCTTTTGTCTTACTAGTGTTAAGGAGCAGGTTGTTGTCAGCGCACCATGTGGCCAGGTGCTGAACCTCCTCCCTGTAGACAGTCTCATTGTTGTCACTGATGAGGCCAATCACCGTGGTGTCATCTGCAAACTTAATGATGGAGTTGGATCCATGCACAGGCTTGCAGTCGTGGGTGTAGAAGGAGTAAAGGAATGGGCTTAACACACTGCCCTGTGGTACGCCGTGTTAAGTGTGATGGTGGTGGATTGGGTCAAGGTCTCCAAGTTTTGTGTTCAGCTTGGAGGGAAAGAAGGTGTTAAATCCTGAACTGAAATCAACAAATAACATCCTAACATACGTGTTGTTATTGTCCAAGTGTGTGAGTGCAGAGTGCAGCACTGTGCTTACTGCATCCTTTGTGCTCCTATTTCTATGGTTGGCAAATTGGTGTGGGTGGGAGGCAGTCTTTGAGGTGTACTAGGACCAGTCACTCAAAGCACTTCATAATGATGGGTGTGAGTGCTACGGGGCGATAGTCATTCAGGCACATTGGGGAGGAGTGTTTCGGTACTGGGACAATGGATGTGGACTTAAAACATGTTGGCACAGTTGCTTGGGTTACGGTCATGTTGAAAATATCTGTGAAGACCCCTGTAAGCTGCTCTGGACATGCCCTAAGCACACGTCCAGGAATGCCATCTGGGCCAGCAGCCTTGCGTGCATTGATCCGGCTCAATGCAGTGTGGACATCTGTGGAGGTGAGTTTGAGGGGTTGGTGGTCTGCTGAGAGTTTGATCTTTGTGGCCGTCTCCTTGCTGTCGCTGTTCAAGCGAGTATAAAAGTAATTTCACTCATTAAGGAAGGAGATGTCCATAACCATTGGAGTGGAGTTGCTTGACTTGTAGTCACTGATGATCTGGATGCCCTGCCACATGCGTCGGGGGTCAGAGTTGGAAAAGTGTTCCTCTACCTTCAGCTTGTGCTTGTTCTTCTTATCTAACATTAACACAGATTGATAAATGTGATGTTCCATGTTCGTTTGCATACCACTCGCAAGGTTTATGCACATAGTCCATGTCTTCTCCATTTGTAGTGTATCTCTGAGGCAGAACTACAGCGCCACATGCTGGTCTGGTATACATGTATACTACATCGTTTTGTGTTGGTTTTGTGTTTTCGTGTGGACGCAGATATTTCTTGAGACAAGGAAAAATAAAAAGATCGGATAGGGAATGCTCTGGCTTCTTGTGGATGTAGCCTGAGACTAATCAGCCATGGTTGAACCTGCAAGGGGACCTGAGTCCCCCATAGTGTAGCTCCCAGGGTCACTAGGATACGCAAAGTCTTTATTGAGTATTTTACCATAAAAATATAGACAATGAATTATTGGTTAAACATTATTTGTGGTGAGTTGGTGGATTATATATCTGCAGAAGTCATGCATTTAGTACACAAACGGTACATAATAAACCTATCTGTAAACCCCTTCCCTACGTAGATGAGCTAAGGGCAGTCAACTATCAGTTGCACAGGGAGAGGAACTCAAATATATTTGGGTTTCAGCACCATAGAGAAACATTGGAGGATTAGAAGCTTGCATTGGTTTTATGGTGTTTATGCTATAAAAATGAAAAAACGATGTGCCTGGGGTACTTGTAACATTGATTCCAGATATCCTGAGAGAATAGGCAATAGAATTTATTTTATTAGATTTTCTTAACTAAAACAAAACGGAGCAAAATGTCCCTCAGCATTCAACTCAAATCCCAAGGAAGACAAAAATGTTCATTTTATTGTTGTCATGCTCTCATTGCGTTACCATTTTAATTTGCTCAAGCAGAGCTTTAATGTCATCTTGTGTTTCAACAAGGTGTCTATAGCTAAAGCTAACATTAAAGTTAGTGCATCCATGCTAACGTACAATCCTAAATAGTGGACTGTTCTCACATCATGTACAGTGTAGGTAAAAAACACATAAACGAAGATCTACATTTCAGACAGAACTGCTTGTGGTTCTAGCAAACCCATAGGCTAAGCTGACTTCTTCAGACCAAACTGTGTATAAAATGTAAGGCAATTTGCAAGTTTGCCTATAAAACCACGACTGGCTCTGTACCCCTTTATCTAAATTCATTACTTCAGACTTATTTGCCCTCTAGAAGCATTTGCTCTGCAAGTGACCGTTGCTTTATTGTGCCATCCCAAAGAGGCACAAAAACAACTTTCATAAACTTTTAAATGAAATGTTCCCTCCTGGTGGTATGACCTGCCCAAATCCATCCAAGTCATTCTTCAAGAATTGGCTAAAAAAAAGCACATCTCTTCCATCTTTATTTGACCATCTAACTCTAGCACTCTCTATCCTAATTGTATTCTTTAAAAAATTACTTGCACCATTTAGACTTGCACCCTATTCATTTACTAATTGCTCGTTTTCTTAAAAAAAAAAATAACACTTCACTTTAACACTTTAACTTCTCTAAACTTTTGTTATACTATCTATTTGTTTTCTTTTTATTTATTATACAGTTAACAAAAGCAAAAAAAGACCTCTAACACTAGCTTGATCTATTATGTTTCTGTTCTATCAGTTTTCTTTATATTTATTATATCATATATTTATTTTAATAACTTTAAACTTGCCATGTGTACTACGTTAAGCTTACTGATATAAAGCAATTGTTATAGCAGTTGCATATCATCGCTCTTTTGTTGATTTGGATTGCTTCCATTGTCCTACTTTCTGGTCGCTTTGGTTAAAAAGCGTCTGCTAAATGACTAAATCCAGTTGGGGGCGGTAATGCACCTAGTCTGATTTTCCAACCGCTAATAAACCATAGAAGAAGAAGAAGACGAAGCATCAGCAACACGAGAAGAAAAATGAGGAGAAATAAAATGTTTTAAAAAAGAAGAATTCTGATCGCTGGAAGTAACTTAAATGAATCGTTGGATTAAAAGGAAGCTGCTTTTTTTAAACAATATTTCCAAGACCCACTAATAAAGACGGTTCAGGTATATGATCTGTTCATTTTTTCACAGGAAGGTCACAGGAAATCTCCAATAACTCTTTAGTAAAAAATAATGAAAATGAAACGAAATTGCGCGGACTCGTCACCACAATAAAAGCAAATTGACAAATTTGCGTGCTCCACGTGTTGGGAATCGGCGTTAGTTTGAAAAAAAAATTGTATTCTTATACATGTTCTTATATAACTTAGTTATATTTCAAAACATACTAAAAAATGTATACAGTGGAAACGTAATTGGGTGCAAATTTAGCCATGGAGCGAACACGGGAGGGATTGTTATGTTAATAACAATAAATTATTACGTTGCACTCGCATGGGGGCCTGTCCCAATTTGCGTCTTTGCACTTGACCACTTGTCTACTTGACGTATTTCCTGTATTTGTACCACGTGCTGATTACCAACACACTACATCGTACAATACATATGCAAATAACGTTTTTACAAAGCTTTATTTACACATCCAAACTCATACTCAATATTAAAGTAAAATGTATTTATAACCACCTAGATTTTTAATAACACTTATTTTAATCATATTTTTAATTTTGCAGGTGAATTGAAGAAGATGGTATTGAAAGAGATTCCAACAGACAATATCACTCGCCCTTTGGGCCGTAACGAGGTCATAGGTTTACTCTTTCGCCTCACAATATTTGGTGCTGTCACATATTTTACAATAAAGTGGATGGTGGATGCTATAGATCCGACAAGAAAACAGAAAGTTGAGGCACAAAAACAGGTATCCTGTTTAATTTCAGTGGTTTACAGGATTTTGTAGAAATTGTGATTTTACAAAAATTCTGAAATGTACCCCCTTTTTATTTGTTTATTTCCTTTATAGTCCTATCAGAATTTCATGTAGACTGAATATTCTAATGTCATTGTATTGTATTTTGTTCCATTGTTTGCCATAGGTTCATTTAATTACATACAAGTTAAGATGATTTACTAAGTTTAACTTAAGCTTCTTAAGTTTCATAGCTTCTCCAAAGGCTGAGGTTTACTGTTAAGTTTTATTGCCACCTCACAGGCAGAGAAACTCATGCGGCAGATTGGAGTGCAGAATGTGAAGCTTTCTGAATACGAGATGAGCATTGCAGCTCATCTTGTGGATCCATTGACTATGCAGGTGAGGAATTATATCACAGTGTGACTTTATTTACGAGTCCTTAATTGTCTCCCTCACAGTCTACTTGTATATTTTAAGAGTGCAAGTGCAAGTTCCACAAATCATTTATGTGTGTCCACAGATTACATGGCATGACATTGCAGGTCTGGATGAAGTCATCAATGAACTGAAAGATACGGTTATACTTCCGATCCAGAAGAGACATCTTTTTGAAGGATCCAGGCTTCTTCAGCCACCCAAAGGTAGGCACTAGGATGGAAATGTTTCCTGAAAGTGTTTATAACTCAACTCCACACTTTATTCTGAGGTGGTTTGCATGTCTTCATCTCAGGTGTGTTGCTGTATGGACCTCCAGGCTGTGGGAAAACTCTTATAGCCAAAGCTACCGCCAAAGAGGCTGGATTCCGCTTCATTAATCTGCAGCCTTCCACTCTCACTGACAAATGGTATGGAGAATCCCAGAAACTAGCTGCAGCTGTGTTTTCGCTGGCCATCAAGTTACAACCTTCTGTTATCTTCATCGATGAGATTGGTAAATGCATATTTAGATTTTTATGTGTCCCTCATAGACCCCTTTATATTGATATACCAGTATGAAGGGTTAAAGTTAGATCTGTTAAGCTTCATTGGAAATTTATGGATCACTGAAAATCTGCTTTAGAATTTTAATTGGTTTATTTTATTTTTAAGTCACATAATATGACAATAAGTTTAAATATACTTGTTATCAGGGCTTTTCACACATGAAATAGTTAACCCTGGGTCATTCTAGTTTCACAGGACTCATAATTTACCCAGTGTTAATCCTGGGAAGTCATAAATGGACATTTCACACTGTAAATTCCTAAACCCCAGGTTAATGTTCTCATTTGCATATTTGTGGTGTCCGTGTCATTGATCAAACGAACACAGCACACTACATGTTTACATAATCACTAGCATTGCACATTCTCATATTATATATTGCTTACAGTACGATCAAGATATTCAGATTAGACTTTTTGGCCAATAAGTGTAAGAAGGAAAGAAAAGAGAAAGGTATCTTTACACTTAATCTATGTGAAATCTCCAACTATGAAATGTTTACATTGTGCTGTGTTTCCATGAATCTGTGGTTTCATATCTCCCAGGTAAAAAGCAGTGCTAACCTCACTTATTAATTTCTTGTGTGAAACACACTTTTACCTGAGATTAAAAGCAAGGTTTCGAACTATGATAACTTTTCACGATTCAGTTTGATTCACTATGCTATGTCTTCTGTAGGATACTTACAAAGATAATAATTTTTGTGTGAATTTGTCCATTTAAACAATACTTCAGTGAGAGTTTAATATATTTGCTCTTAAATGTTTAAGGTGGCAAAGCTTAAATGAGTTTAGTTTCAACACAGATACTAACGTGTCCTTTTCAGGTCTCACCCAGGTGATGACTGAATAAATGACTGCTCATGTTCCAGCAAATGGCAGTCCAGCAAAAGGGAATGGTTTATCCAAGATTTTTTTTTTTTCATCGCTGTAGTTTGGGAAGCCAGAATGTGCATCCATCAACAGAAACATATATTAGCTGAAACCTGTTTGTTTTACGTTTTTTTTTAATAGCAAACCATATTACAGATACTTTGTCAGATTTAAGTGGAACCGAGGTCCCAGAGCGTGTCACCGTGTGTGGAGAACTGAATGGTTCGATTATTTTCAGCGAACTGTCCCACCCTTAATGATAACCATGGGTTAAGCACATGTGAAAGTCTTTCTTTTTAAAGGAACTTCTGTTCATCTTCATGTCTTAGATTCCTTTCTGAGGAGTCGCTCAAGTTCAGACCATGAGGCCACCGCTATGATGAAGGCTCAGTTCATGAGCTTATGGGATGGACTGGATACTGACTACAGCTGCCAGGTACAATTAAGAATTATTTTTTTATTTTTTATTATTACTGGTTTGGTCAGTGACTCAAGATGCAAATTACCTGCATATTATGATTGTTTTCTGCACAAAGGTCATAATAATGGGAGCCACCAATCGGCCACAAGATCTTGATTCTGCTATACTCCGAAGGATGCCAACAAGATTCCACATCAATCAGCCTGTAAGTCAACTCCAAATATCTTTATAAGGTTTAAATAAAAAATATAAATTTTACTAATGAATCAGTAAATTCCGTAGTGCATTTTTAATAAATGATAATTTGTTGTGTGTGTATTTAGAATGTCAAGCAGAGGAAAGACATATTAAAGCTGATCCTGGAGAATGAGAATGTAAGTATTTAATTACATGAACTGAATGGTGATTGAAAGCTGCCAGTGCTGAAAGAATAATTTTTCCTTTTCTGAAGGTGGAGTGTGCTGTGGACTTTGGTGAAATTGCAAAACAGACTGATGGGTTCTCTGGAAGTGACCTCAGAGAGATGTGCCGAGATGCTGCTCTGCTTTGTGTGCGTGAATTTGTGCGCCAAGAAAGGTAAGTAAACAAAGGGCTTCAGACTCGGCACAAAACATATCAGGCTTTTAAAAAAAAAAACTTTATCTGAAGTTTTGGGCTCTGTCACATTTACGTAATGTCTAGCATAAATAGTTTACATTTAAATCATTGTGAAACTGATCTATGCCACATCCTTATTAATTGTCCTCCATCCCATGACAGTCCAGATGAAGACTTCATCCGCCCAATCAGACAGGAAGACTTGCAGAGGGCAATCGAGAAGATGAGGAAGTCCAAATCTGCTGGAGTGCAAGAGGCATTTATGCATGTACCACTGGACTGAATGTGATGCTGCTGCTTAAAAAAAAAACAAATAACCTAGATTTGGTGTTTTTCTCTTATTTGTGGCATATCATCAAGTTTTGCAAAAGGGGGAACTCAGGATTTATAAAATGGTAGAATTTTTTTCCCCCTCTAATCATCTTTATTTTTTGCATTGTAATTTCCACACTTGTTTTGCCATTTAATAAATGGGCCTTATTTAAAAAATAATAAATAATGTGTAAAAACCATTCTTAAGTAAATCGTTTCTTCAGTGGGATAGTTTGTAAAAGAATGAACGATTTTCATTAAAATATGTTCTGCTTGTGTTTCAAGAATAAGGTACATTGAGTTTGTCTTCATGGGATTGGTTTGGGTTGTGTTTAAAACCCTGTGAGAGGTTTGTGTAGACGGGCAACAGTGTAGTTACCATGTCCAGTTATGTATAAGGCACCTTTTATTTTTTACATCAACAATATTTAACAGTTCAGCTCATTTTATTTTTTTGAGCACAATTTTTATTTTATATTTTACTTGGATCAGCTTTACCGGTTTGTTTTCCCTCAGTGAGAGAATGACTTGATTGAGATGCATTTACAGATTTACAAGCCATTTATATTAAATAAGGTGTTTAGGCGTTGTGATGGCATGTTGTATAGATATTTATTTGCGAAACCTTAAATATGCTTGCTAAGAATATTTGGGGCCAGTGCCAAGCTGCTGCTGTTAGGTTTGTACTTGTCTGTCAGGTGTTATTTTTGGGGGTTAAGTGGGCGAAGGAAACTTCAAAGTGGAAAGAAAAAGTATTCTTCTGGAGAAACCGGTCTAAGGATCAAACAACCATTTTAGATTGTCAGCAATACACTTGTACAGTTGTATACAAGTATTTTTCATTTATTAGGTTTGCTAATTCACAATAGTCCACTGCTCTTTTCGATCTAAATGTGTTTAGAATTCAGGTTATGCTTGAAATGTTTTGTTTACACTGTAGAAAAATTAGATGACAATGGTTTTGTCTTCATGAGGTTTATTGGAATGACTGCCCGATGCACATTACATCAAATATTGTAAGAAACGACAAAGTGTAAATCTCAAGTTTGTACAAAAAGTAGAAAGAAGTAAATACATTTGCTGTAAGATAATAAATATGTTAGGTTGGTCTGTCTAGAAAATGGTAAGACAATAAATATGCTCTTGTTCCTTCACACTGGATTCCTCAAGAGTTTCATGTTTATGCATTCAGCACAAATCCTTCACATTCATGCATCACTCTCTTTACAGTAACTCGTTCATTTGGGAATGTAACAATGCCACATTTACATTAAGGCACACTGAAGTGCACTGCAAGACAATATTGTGTTAATGTCAAATACATCTGACTGTGTTTATACTCTGCTGCCAGTTCGGAATGTTTGTTTTTTAATTCTTATAAAGAATGTTAAAGGATTATTCTGTATCTACAACGAGTACAAGATGTTCTCCACTGGTGGAAATTTTGCCGAGACAAACACTTATCATATGCCAAATAAAGCTCCAGTTGAGGTAGGCGAAATATTGGTCCTATTACTGTCAGGCATACTTCAATCTGCTTGATCAGACCTTAAGTCTATAACACCAGAGGAATAGCTGTGTAGTAGCTGTGTAGTTTGATCCATCTATGCTTTTATACAGGGTGATCTCAGGGAACATAATACACTGTATTTTAATGTAATTTGCAGAGCATAAATATAGAACGCATGTATCTAAAAATGTGTAGTAGATATGAGTCTAATCAAGATTTATTATTATTTTTTTCAATATTACTACAATGTAGGACTGTAGTATATAATGCATATTTCTATAAACCTATTTCTATCGGTTCTAATAAAATAGATTATATAGAGCTTTACTACACGTCTTCATACAGTCCAGTTTCCTGTGTTCACTGGTCTTTCTGTAGAGAACTGTAGTACTCGGCTAGGACTTTCCACGCTTTTGGGGCCATGAAACCATCAGGGGGGTTCTCCCCGCTGCGGGCAAGGCTCCGCATTTTGGTCCCCGAGATGAACTCAAATTCACCATGTCTGAAAAACAAAAAAGCAGTTGACTTGAGCTACAGAATTTTAACAACAGTCCCTGTTAAAGCAGCTGTGAGCAATGAACAATTCTTGTAAAAATGTGTCAAATATTACATATACAAATTGATGTAGTGTAGTGATTTTAATTCTTATTCTGCATGAAAAATAATGCATTAAAAAAAGCTTCAAAATAAATAAAACAGTAGACAGAAATATTTGAGGTGTTTTTTCACACTAACTAGCTTTTTATTCATAAAGAATCCTGTGAAAGGTGTATCAAAGATTCAAAAAAATAAAAATAATTAAGCAGTACAGTTTCCAGCACTGATAATTAATCAGCATATTAGAATAATTTCTGAAGAATCATGTGACACTGAACACTGGAGTAATGATGCTGAAAATTCAGCTTTGCATCACAGGAATAAATTTGATTTTAATGTATATTAAAATAGAAAAACTTTATTTTACATAATAATATCTCACAATATATTTTTTCCTGTATTTTTGATCAAATCAATGCAGCCTTAAGGAGTATAAGAAACTCCTATACATTTTATTTTTCTTTTTATTAAAAATCGTTCTGATCCGAAAAAGTTTGACCAGAAGTCTATATATACACAGTCAAACCAAAGTTTATTCAGACATCTTCAACATTCTTCACATTATCACAGTTTATATGCTATAGTTTAGAAAATGGTTATAAAATATGACAAAAACTAAAATTGTGAGTTAAACTGTGTCAGAACTAATTTTATCTACTAGTTAATGTCAGATATATTTGATAGAAAGGTATGTAATGGATTACAATCAACCACAAATTACTCAGCTGTTAAATTTAGAACTAATTAAATTAATACCAAATACCAAAAAAAAAATACAAATAAAAAGGATTTGCAAAACAGAAAAGTTCAAGTTCTTTAAAGTATCAAGTACTGAGTGCATAAATGAACATACTTAAGTGCAGTCCTGAGAGCTGGAATGAAACACTACATACCTTTCCTTGTCATAGAAGTCCATGGCCTTCTTAACTTTGTTGTATGCAGCAACTCTGAAGGGAATAATCTCTAGAGAGGTCAGGCCTGGTGCCATGGTCAGGACTTTTCCACCGTGTGTGGGCTCATACAGGTCCTTCTTTGTCTCTGGATGGGGCATACCTGCTGGATCTCGTCCTACAATGTAAAAGTTGGCCCCTGCGATCATCCTGGCCCGACAATGCCACTGTACCTATAAGGACATACCAATTTTTGGTGCAATTCAGAATTTGTTCAATTCTGTCAACTTTTTGTACTAAAAAAGGTCTAAAATGGCTACAGAAACTGTTTTATGTTTATTAAACTGCCTCTTTTTTTTTTGAGTAACAAAAGTCTGACCTCTGTAGGCCCAGCATACATCATGGGTGAGGGGAAAATGGCCACAATGGTGTTTTCTGGATCCAATACTCCTTCGTCCAGAACAGCAGCATGCTGTTTCATGCGCCAGTCCAGCGGTACATCATCCTCTTTGGTCCAGCCACCCAGAGGATGCAGCAGCAGCACAGGCTTTTTGTAGCCTCGCTCCAACAGACGACGCTTAGTGTCCTGCATCAGGAGCGCATGGCCGTTGTGCACAGGATTACGCAACTGGAATGCAAAAATGGCATCTGCAAGGGAAATACACAATTGTAGAGGTTTTTGTCACACTAGCAGGTACTTACAGAAATGAACTTGTATATAAAAAGAATTCGGTTTAGGGTTAAGTGTTAAATTTGCTACATAATAGTGTGTTCCATCATAATAAGAGGATTCTTTACAAAGTAATTGTCATTTTTTTTATGTGAAACTATTACATGTTTCAGTTTTACCTGCTCTCATGTCTTTACATTTCTGTCTAAGCTCCCGTGGAGTGAGACGATACTGGTCAAGACCATCATTCCACCTAATTCTCTCAAACACCTCAAGGTCTCCACCGGCCAGCCAATCACCACTCTCCATTACCATCTGGACGAAGCATAAAAGGCAGCATTTAATTGGCTGATTGTATTAGCAAGTATAATATACAACTGTTATAAAAGCAATGACACAGAGATGTGTCTTCTCACCTTGATGTATGGATGTTGGGGGCATGTTGTCCCCCACTGCCTGGCACATCTCTCTTCTTTACGATGCTCATAAAACTCAGGGTTGCGCATGATTGCCACCTTTTGACCTTTGAACTCCAGGGCAAAAGCTGTGCAACCATTCAGCTTCTCTTTGTCATCCTTGGATACAGGCAGCACAATGGGAACAGACATGTTGATGACTCCACCTAAACATACATTAACAATAATTAATAAATAAATAAATATTATTAATAATATTATTTCATGTAAAGTTTGTTTTTATTACATTAACTCAATCTATTAACTGAATGCACGTAAATGAAAATTATTATCGATTATAATATAAGTGATTATTACGGTTATAACTAATTAATATTTGATATAACATCAACTCGTTCAAAAGTTTAGAATTGGTCATATTTTTAAATGTTTTTGAAAGCAGTCTCTTATGCTCATCAAGGCTGCATTTATTCGATAAAAAAAGACAGTAATATTTTGAAATGGTATTACAATTTAAAATAACAATTTAAATATGTCATAAAATAAAATGGATATATATATATATATATATATATATATATATATATATATATATATATATATATATATATATATGATGCACAAGAAACATTTTTATTATTATTATCAATGTTAAAAACAGTTGTGCTGCTTAATATTTTTATGATCACCATATTTATGATTTTCCTTGATGAATAGAAAGCTCAAAAGAAAAGTGTTTATTTTGAAAACAAATATTTTGTAACACTATAAATGTCAATTTAATGCATCCTTATTTAATAATAGTAATTGATTTTTGAAAAAAACTTTTGAATGAATGTTATTTCTAAAGCTTAGAGTATACATTATTTACCCAAAAATAGAAAAGCTAGAAAACAAATCTAAAAATGTAATATTAATATTTGATAGTACAAACCAATTAAAAAAAAAAACTGTAAAATTACATGGAAACACACATATATATATATATATATATATATATATATATATATATATATATATATATATATATATACACACACACACACACATATATACACACACATACATATATATATATATATATATAAATAAAAACAGTTAGTGGGCCAATGGTTTAGAAATGTCTTTACCATCAAGCAAAGTTCCAAAGTGCAAGACTTGCAGGAATTCCCTCTCCCTCATGAATCCCTTCAGTGGAGTCGCCCAGCCCTCGGATAGAACCTGTACCCACTGCAAATCCAGCTACAGAACCAGAGGGAAACACACAAACAGAACTTCAGTTTTATTTCATGACAAGACCAACAGTTTGCCACAAAATAACAACAGGAGCACATGGCTGTTGTACACAGGATAATGCAACTGCAATGGAAAAATGGCATCTGTGGGGAAAAGAGGGTTTTGTGACACTAGCAAGTACTTATGGGCATGAAAAAAAGTTTAGGCTGTTTAGGTGTAGTGTTAAATTTGCTACAGCATCATTATATAGTGTGTTCCATCATTGGTTTGACTTAAAATGGTTTATTTTTTTCTAAAGTAGTTCTTTTAGTGGCTGTTGCAGAAGTGAATTATGCAGTAGATTTCCATTTCCAAAGACCAGGTTACAGTGAAAAGCTTTCTGTTAACTGAACTGTGATGAAATGCCTGTGGTGTAACATGCAGGGTGGTTGATTCACCCAGCAAGGCATGTGTGTGTTCATGAAGGGTTGCATTACCTCTGTGATGGTTAAAGCAGGGAGTATATTGGCGTCACTCAGCACCAGGTCCAGCTTGTTTTCAGGAACAAAGAGCTCATTCACTTCTTCTGTCACACCAGTGGGCACAATATCCTGTGATAACGAATCATCTGGTCAGTGATGTTTCAACATCTCCCAACTGAAAACTGACAGTCTGTAAACTGGCACAAACCAAGAGACAACTGGCAAACAAGGATCCATTTGATGGCCAAAAATGAAAGAATGACCCACCTGTTCCTTCAAGAGATCCACTAGCTGCTGAATGCAGTCATTGACAGTGAGCTCTTCAGTCTTCAACACAAGCTCAGGGGCTTCAGGTTTCTCATAGCCAGAGTCTATTCCCGTAAAACCTACACGGTCAAATAAATACAAGTTTTCTAGATACATTCAGGGAAATGACATTATTAGGCAAATAAATACTTAAAAATTCTTAAAGGGTTAGTTCACCCAAAAATGAAAATTCTGTTATAAATTACACACCCTCATGTGGTTCCAAACCCGCAAGACTTTAGTTCATCTTCAGAACACAAATGAAGATATATTTGATGAAATGCGAGAGCTTTCTGACCCTGCACAGAGAGCAACACAACGGACACATTCAAGGCCCAAAAAGGCAAAAGGACATCCTTGTAACATCAGTGGTTCAACCGTAATGTTATCATGCTACGAGAATACTTTTTGTGCATGAAAAAAACAAAAATAACAATTTGATTCAACAAAGTCTCAACAATTTCATTGTTTTGTTATTTTGTCTATGCACATTAAAAAAATCTTATAGCTTAATAGCATTACTACCACTGATGAAACATTGACTATTTTAACAATGTGATTACTACCATTCTGGGCCTTGAATGTGTCAGTTGTGTTGATGTCTAGGCAGGGTCAGAAAGCTCTTGGATTTCATCAAAAATATCATAATGTTTTGTTTTGAAGAAAAAAGGTCTTACGGTTTTGGAATATCATGAGGGCGAGTAATTAATGACAGAATTTTCATTTTTGGGTGAACAATCTTTTCAAGTCCAAAATAAATCAAGTGTGTGTTTCTAATGTTAACCATTTTCTTCTATCCAAGATAAACATGATGTAAGGTGGCCAGATCTGCCATTTATATGGGACACGTCCTGGCCAGGATTTTTATATTGCCTAAAACATCTGAAGTACTTTGACCAATAACATGCAGGTATTTTACATAATCGGCCAATCATGGCGCATCGCGCATGAGAAGGTGACAACGATCAAAGCGATGCAAATATGCACACGTTTGTTCATTAGTTCAACTTGAAGTTGCGCACCGAACATTGTATGACACCAAAGTACCGATAGAGCGATTTGAAATCATAAGGTGCCATCTGTTCTGCTCTCTCGTGAAATAATTTCATACAACAATGGATCTACTGCAAACAGCCAAAACCTGGATATTTTAGGCAATATAGAAATCCTGGCAAGGGTGCGTCCCGTAAAAATCGCATGTACGGTTACCCTAACATGATGGGATATCTATAAGCAATGAATTTATGGATTTATTTTCCCAAAAAACACCTTTAATCTCTCCAGCACGGGCCTTTTTATAAAGCCCTTTGACATCTCTGCTCTCGCACACCTCCAGTGGGGCATTTACAAACACCTCAAAGAATGGAAGACCCGCGCTCTCATGGATCTTCCTGGCGTCATTTCGATCCTGTTGTAAGCACATGTAAAGTCATCCTCTTAATCCATCCGGAGTTAGAAATTGTGGGAAAACATCATGTAATATAGGAACCTCTGATGTCATTAAATATCAACACACCTTTGTAAATGGAGAAATGAAACTAGTTATGCAAACCAGTCCGGCATCAGCAAACAATTTGGCCACCTCAGCAATACGTCGGATATTCTCTTCCCTGTCTGTGGATGTGAAGCCCAAGTTCTTATTTAGGCCATGTCGAATATTGTCACCATCCAGTGAGTAGCAAGGAATGGCATGAGAAACTAGATATTCCTCTAGGGCAAATCCAATTGTAGTCTTTCCAGCACCAGACAGCCCTGTAGAAAAAAGAAACACTGAAGTTAACTGTATGGGAAAAAGATTTGATATTTTATGTAAATGTTGACTCATAAGCCAAACATCTACTTCTCTATTCCAAAGAAGAAAGGAAATCATTAATTTCTGAACATGACGATGAAACGAAATTTTCATTAAGGAGTGAACTATCAGTAGAAAGGAGAAATTTCCACCTGTCAGCCAGACAGTACATCCACGAAATCCACCTCTGGTCCCAACCACCTGGCCACGCTTGCTTCGGCTCACATGGTGAGCCTGGTACACAACATTGGTTGCTCTCTGCAGATCCTATGTACAAAACAAAAAATAGATGTACATTATATGAAAAGTAAGCATGAGAACAATTTGCAAGCTGTGCAGTCAGAGCCTAAAGCATAATTTCTTCCATCCTTATTGATATTGACAGTGTATCTCTATATGGACTATTTACAAAAATTAACAATTGTAAAAAAAATAGTTTGAAGGGATACTTTAACCAAAAATGCTAATTTTGTCATCCTTTACTCACCCTCACATCATTACAAATCTAAAAGAAGATAATTGTCCATACAATGTAAGTCAACGATCACCAAAACTTGTTTGGTTTTAAAATATTTTTATGTTCCACAGAAGTAAGAATGTCATGCAGGTTTGCAACAACATTAAGGGAAGTAGATGACAAAATGTTCATTTTTGGGTCAACGGTCCCTTTAATTTTAACTTCATGAAAAGTAATATTACCATCCAAGAGCCACATACGACTGAAGAGTAGAATTACATCTTACAAATAATACACATCTTTATCTTCTGAACAGTTTGTGGATTATATTCTTGTGTATCTGACTCGGTCATCAGGACTGAGGAGGGAGTGGCTTCGGAAAGAAAGCTGAAGAAACAAACAAGGCCATTCATGCAGGCCCATGGAGAGGTGGCCAGCTGGAGCAGAGCCATCTCTCTCTCTCTCTCTCTCTCTCTGAACCAAGGCTCTTTGGATACACACACATGCACAAATCCCAGCTTGAAGTAACCCTGGGCTTTGTTAATTCCCACTGGTGGCCTACACAGTGTCTCATTGACTGAGGATATGCAAGATCTGGCTTCATAAGGAACTGAGTTACTAATAACATTAATCTTACATGGGATTTACAGTTATTTACAGTTTTATATGGTTACATTGCAGATCACAAGAAAACTCTTTATGAAGCAATGTGGCATGTATGCTATAATTCTGCCATTTAAAATTTAGACAGTTATTCTAATACAAGAAGATAGGTGAGTTTAATTTAAACTGAACAAAACCTCTAAACACATAATCAAATAAAGTTAAGTCACATGCCAAATCTAGACAAGGTGATGAAACGGATAAACCTGAATGATTACTTTGTGTAAATGTCACGCCTTTTAAAGTAAAGTTTATTATTATTATTATAAATGCATGCTCTAAAAACATTTAAAGCCATTTGTACCAATAAAAACAGACCTCTGGTATTTTAAAGTCTGTTGACATTTTGTAGTTCTCATCGATGTAACTTTCAAAAGTTCAGCGAGAAAGAAACAAAAGCAAGAAAAAAAGCCGGACATTTGCAAACGTACCGTTCTTTGCTTTTTCATCCCAGACATGATGCAACAAAGCGAACTCGCGCCGAGGCTTTCTAAAGACGTGACACTACAGAGACTAACACTGAGAAAAAGTCAAGTAAAGTTAGTGGAAGTCAGGATATATTGGACACGTAGCACTCAGGGCTCTTCCTGAAATCCTCCCATCATCAGATCAGCGTGCGCTGCTCACGTCACAATCACGATTGCATACTGACCGATTCTGATTCTCGCTAACTACTTTCAACATATCTCTTACAGCAAGCAGCGTGACACAAACGGAAGTACTAAGACACAGATATGAAGAAAAAGTATTTAATTATCATAAATGATATATCTTTTGTTCTTTTTTATTCCATAACACGAGCTGACAAACCTTTTCTGCAAATCAAAGACCCCCCATCCAGAATCCCAGCAATTAAAAAGACAAAAAATAAAATATCATTAATATCATAATATCATTACCAGCCCCCTGGAAATACTATAGAGCCTCATGATTCTTCAGAAAAAAATAAAAATCCATATTTTGCATATTTGTGTTTACAAATGTCATCAGCGGCACACAAATTTAAGCGAAAATTCCGATATCAACATCAATTTTATAATGTCTCAGTATTTGATTTGTATCTCTTTTTCCTGAATGACAGCAGCACCGGAATAGAAACAACTCTACAAATTTGTGTAAAACCTGCTTATCATGTTAAACTTTTTTTTTCAGTTCCATGTTTTGAATCCCAGGGCCCAGTTTAAATATATTTAAATTGGATTAAAGGATCCAGGTTTGGAAATCCCACGTTTCACTATTGAGGATCAGGTAATCCATTTTACCATCCATCTTTAACATTACATCACTCAGATCCATAAAAATGTTTTTCCAGATTATCAAATGCAGATTACCAATTCTCTAAATGGAACTCCATATCACAATGAAGGATACTAGCTATAAAAGATGAACTCATTTGAATAGTCAATGTTGGGGTACTTTATGTTTTGATTTGAAGAGACAGAAAATTGCACCCTTAATGAATACAAACATCTGCATCCATGTTTTATTTTATTTTAAACAGTCAAGCCTCTCATCTGATCCACAACAAATAAATAAAAGGCTAAACAAAAATATGTGCAATAAAATGTTTGGTTCATCTCTTACTATGTCGTTGTAATTAATATAAAGTGATAATGACATTTGAAATTAAATATATTATTTTTGTTTGATATTATCAGCTGTTTGAGTGATAATGTAGACTAATATATATATATATATATATATATATATATATATATATATATATATATAGCTTTATAGATAGCCTACTCTTATTTCATCTGCTTTATCACCTTAACAGTTAAGCAAAGCAAGTGCAAAATATAAATGTTTAAATAAACATTTAATTTCATTTGGTTCCTTTTTTTGGATCAAAGAGATCCCAATCATACTATATACATATACATATATATATATATATACACACACCAAGATTTCAGATTTCTTTTCTTCTTATTATTTACAACCCATTTTTAAGATTGGATCTGATCCCATGTGGTCTTTGGCTTTTGTAAAAACCCACTTAGTGAACTACCCACTAGAAATTGCACAGTTATTATTAAAATAAAATATATAAAACTTCACGTTTTCTGTTAAACTGCTTTCATTACAAAATTACAAATGATTTGGCACTGTATAACCATAATTATCTTTGGCAAATAAAACAACAACAAACATAAATCATTCTTAAAGCATTCAAATCACCCCCCTCTCGGAATTTGGTAACCATTGAAATCAATAAAGCAACATATTAAACCTTCAACCACAACATATTGAAAAATATAGAATCAAAAGATGCAGTCATTGAAAGTGCACTGTAATTCAACCTTGTGATAACCTATTTAATAAACCTAACTCAAAGTTCAGTGTTCCTGAGGTTTGACTGAGGCACATTACATTCCTTATTAAACTCACAGCCACTGAGGAGCTTTGAATAATGCTTTCTGACCGTTTCATACAGTGGAGCCGAATGGTTCATGTTGGGAAAAGTCATTAACTTCTCATTGAGAAACAACTGTAAACGGAGTCCATCACTGCATTCGTACAGAACAAAGACTAAATTTGCAGCATAAGGTATAATCTGACTGGTGCGGAATGTGCGGCTGTGCTGCAATGAAAAATTCTCTGCAGTTAAAGGTTTTTTATCCTTATAAAAGGACATCAGTGAGAGCAGAGGCAGCAAGGTTTCACCATGTCCAACCTGGATGGTGGCAGTCTTTTTTACTTCTCCAGATCTGTTAGATTACAGAAGACACAAATGAACACAAACATCGATATGTTCTATGGAGTGTTTTAAGTGGACAAATACACCACAAATGGCAGTCCACATCTCAATCTCCTAACCTGTAGTGATCAGCAGCCTTATCAAGACGCTTGAAAATATCATGAAAGAGAGGGCAGCTGGATTTACGGTTGATGTCATGCCCATATCCCCTCTTCCAGTACTGTTTCAGGTCATTTTTGTACTCCAGGACCTAACAAGAGGGCAAAAACATGTAAGAGAGAGAACATAAGATAAGAGAACATACATTTGGTTGCCAGGTTTAATGCAGCTGAGAAACTCATAAATAAAAAATTATTTTATGAGCTCAAATCTAATCTTAAATTCAGATTATGCCCTAAAGATGCAGTTTTTGTGTAGTGGTCATCACTCCAATATCAAAGATGTAATAAATGCTGAATAAAATGTAATGGAGCTGACATGTCTAATTACTATTTGAATCTTAATACCATTCATTAGATCCACTGAAAATGAAAGCGTTTAATTTCCAACCAGACATACGTACTTGAGCATCAGACTCATCCAGCAGATCACACCAGGGAGAGTTCTCGGATTTGATGGCAAACTCATAGGAACACAAAAAGAAAGCGGCCTCTGCCATATCTAGCAACAAATTTTAAATCAAGATTATGATTATTTTTTAAATTGACACATTTACATTTAACAACTACAGCTGATAAGTCAGATAAATTGTCCCCTAATGTAAAAACCCAAATTACCTGGGGTGAACTGACTGTATGGAATCTGAAGGCGACTGGATATTTTCCTCCGTACTGCATCCATTTCTGCTGAAGATTTAAAGCGTTCTACCTCTTTCAAAGCGGTTTTGTTTTTCTCAACGCTTTCAACAAATCTCTCACAATGGTCAAAGAATCTCATTAATGAATCATCCACATAGTGTTTGTAATCCATATCTGTAAAATAAAAAGTGTGGTTACTTGAACAACAGTTACCAAGGGCCATTACTTCAACTAAAAAGCTTACTGGATTACAGGTAATCCCCACCAGTTGAAAAGTTGTTTAAACAGTCTACAAAGATAGTAAAAGGCACTTTATGGCAGATTTACCAAGGAAATTTCTCATTGTGTTTCAGTGTCTTTATACGTTAGCCCTAAAAGCGCTGTAGTCAACTGAGAATTCAGCAGTCTGCCTTTGTTTAATATCAAGGTAGGGCTTAAAAATATTTGACTCTACTGAATCGTTTATAAAAAAGTCTACAACTTTAATTTAAATCTGAAATTTAACATCTTCTAAAGTCATACAGATCACGAATGAAATAGGGGTGAGAAATAATTATTTTCTTGGTGAACTACCTCTTAAGTTAAAATGTTTACGAGACAAACAAAACATCTATTAAGGAACACTAAGCCTACCCTCAACATCCCAGAATCGGTGAAGACCCTCTTGAAAAGCTTTGACACTATCAACACAGCGATGCTTGGAGCTGGTGATGAACTCAATGCGGTTGGCACGGAGATGATCCTCCGAAATCAAAGTGGGGAACGACTGTGCCAGTCTCATAGCCAAATGTCTGTGGTCATCGCGCCCCTTCTCCACCAGTCTGCCGTCCATGTCTTCAGTGTACCACATCTTCCATGTCTTAATATCATTTAGCCATGAGGCTGAACCCGATGCGTGAGACGAGACCAGATCAAACAATCGCGCGATCTTTTTCACATTTTTGGTGGTTGGATAGCGCGTTCCGTGGCGTATAACCGACACCATGTGAATTGCACGGCAATCTGAAGACGGGGGAGCTACCAGTGATTTGTTCACAAACAAAATGTGATCTAATAGATGTGGGTTCACTTCCTCGTACCTGCCTTTTGTTCCAAAGTGATGCGCTATCGCCGGTACCGTTGGCCTGGCAAGTTTAGAGAATGAAAAACCAACCATAACGCTCAAAGAAGTGATTAGAAAGTTCGCGAGGAAGTAAGTTGTTTTCATTTCTTGATGTACGATACCCGTTTTACCTAAAATACCAAATACCCGTAGCTTGGTCACCTGTACACGTTCATTCAATCAGGGTTGCCAGGTCTGCGTAACAAAACCAGACCAATTGCTACTCAAAAAAGGGCAAACTACGGCCAAAACTAGTACAATGTATATTCCGGGGGGAAAGCAAAGACTTGGCAACACTACATTCAATGTCTAAAACATGTGAAGCCAGCCTCAAAATCGAGATACAACACCTTCCGGGTTAAAAAAAAAACAATAATCTCTCAATGTTTCAAACACATTACTGCTTTACATAGTTTACACATATTTGTAAGATAATAAATTTTTACGTTGGATGTATTTAAAAAGTTAATTATGTTCATGGCCAACATCTTACTTATTCGTTAAATTTAAAGAAATAAACTCAGAGTCCCCAGATGATGCTAACCCTGAATCAACAAACATAACTTACAAATATTGCTACAAGTGTGATTGCATCTTATAATAATTGCTGTTAATAGTGTTCATCGTCTGGCTGACTACGTCTTGTATTAATTTGTCTGAAAAACCCTGTTATATGGACAAACTGACAGTCACCACTTATAAGCTACTACTAAATATTGTAGAAACGTAATTTTCTGTAAAGTTGCTTTGCAATGATTTGTATCGTAAAAAGCGCTATACAAATAAACTTGAATTTAATTTAATTTAATTTAAATAAAATTTATCATATGTGCTATGCTATCTGTTGATTTTAACAGAAAAAAATATATTTGTGTTTATGACACAAATTAAGTTCTTTTAACACATTGTATGAGAGTAGATTTTAGTAGATAGTAGATAGAAGACTTAATAGCTCAAAATGATTGATGCATTGCGTTATTTATTTATTTATGTATTTATTTAAGTTACTTTTGTAAGTAACTTCTGAGCTAATTGTAAACGTTTTTTGCACAAATATATTTATATAATTTTTTTAATGTGTTTAAAAAGATGTGCACACATGGAATGAACTTTTATTTTATTTTTTTAAGCTGTTTTAATGTCGGCTACTTCGTTCACTGTCATGAGATCAGAGGAGCCATCAAAACATGCCAGTAGGTGTCAGTATAAAGTCCAAGACAACTATACCCTACAAGTGCTCCTTTCAATTTGTTGGCTGTTTATTTGTATAAACACAAATTAAAAGAAAGATCTTAAAATGTTGATTTGTTAGTTTATTATGGTTGTTGATACAACATTAAAATAAAAGCAAAACCAATGGGTTAATATCTCATAATGCTTTGACACATAAGTGGTGAATCCTACTTCAAACAGTATATTCGGAAGCTTCAGGAGTCTAGATCTAATCTGTGTGGTTGTTTCCCCACGTATGTTTGTTTTTGTCTTTTGGAGTCCACTTTGCTGGCCGGGTCTGCAGGGAACAGCTAAAATTTTCACTCTATTAAAGTTGTATTTCTCTTAATCTTGTCTTCTACGTGATCTCTGTCAGTCCTCTGTCTAATCCAAGTTAGTCTAGTGTATTTGCTCTTCTGACGCTTACAACTCCTCTGTTCTTGGATGAGCCCACTAATTTATCTGCAATCTGTCTGTGCCATTTCTCCTTGGTACCTGCTGTACTTTCCTCTCCCTTTGTGTCCAAATGTGCTACATTGTTTTTGTTTCCTGTCTTGTAAGATTGATTTTCATTTTTGTCATGTTTAAAAAGAAAGTCCTGCTTTGCCATCAGTCTGCTCCTGAATTATTTGTCACACTTACAGCATTGTAATCATGGAAGAAATATATGGGGATGGTTTGAATCTGTTCACTAAAAATGTGTACAGTATGTACCCTGTAAAAAGGGAAACAAAGTGGCGTGACAGACACATTGATGAAGCTCATATGTGTTTGATGTACACAAGCCACGGACGGTCAAGACAGTTGACTCCACTGTGTGACTGTCTCTCTCTCTCACACACATGCGCACAAACACACACACACGGCATGCAAAACCTCGCATTTGAACATTCAATTACAAATACTTAAAATAATAACAAAACATACTTACAGTAGCTGATTCAGAAGCGCCAGATTGTCGTAGCAAAAATCAGAATTACCTCCTCTCCTAGGTTCACGAAAATGGTTTGTCCCCATTAAATGCGTTACTGTTCTGTTGTAATCTTACAGATTCTTAAATGCACCTACTTTCAGAAGGCCAAATAAAGTGCTTTTGCTTTCCTAGAAACACACAGTATCTCCTTGACATGGCTGTTTCAACGATAACTGTGGTTACTGAAACCAGGCCGTCTTTCTTTGCATGAACATATGGGCGGCATTCCGCAAATATTCTCACACAGTGACGTAGAGATGTGGAGACGTGTTTGAACAAGCTGTTTTAGGGAGGCAGAGTCTTAACTTTGATAAGGAATATCTCTTTGGATTTGAGACTTAAGTCTTTGCAACTTTACAGATCTTCTTCATGCAACGAAAGCTTGTTACACTCCAAAAATAAAGGAACAAGTGAAATCGCATCATATGACCCCTTCAAGATTTAACCACTCATACAGTGTTTTTGCAACTGTTGCTTTCCACTGTATTGTTGAAAGTATGGTAAATTGTAGGAGGAATCGAGCGAGGGATGGGAATAGATAAGTGATTGCTGCAGCCAGGACACCACACTGACGTTCATGACAAGATCTTCATCCAAACTGTGGGTTCTTTATCAGGAAAGTTCATAGAAACCTAGAAGCAGTCAAAAGGCGTCTAGCCATTTCCTGCCTAATGGAGCCGAAGTCCCTCCAACACGCTATAGATCATTCTCCTCTCAGCACTCGTCTAAGTGTCTGGGTAAATTTTTTTAGGAGGAGGATACTCAATAGTGTAAGCACACAAGTCGAATCAAGTTAAGCTTTATTGTCATTACACTACATGTGTGTGGACATACAGTCGAACGAAATGTTGTGCCTCACAGGACAGGACCATGGTGCTACATAAATACAGACATACAGCAATGAAGTAAAACAGTATAAACCTATACACAACTAACCTACTGACAGATTTTGACTATAAGTATACTATATATAAATGTTTAGCTATACATAAACTAAAAAATACAAACTATATGACTATATGCTTTACAGAATACTGTACATGTGCAAAGAGAAACATTGTAAGTCAAGCAGCTGGCTGGGGAACAGTGCAGGATGATTTGTAGTGCATGAGCATGTAAACACACATATTACAAACTTTTTTGGGAATATGTAAACACAGTGGTGTGTGTAAAGTTTCTAATGCACATAGAGGATAGGGGGTTACTACAGCTGGTTTGTGCAGGCCCACTCACCTGTGTTTAGCACAATTCAAATTGCACACACATAAACACACAAAAAGAGTTTCAGACAATTTTTCTGTGATGTGGTAAGGTTTGGGAGGTGGTGAGATTGTGCATGTTTCAGGTGGTACGAGGTTTGTGTGGGGTTTCAGAGAAGGGATTGGTGATTTGAGTTCAGGGCTCTCACAGCCTGGGGGAAAAAGCCGTTGAGCAGTCTGGCAGAGCAGGCCCTGATGCTCCAATACGGTCTTCATGATGGTAAGAGCTGGAAGAGATTGTAGGAAGGATGGGTGGGGTCCTTCACGATACTGTTGACATTGCTGGAGCATGTCCAGGATGGAGAGGAGAGGGTAGTCATTTACACAGGACACAGGTGATTACTTTGGTACCGGTATGATTGCTGTGGATTTGAGACGTGGGGACGACTCCCTGGCTCAGTGAGGTGTTGAAGATATCTGTTAGGATATCTGTCAGCTGTGCAGCAGTCTTTCAGTACACGGACAGTTATGTTGTCAGGACCCACAGCCTTGCGTGGGTTAATCCTAGATAGGGTCTTCCTTACATCGGCTGGAGACAGACAGAGCGCCTGGTTGTTGGGAGGTATGGGAAGTTTTTGTGCAGGTGTGTCATTATGTATGTCAAACCATGAATAAAAGTGGTTGAGTTCATCTGGGAGGGATGTGTCATTATAACAGGCCAATGTCGGGGCTTTGTAGTCAGTGATGGTCTGAATGGCTTGCCACAGGCTCCAGGTGTCTGTGAAGTGATTGTTGATTTTTTTGAGCATATGACCATTTTGCATTTTTGATGCCACAGGACAGAATGGCTCTTGCTGTTTTTTTTTTATGAGGGCTGCATTATCTCCTAATCTGAATGCTTCATGTCTGGTCTTTAACAGCCCACAAACATCTGTTGTCATCCAGGGCTTCTGGTTTTCACATGTGGTGATGGTTTTGGTGACTGTCACACCATCAGTGCACTTTTTGATATAAGCAGTCACTGTTTCAGTGTACTCCTGCAGGTCTGTGTGATTGTTGTAGGTGAGGTGGCTGCCTTTTTAAACATGTTTCAGTCTGTGCACTTAAAACAGTCCTGTAGTGTTGAGGTAGCATCATCTGGTCAAATTGTGAGTTTTTGAACTGGTTTGACAAGTTCCAGAAGTGGTCTGTATGCTGGAATTAGCATAACACAGATGTGATCTGAGTACCATAGGAGGGGGCAGGGTACAGCCTTGTATGCATTCTTTTCTGTTGTCTAGGCAAAGTCCAGTGTGTTTTTTCCCTTGTTGCAAAGTTAGGATAACAGCCAATCCATGTAAATCCAAGTGCTATTTGGAAACAGGTTATTATTTTTTCTTTGATTATGAATAAAGTTTTTATAGAAAGAAAATGGATTATAGATGTGGAGGATAAGCATCCTTTTTTCTTACCAATTGTTGCAAATTTGAGACCTTTAGAAAGAGTTTATTGTTTATTGACATTTTCAGCATCATTGCAAGTACTTAAGAGTTCTAATGTAACATTAGACAGTCCATATTACTAACATGATTTCTAAAATCTGTTCAAATCAGTATTCACTAAATTCACTTTGTCAGTGGAAACAAAATGTCTTATCTATTCGGAGAGAAGGCAGCACAGTCATCATCTGAGTTAGAAAGAAAGACTGCTCATTACTATTGAGCGTTACAGAAACTCTTACACCATGTCTACACTGCATGTGTCCGCTGTTGTGCATAACAACTGGAAGCTTTCTGCAATAAGGCATCAGAGGTTCCATATTCATTTGTCCTATTGTCTAAAGTAGGTTCGGAGTAAATCAGAAATTTTTATCGCATATGACTGACTTTAATGGGTTCTATGTGCTTTTGAAGAGGCACTTACAACTTGTGTAGGCAAGGTTTTACTTTCATTTTTTGTAAATACATTTTAACTATTTGTGTATTTCTGTTGATTTACTAACATGATGCTAATCCACAGCTCTTTTAGAAATAAAGTGCATTTGACTATAATTGAGACAACAATGTTTTATTTTGATCAAAGGTAATATTTTACATATTTGTAAATGTTAAACAACAAAAAAATATATATATAAATCGGTGCCTGATTTTAACTACATTTTTTATTTTATTTTTTACTTTGCTCTGTTTTTTTTTTTAGCTGTACTCTTTTTTTAACTGTAGTATTCGCTGACTTTTGAGGTTTGAATTGAGCATTGTCAGCTGCTTCAAGAAGTCCCTGTTTGGCCTGATCCATCTCTTTTCTATGACGTGGTCAATGGCATCCTCCAACAGTATTTCATGGTGGATCATCAGATATGCCAGAAAAAATGTGGCCGAGCGGCTGACACCCTCTGAGCAGTGCAGTAACAACTTATCTGGCGGAAATAAAAAGAAAGACACTTAAAAGAAATTCTTCCTACACAGTTTGTCACTGTAGGATAAATGATGGATGATAAATTGTGTGTGTGTGAGTGCAAGCTCTTACTTTCTGAGTTACTCAGGGCCTTGTGGATGAATTCTGAAGCTGGGAATAAGTCCTTGCTGACGTCAAACCTGTGTTCATCCATTACAAGCACACCGTAGTAAGTGATGTTCATTTCGGTGTAATATTCTGCCCTCGTATCGATCTTTCCTTGCAGGTATTCCTTGTATGCCGCAGTGTTCAGGATGTGTGTAATACCCATCTCCTTCAGTTTGGCTCGGTCCATTGCTGTCTCTCTGTGCAAAAACACATCTTAGATTAATCTTAAAGAATTTCCAATTATAAAACAACTCTAAAACAAAACATAACTGCATTCCTGTTCGTACGATAGCAGTGTTTTGCAGACTTACTCATTTCCAATAAAGACATTGGGCCAGACCTCAGTGGCAGGTGTCCAGAGCACTTTACATTTGCACATGCGACGCTCCAGTTGGAAAATGTTTACAAGGATATGGTTGTGTAACATTGACTCAGTTGTCACTTGAGTTTCCTGTGTTTCTGTTGTCACTTGAGGCTCGGGACCACTTGGAGCTGAGAGAGACAGCTGTTGTGCATCAGCCAGATCCACCACAGGTACTGGTGCAGCACCTGGGACACACAGTGGCTCTGGATCAGGCTGTTCTGAGACCCCGATGGGCTCCACTCTGTTTTTCTGGAAGCATTTTTTCACAGCCTTCCATGTTCTTCGGAAGAATGCACAGATTTTCTTGCTCTTCTTCACTTTAGTATCTTCAGATAAAAGAAGAAAAACAAATAATAAGCTACTAGGAACATCGCTTACCGCAGATTAAACATGAATATTGATTAGTCTAACTTGTAAGATGTCTGTGCTATTGTTGTTATGTTGTTTGACATTGGTTTACTTTAAATGACTCAACATGCAGTGGTTTGCTCTATGGTACACATTAGATTTGGTGTATTAATGGACAATTTAAATCTTAACATAAAGTTAAATCTTTAATATAATTTAAACCAAAATAAAATCTGCATGTAGATAGATAGATAGATAGATAGATAGATAGATAGATAGATAGATAGATAGATAGATAGATAGATAGATAGATAGATAGATAGATAGATAGATAGATAGATCAAACGGTCTGTTAACATTTACCTTTCGGGCTCGTCTTCTCAGTGGTTGCAGGAGAAATATTCAAGCCACCCTGATCATCACTCCCATTCTCCAGGACAGTGCTGCTGATGTCAGCCTTCAGCTGCACTTCTTTCTTTAGTGTGGACATTATTGATTCACTCTATTGAGTACTGTCCGATATTGATGTCAAACTATATCTGATGTTATCAGATGTAAAGTTGTTAAACTATTTCTGATACACACTGTGTCTGAGATTGACAGTACAGTTTGTGTCTATAAACTATGTGGGAATTTCTACACGCTGAATATAGACTATCTGTAATGACTAGCGTCTGTATACAGTATTCGTAGAATTTGCTCTTCGTTCAATGACTCTCTTCGCATTCGCTCAGATTATCACTGAACTTCTGCGAGCGCGCGGCTCTTTAAAAACAGCCTGTTCGATGACGTAATCAATTGTCGCTTCTCGTTGTAGTTCCACAGTTGCCATAGAAACGGAATGTTTACTACAAGGGGAAGAGCTCATAGCCTGACTACGTCAGACTTCCTACTTCCGCTCAATTTCATTTCTCTTCTGTACTGTCTACGAAGCAAAGTGAAGTAGCAGAGTCTGGTATTACCAGGCTAAAGAGCTCAGGCCAAAAAACTTTTGGTCGTCTTGCAAGCTTTAAAAGTTTTCATAATAAAAGAAATAAAAAAGCTTAAGCTATACTAATGTATTTACTAAGTTAGATTCTTTAGTAAGAAATTAATGTTAAGCTTGATTGTTCAAACATTGTAAATTATGTGGATGTGTATTTTAAGCAGTAAAAATGCATATCGTATTTGCATCATTTCACACGCTTTAAAATAAACATAAAATAAAAACTAACTCACAACATTAATAAAAACTATATATATCTAAAAAAATAAAATAAACGAATGATCATAAGTGATGATCAAGGTTTACAGTAAAATAATAATTAAATGGCTTATTCCAGATGGACAGAAAGAAAAATAAAGCAGTCTATAAATTATAGGCTGAAATAACAAATCTTATTTCATTTACAGATGTTTAAGTATTATTTATTTTATTTCAAGTATAGAGAATTGATTCAGGTGACACTTAATGATACACTTTCTTGAGCAAAGTTGCCAGGCAACTTTTTTTGAGCAATGTTGCATGGGTACTTTCCAGTTGAGAATGGGCAACACATTTCTATCTGGGTACTTTAGATTGGTCATAAACGTCTCACCTGGTTGCCTGTCGACGGCAACATTGCTCAGCAAAATTGCTCAAACAGTTGCCACATGTATCAACACCTTTACAGTGCATGTGTATAGCAGCTAGCCGATGAATATACTTTGATTGCACAGTTGGGACAGAGGTGCATTATAAGATTGAATGAGTGCATTCAACAATGTTCACCATGGGTGTCCCTTCAAATTGTGCCCATAAGAGTATAGGGGGCGATTTTGGACACAGCCTAATAATCCTGAAGACCTTCATTAGCTTTTTATGTTTTGAGTTGATTAAAGTTGGAAATAAACTCTTTAGGAAAGTGGATCTCAAGGGCCAGACTTGCCCACCCCTAACCAAAAGCTTCTGCTTAAAGAATACTCAAAACAAGAACATCCCTGATACTAAACATTCTACTTTAAAATGAACCTGATGCATTGATATAGATTCACCAGTAGATGGAGTGAGAGACATGTCAATGTTGTCGTGATACCTATAAGGCCCATCAAAAACTGATTTGTCAAGTTTAAAGGGATAACTCTCTTAATATAGAAGTAACTAAGGGCAATTTTAATGTACGTGGTCACTGCTAATTTTTTATATGAATTCGCTTTAAATGACCTAATCCTTTAAAAATATATTTTTATATATATATTTTTTATTATTATTGTCAACATTTTTGTTTGAATAGCAGCATGGATTCATATGTTAAGACTGTATGACCTCTATCATTAAATAGCTTCAAAGACACAGAAAAATATATATTTCAACACATAAACATGCTCTATATTTTGTTAGTGTACACTGAGGCATCAATAGCAAAGAGATCTTCTTCTGCCAAGACAAGACGGAAAGCTGCCATGACAAGGAGCTCAGGAATGGAAGCTGGTTCTGCGGCCATTTCGGCAGCCAAAAAACCTTGTGACAAGATGGTGACAAGAACCTGCCTTTAGGAACCACAGGAGCAGAACTGGTAGGAACTTCTGGGTTGACTAGCGCTACCAAAAGAAGAAGCTCTGGGATTTAAGAAAATGAGGTGAGGCCTTTTTTTAGAATGAGGCATCATTACATGGGCAAACAGGGTGCTCTGAAACACAGTTGGCTGTCTTGATATATATATAAATCTTTGTTTGTTGCTCATTGAAAGTGATCATTTGCTTGACATGGTTGCTTTTCTTTCTCTATTTTCTTTCTCTAGACACTATTTAAACTGAACAGAGATGACATCACTGAATTCAATGATGAACTGCATTTAACTATCATTTTGCATTATTGACACAATGTTTTCCTAATGAATGTTGTTCAGTGCTTTGACACAATGTATTCTGTTTAAAGCACTATATAAATAAAGGTGATTGATTGATTGATTTCTCACAGCCACATGTGGGCATTTTTTTTATTTTATTTTTTTACATTTTTTGGTATCCAACAGGCTACATTACTACAGGATTGTAGTAGAATTGCCTAAAAAGCTGCTATAAATCAGAAACTATAAAAGATAAAGTTGTCCATGTGTGTTGGTATCTAACAAACAATTCTGAAATCAATGCTTTTTGCTTTAATGAAGTTTACCAGACTGCCCATTGTTTGTTTTTAATTTGTTTTTCAATATGTCATGTTTTTGGCTATATGAAAACTTTGGAAATTACTATTGCTACATGTTCTAATACTAAAAGCCATTTCATCAGTGATATAAAGATGCATATCCATTACTTTAGTTTTAAGCTCTCCCTTACATTGTGGAATACTATAAAGCTGACTGCTACAACTACATATATATATATATATATATATATATATATATATATATATATATTATTTTTTATTTATTTATTTTTTTTTTCTGCTGAGGGAGCAAATAATTAAATGACACATTTTTACAAACAAACTGAGCAACTTTTTAAAAAAAACCCACAGAAAATACAACATGCTTGTAAAAAGTTTTGTTTAATGTAACTTTAGATGCTCTGTCACTGCTGATATCACACATGTTGATATCAAACTCTTGTGACTGTGAGTTGAGCATATGGACTTTAAGCATTGTTTAAACGTACAGAAATGGAATGCCACAGCTATAAACCCAATGTGGTTGAAAACTCATGACAACAGAAATGGTTAATTTAACGAATCTCAAGATACATTTTATATCTTAAAATACAGGTTTAAATACTGTTTACACAAACAAGCAATTAAAAGAATTAAAGTTATTTTAAAATATTAATACTTTAGAACATGGTATATAGTACTGAAAGAGTAGTACTGTATATATGTACCATTACAGAATATTTGGAGGTTGATACTGCCATAGGTCCTACTACCATAGCTCGCAAGCTGGTAAAATAAACAGCAAAATGCAAAATCATGCTTATAACAATCATCTGAACAACATTCAGTATCGTGGATGTTAAAATTTAAACCAATGCTATCATGAAAAGCCATGAGACAGTGTCTCATTAATTTGCATGTTGGCATCCCTGTATGTGGAGTCTTTATGTAAACATCTATGAAGGCTAAGTCCATTGTAATCAGCTCCTACCAGCAAAACCTGTGCAAGTGGCTTCCAGAGGATACTGATGACATTGACTTGCTCTTAAACCTGTCGGTCTATAAAAGTTACAAAGTGGGACAATTTTGCACTGTATGTACTTGTGATTGTCCACAGGTATAGGAAGTTTGGAGAGAGGAAAATTTACTGATACCATCTTAAAAATAAATATAAGCATCTAAGTGTCTAATAGCATTCGAACAAAAACCACCCATTGCACAGTGGATTAACAACATGTTTGTCAATGGAAAGGATTACATATATTCTGAAAGGTAAAGTGTCTTTTTTATATTTGGAAACCATTTATTTCCTTTATTTCATGTTCAGAATTTTGTAATATAATGTAGGAGCGAGAAAGATCAAAGAATCAAATTACTTGATTCACCTTCAGCCACAATTTATTATTAAGCTGTCTGTCATTTATTCATTCATATTTTTTTTACTAAATTTATTAATATGTAAAGTGATTTAACCAATTTTTTCTGTATACAATACTGGCAAAATTTGTTAGCAAAAAAAGTGGGACGATATTATTTTATAAACAATTTTATATACAATGTACAATTTTATTTTTATTATATTATTGATATATAATATTAAAACAAAAGTTTTTTTTCATTCAATAGCTTTCATTGATATAATGCTAAAGATAGAAACTGAGTCTTTCTCTCTCTCTCTCTCTCTCTCTCTCTCTCTCTCTCTGTGATATACACATAAATGAATCAATGGATGGTCAGATGTTTTACAGATCCCAAGTTTCCACTATATTGTAGACTGGCTAAACAGGTTCTCAACCAGGTCTTGACAAGAGATTGACATTTATTAGTCAATATGGCACCAGAGCTGTATTATTGAATCAAATGCATCTTTGTTTGGTCTAAGGGTGAGCTAGGTGTGACAAGTGAAGTTCATGGGAGAGGGTTTTTGCTCTCGGAAAAAGGAAAAATGCAAACAACATTCTCTTCCTGAGTTTCAGCGGATATCTGTTTCCCACACAGGATGTCATTCCCACCCTGAAGCCCCTGTTTTCCCTGCATCTACTTCATAGTCTTTCCCTCACGCACAGGGCCTGGCTGTGTGCTGCGGTCACAGAACATTACATTCTGCTCTTTTGATTTCCTCATATCCAGTTATACCTTGCATAACATCCTCAGATGAGATCATTTAAATATTTTAAATGTCAGATTTAGAGACACAGGGACAAAACACTCTCAGTTTCATTGGACTGAGGGAGCCCAAGTTTATTTGACTGAATGATGCTATCAGTAAAATACAAAACCTGTTTTCTGTGAAGTAATAATAGGGCCTTTAAATCCATGCAAATGAAGTGAAACATCAGAGGATGTTTTTTGTTTCAAAGGGGCATAGTCCTTCTTGAGCTGTTGAATGGATTTTGCATGATTCTTTGGAAAGCCGCAAAACACATTGCACTCAAGATGGAATTCGTGACACAAAAGGTAAGAATTTTTTGAGAGATAATGACCTCAGCTTACCTGGAAAATAGTCTGACTAATACTGGCTTGTGGTGTCCGGAAAAACTGTACACTGTACAGTCTCTGTAGGAACCTGGGATTCTCCACCCTAAGGCTGACATCATTCTTGCATATGAAGTTCAGGATATTGCATATTACCACATTAGGCCTGTTTCCAAGTCTCTTTTATTCAGTAGAACTTATTAATTATACAAAATATACATCAATGAAGAAATAATGATACATGCTTTATGAATGATGATTTATACATTTACATTTTACATTTAATCATTTAGCAGACACTTTCATCCAAAGCGACTTACAAATGAGAACAATAGAAGCAGACAGGTCAACGAGAGAACAACAACAACAACAGTATACAAGTGCCATGACAAGTCTCAGTCTAGTACCGAACACATAGCCAGGGTGATTTTTGTTTTTTGTTTTTATATGAAAGATTAAGTGCTGATTAAGTGGTTAAGTGCTATATATATATATATATGTGTGTGTGTGTGTGTGTGTGTGTGTGTTATACTACATATATGTATATATAGTATATTTACATTTGCATTACATTTATGCATTTAGCAGACGCTTTTATCCAAAGTGACTTACAGTGCATTCAGGCTATCAATTATTACCTATATATATATATATATATATATATATATATATATATATATATATATATATATATATATGTGTGTGTGTGTGTGTGTGTGTGTGTGTGTGTGTGTGTGTGTGTCATCTTATTTTATTAATATTGCATAAATAAATAAATAAATAAATAAATAAATAATAAAAAAAAAAAAAAAAAAAAAATATATATATATATATATATATATATATATATATATATATATATATATATATATATATATATATATATATATACATGTCATCTTATTTTAATAATATTGCATAAATATATATATATATATTTTTTTTTTTCTTTAATGCAATATTAATAAAATAAAATGACTTTATTGATATTATATAATTACTCAGTAATCAAAAGATGCTTTACTCTTTTTTCATGCTTTTCGTGTTTTTCACCAATAGCCTACATTAGAAATATGATTTTAAGTCAGATATTTATTTTATTTTTATATTTATCTTCTGGCCTATGACTTATTTAGATTAGACCAGGATGCAATCACTTAGTATCAGTCATAAAATGAATATATTATATTCATAGATTATGGTGATGGGCGGAGCCTCTATTCGTTGGCTGAATATGCTGTTTCTTCTCTCACTAGTCGTTCTGTGGATGAAGGCGAGTGGGAGCAGGAGGATAGCGGTCTGCATATTCATTTATTTCACCAGGATTTATGTTCATCTGTGCAGCAATTAATGGATTATGCGAAAGACATTTAGAGCAGCCCCTGGATTGGGTTACGATAAACTCAGTGTGTATCGTAATATGATTTAATTTTGTGTTTAACAGACCGGTGTTGTATTATACTAAAGGTAGTAATCTAAGACAAGGACGTTATTTGCATCAAGTCCCTTCGCAGAATGAACGTGGATGAAGATAACCGAGGTAAGGTTTCTGTTTTATTCGCAAGCACAAACAGCTGTCAGTCTCTGGTTTGTCTCAAAACCTACATAAGACGGCATTTTTGAGTGTAACAGGCGCGTGCAGTTGATTCGGAACGCGCTTTGATGCCCAACACCAGGTCAACATCTAACTCGGTTTCGTCACTATGAAGAATATTTCCTCAATCATCAACACTGAACGGGAAGGAAAAAAAGTAAACTTTAATATAAAATTTTTATTTTTTTAATACTATTAGTGATGGGACTATATAAATTACTTTATTTACACTTCAACGTTCAGTTTTTAAAAAAAAAAGGTGTTAATTTTTATGACGTACAGTGTTCTTGCTGTGTGTCGCCACTGTGTTTTAATGAGAATTTGAGAATCGCTTCAATCTTATTGCAGGAGCCGTTCATATGGCTGTTCATATGTAGGTCGTCAGTTTGTTTGATGTGAGACCCTTTGAAGTAGCTCGCGAGATGTTTATGAGTACAGTTGTGGTGCCAAGAGGGATCACGAGGCATTTAATTAGTCAAGTGCTCGTATTTTTTGTAGAGCACCGTATAAATTAGCCTACCAGTTTATTAATTAGAAAATACTACTTTTAGTATCAGTTGAGTGCTATACAGCTCTCTAGTGTAGTGCTGACATTCAACTGGGAGAGTAATGTTGCTTTAAAATAATAGATGGTTCACAAAAAAAAAAAAAATATATATATATATATATATATATATATATATATATATATATCCATAATTAAAAATTAAATAAATAAATAAATACAAATCAAAAGAAGCAACCGCAATGATCATTGTCAGGAAGAAACTCACAGACTGATCTGGAGTAGAGTTCCTTAATGAGTGGAGCAGAGTGAGAGATTTCTTCTGCTGATTCAAAGGAGATGGTCCTCACTGCAGAACACAAGATCCAGGGGAAGAGGTTGGATCCAGATCCAACTCCTCCCACCTTACATGTGCCTAAACCTACCCGTCTCCAGAATCAGGTGTGTTTGGTAAATGAGACATGCAAGCAGTGCATTGTTAGGTCAGCTTCAGGAACATTTTTGGGAACCACTGACCTAGCGCAGGGGTGTCCAAACCTGTTCCTGGAGGGCCACTGTCCTGTAGAGTTTAGCTTCAACCCTAATTAGCCTGAGACTTGTTTTAGGCTCGCTAGACTTCCAGGCAAGTGTGTTGGAGATGGCTGATGCTAAACTCTGGATCTTATTTTTGAGGTGCCTTGTGGGATTGAATGAGTACACTCGATGTAAACTATGATTTCATACACCATGACTATTTTTGAAAGATGACAAAACTTAATGGATAAGCACCAGTGGGCTTTAAGATGACTCTTTTGCAATGATTTTGCTTACAGTAAATATATATGGGATCTGACTAGACAGTGGAGATGGTAGTGATTTAGTTATGCTCTGAGAGTTGTTTTGGTATATCAGTGTAAAAAAAAAAACAAAGAAAAAAACACAGACACAGAAACCAGACCTTAAAGCCAGACATCTCAAGCACTTTTGAGCCTGTTTCATTATGTTGATTTACAGCCGTTATCACTTAATCTGACAAAGAGCAATTGTAAATGTCTACAAAAACAAGAAAGCACAGAGTTGTAGAGGTACCATTAGCTCACTAGGTCTTTCCAGTTCCTCTTGTATCATGAGCCTGAGAACTTCAAAGCATTGGACTCAATGGCTATTTGTCTTATCTTAACGTGGGAAAAAACTAATGGAAAAAGATTTTCCCTCCATTTCTGTGGCAGATTGTTGAATGCAAAGAAAGACTGATAGGATGTAATCAAGGACAGCCCTCTTAACAGTCTCTACACTGTAAAAAATGGCTGTGTAAATTACTGTTAAAATGCTACAGTAAATATCTGTTAAATGGTTTACGGTTAATACCCTACTATATATGGTGAAATTTACTGGTTTACATGTCATTTTACAGAAGTATACACTTTTGGAAGTGAAAAAGTATAAGAAAAAAATGTCAGTGAATAACCGTGAATTGCCTTTCCCAGAATTCCCTGTGTTACATTTCAGATTTGATGTTTTTTGGTTGAAATAACCGTGTTCATTCTTAGTTTTTTTTTTCTCATGTTTCATTATTGTTTATTGCATTATTTCCGTTTCATGTGTGTTACCATGATGTTGTTTAGTATGAATGACACTGTGCACCTTCTATATATGTTATTATTTAAAATCTGCTTGTGATGGGCTTCGGTTCATGATGTGACTTTCTCATCACCACCTGCATTTGGTGGTTATCAGTGTATTACAAAGGAAAAAAAACAGATTTTAGTTCTTTAAAGGGTTAGTTCACCCAAATATTAAAATTATGTCATTAATAACTCACCTACATGTCGTTCCAAACCCCTGAGACCTCCGTTCATCTTCGGAACACAGTTTAAGATATTTTAGATTTAGTCCGAGAGCTCTCAGTCCCTCCATTGAGTGGTCTGTTGTGAGATTTCAAAACACTGCAGTTTAGTGATATCCGGTTCGCGAACGAATCACTCGATGTAACCGGATCTTCTTGAACCAGCTCACCAAATCGAACTGAATAGTTAAAAACAGTTCGCGTCTCCAATAAGCGTTAATCCACAAATGATTTAAGCTGTTAACTTTTTTAAATGTGGCTGACACTCCCGCTGAGTTCAAACAAACCAATATCCCGGAGTAATTCATTTACTCAAACAGTACACTGACTGAACTGCTGTGAAGAGAGAACTGAAGATGAACACCGAGCCGAGCCAGATAACGAACAAAAGATTGACTTGTTTTTTTTGTTGTTGTTGTTGTTGTTGTTGTTTTTTACAGTGTATCAGAATCACAAATTTATGGCCTTTTCACATTTTTAAAAACATTGCTTTGTCCTTAGCTAAGGTCCAACAAAGAGGCAGACTTTGTCAGACTGATTAAAGGAGAGATAGTGAGGTCTGGTACTCATTAACATTGTCTGCATCTGATGCCATCGGTGTCTGATCCAGGCTCTCCTGAGGAGCTGTCTGGCACCAGGCATGACACATGCAGTGGTCAAAACCTCATCAGTGGTGTGACTGCACCAGCAGAGATCTGAAGGACACCGTGCCTGGCAAATCTGCTTAAGGTTAAGACAATGTCAGCCATGTTATTATATCAAAAACATTTTCATGTTTTCATTTCACTGCCGTGTAATATCCGTTCTGAATACTGATATTTGATGTTTGTGTTTGCTGCCGATTGAGATTTTGGTATGAGGTTTAATCTTTGAATATCACAGATGTTGTCAAACATTTATCTTGTGGATACTTCCTTATTACTGTGAGTGGATGAGACAAAAGAATGAGAGAGATTTTAGTGTTTTTGTTGTAGTCGTAAGTGTCACATATGGAATTGATTTGAAGAAAGTCTGGAGGGTCTTCAAATATATTTATGAGCTATAGCACTAGTTGAATGAGTGGAGAGTGAATTTCCGTTGTTGAATGCAAATATGTTCATATTTGTTTAAAAAAAATCTGAAAGGGAAAGTTAAAAACCTAAATAGGTTTTTGATGGGGTTGTCAAAACATTTTGTCCCGGCAGGAGATTTAAAAACAAACAATCACTAGTACAAAGGACCCTTGTCCAGTTTTCCACCCACTGAGTCAGGACCATCCCAAAGCCCCATCTCTTTCATGTCAGGAATGCAGTATTCAGCAGCCATGCATTCTTGGGCATTACTTTATCATTTGCAGGTTTGCAAAAAGAAAGAGAAATTAAAGGGGATGTGGGTATTACATAAAATAGATTTAATAGAAGATAAATTTGGTCACTATTACATACTGTGAATTACTGTATGTTTAATGATTCAATCGTTTTTCTTGTTGAATCCCAGTGCCTTTTTATGTGTTTATTTTCTGTTAGGAATATCAATATCCTTCGAGTCTTTTTTTCATTGTCACCTGTATGTTGAAGATATGTGTAAAAAAAACATAAATATATAATAGCATAACTTTATTATATTTTCATATTTGAAAATGTAATCTTTTATTTATAAATTTTTTATAAATTATTTAAAATATTTTTTATACACTACTGTTCAAATATTTGTAGCGAAAAAATTTTTTTTTTATGTTTCTGGTACTCAAAAAAAAGCTGTTTTTATTTGATCAGAAACACAGTAAAAACATTAATATTATGAAATATAAGTTCAATTTAAAATTCCTTTCCTGTTTTTGTATATTTTCAAATGTAATTTATTCCTGTGATGGTAAAACAGCAGCAAAACAATTTTCAGCAGCTATAACTCAGGCTTCAGTGTGACCCTTCACATGATCCTTAAAAAGTATTCTTATATGCTGATTTGGTGTTTAAAAAACATTTGTTATTATTTTCAGGACTTATTCAGGATTTTTTAATGAATAGAATGTGTTTTTTTTATTAAACATAATGTGTCCTTGCTGAATAAAACTATTTAAAAAATCTCACTCAACCCTCATTTTTTTACTTTTTTTAAAAGGTGGTAAATTGGTACTTTTTTTATTGGAATATCCTTGCAAAAAAGGTCCAGGTTTGTTGGTTTTACAATAGTTGACTGTTACCTTCATTTGAACAAAACGCACCCCAAAACTGGGAATATAAAAGCAGATGTTGGGGTGTGTTGTGGTATATCCCATCTGTTTCTTAGCTAATACTATTATTTGCTAAATAAACACATTCCGTGGGGCTTTACGAGGATAAAGACAATCACACACTGATCAGAAAGCAACTTTGTTCTCTTTTAAACAGAAATAAGCTCTGCCCATTCCATCTGTCTGTTGGTTGGCTTTAACGTTGTCATATATTAATTATCATGATTGACAGATACATTAACTCAGCACTGAAGATGTGCAATGGACCAACATATACAGTAGCCCACATAAGCCTGTATAGATGCTTTATGCACTGTTATCATGTTTGGGTAAGTTAGTGACACATCTGTGTATGCAGCAGACTTCCTGTGTTGTGGGCCCTAGTCTGAGTGTGTGGTTAATATCAATGGGTAAGCCTGTGGAATTAGAGCAGCTGGCAGCCCATGCAGCTATTGAGAATAAGGATAAGATATAGTTAGAGGGATTGAGGCCAGTGTGTAGATTAAAGAGGGTGTTTGAGACCAGGATGCAGTGTTTACTGCAAACCCTTTAATATCTGTATGCACACCCGGAATGTCAACATATCCAACTCATCTTTTCCCACAAGTATATATGCAATTTCAGTTGAATTTTGTCTAATTTAGGCTATACTGAATTTAAAGACCCCTCTGCAGCTGTAATAGTTTCTAAGCAAAGTGTCACTCATGCTGATGGAATGAAGCTTTGAAATTGACAGTTTTGCATGCTGTCAACATTCCTTTTTCCCACAAGACGGGGTGCAAGGTGTTGATGTCATCACTAGCCACAGATGTTTTTAGTGTTCTTTATTTTTCCTTATATATATATTTTTTAATTAAGCATTAACAGTTTTTATGAATAAAATGGAAAGCAACTTGGTAATATTATTAACAGCCAATCAGTGCAATATCTTGATGAAGACAAACTAATTTTCACAATGAGCCTCAGGCCATTGTGGCTTCATTTCATGAGAAGGGATATACTTCTGTTCTACTGATTTTTTTGCCAGTTCCACAGCCAAGTTAGAGGCACAGAATGTTCATATCTTGAAGGAATATTCTATTTTTACCCCATTTTTTCCATACTAGTTACATTTGACCATACCCAGACCCTATTGCGTAATAAACAAATGGCTCCTCATTAAGATTTAGTATGACTTTTATATAATAATAAAAGATCACGGCGCTCAATATAAAAGCTCCGAATGACTGCAATGAATCACCCTATAATGTTATTGTTAAGGTTGAACCCTGATTCATGCACTCATTCTCAACTTCCTCTCCATTGTCATAAGGCAGAACCAGACAACCACCGGAAATTCCCTCGTGTACCTCTTATTAGCCCATCCCTTGTCTAATCCTGGTGCGCCTAAGGTGCAATTACATAATGTACTAATTTACAAAGAGGACCTCATCCAAAACACGGGGAATACTTGTGAAAGTTTTGAAAAATGATGAAGTCAGTTCAGGAGATTTTGATCCTTTGTGACTTAATTAAACATCTAAAATGTCTACAAATGTGTTGTATAACACCCATAGAGGAGTTTGTGATTTTCAATACATGTTTTTTTTTACTTTACTGTAACCTTAACTGGCACCTTAATGTTGTAAAGTTGGATCAGCTTATAGTCTCGTATTTATGTGCAGCATGACTTGGGTCATGGAAGGTCAAGTTGTCATACAGTCATACAGTAGGAGTCCTGAAGGAATTACATAAAATACTCCGTTTTCATCCTAAAAGAAAAGCTTCTTTCTTGAGCACTAGGTTGACAATATTCATTTAAATAACATTATTTATAAAGATAAATGTGGTCTTTAATTATTATTATTATTATTATTATTATTATTATTATTGTCTTAGCACTTAAGGATTTGAGTTTAGGTCAGCAATATAGCTGTTTTGACAAATGATAAAGTATATAGCTTCTTTGGATGTCTTGTAGAATCTCTTTTTTCTTGGTTATTATTATTAGATGATGAACCATTTTAATGTCACATTTGTTTCTCAACAGTGCCTGAAGATCTCTCATTTGAAGAGAGAGATGAACTGTCGAACATTAGACGGAGGAAAAAAGAGCTGCTAGATGACATTGAGGTATCTGCTTTAATGCAGCCATTACCATTTAGAATCATTGTTGGTCAATACACTGCATGCATTTTAAGAATATTAAGGCAGATTATCGATACACTTGAGTAACTACTTTTTCTGTTATTCTTGCAGCGATTAAAGTTTGAGATCTCAGAAGTCATGACAGAGATCGAACATTTAACGTGTGTCAGAGAGACGTATGTTTCTTTTTGTTTAACAGATTACAACCCTTTGTTTAACATTTGGATAATATTAGTTCCCTGTAAAGGGAACTTCAAATTACGTCCTCTTAGGGGACACTATGGGGAACACCTCGTCGTGAACCGTGTCTGAAGCATACTTTGAAAAACGCCAACATGTTGGCCAGCGACAGCCTCTGACGTCACTACCATCGCGAATATAAAAACGCGCCCGTAGGACCCGTCACTTATCTTCTTCATCTTCATTGACCGTTTTGTTTGAAGCGTGCATCTGAGAAACGACCGAAACGGTAAGAGCGATCTATTATTGTTATCATGGCATCCACAAGCAAGGCGTTTAAACAGTGTGTGCATCCATGTCATTGTTATTTGACACCTGATGACACACACACTCTTTGCGTCTCTTGTTTGGGCGAAGAGCACGTGCGCGATGTCCTTGAGGGGGCAATCTGCCGTGCACTGCGAGCGTTTTTCTGTGAAAAAGCTCCGCTCTCATTTGTCTCTCCTTTCGAGGACAGAGGGACAGCCATCTGGTTCCTGCGTCTCAGGACCCGGCGTTGCCGAGGCACGGAGGAGGATGAACTCGTGGTGATCACAGGTGGTTCTCGCTGAGGAGTGTAGAGAGGGACTTTCAACGAGAGTGAACTTCAGGAGGAAAATGCGATGTCATTAAGCCATTCTGATACTGAAGTTAGTGCTCTGCTGGGTTCTATCCAGAAAGAGCAGGAGATTTCTGAGAGTGGCGAAGAAGCTGAGGCTGAGCCTTCTCATTCCCCCTGCCCTGCATATGGGGAGCTGTTAGAGGTTATGGATCACGCCACGGCAAAATTAGAGTTGCCATGGATGCGTGCCAGAAAGGTAACGTCGCGAGGTCGCCTTGATGAGCGTTATTTGTCTGACCATAGCCCTCCAGCCCAGGTGAGCCGTCCATTCTTGCCTGACTTACATGCTGAAGTCGAAAAGGAATGGAAGAGGCCGTTTTCCTCTTGCATCCAACGGTTTCAGCATACGAGTTATGCTAATATCGAGGGCATGCACGAAAATGGCTATGAGAGGATGCCCCCTGTAGAAGAGATGCTGGCTAGCTATCTCTCTGACTATCATCCTCTCTTAAATCTCCCTCTTTGCCATCTAAGCCCCTCCAAGATACATCCCGCTTAATGGTAAATCATACGCAGCAGCAGGTCAGGCTGTGGCCTCGTTGCATACAATGGCAGTGCTTCAGGCTTACCAGGCTGACCTGCTGAAGGACCTGGATACAGGCGAGGGCCTTTCAGCTGACCAGGTAGCCGACCTGCGCCGCAACAGAGACCTCTCTCTTCGGGCTACCAAGCAGGTCATGGTGGTAACAGAGAGACATCTGTGGGTGAACCTGGCAGACATCGGGAGGGAAGAAAGGGTGTTTCTTCTCGATGCTCCGGTCTCGCCTTCTGAGCTTTTCGGTACCTCTGTCGAGATGGTGGTAGAAAGGTTCAGGGAGGCAAGGGCACGCTCAGCTGCCTTTAAATCCTTAATTCCATGAAGGTCCAGGTCCGAGCCTGAACAACAAAGGGGTCCTGGCCCATCTCGATCTGAGGATCGAAGATGGGCGCAGAAGGCTAGTGTCGCGGCTCGCGCTCCTCCCCCGCCTAAGGGCAAGAGGAATCGTGGGTCACGAAGAGGTAAGCAGGGTCTGAGGGATGTAATTCAGATGAGACAGCGTCCTCGTCCGGATCGGAGCGATACCTAGGAGTTACTCACTTCCTTTGGATGTTTTTAACTTCTGTTTTTATTATCCCATGCCTAATTCCCCTGTAGCCACCAGCTCTCCACCTGATCGAGGTTAGGTGGAAAGTTTCTCACATAACAGTCTCCTATCCTGGACCGATGACGTTTTTGGTGGTTCTATATTCATAGATATTCACCTTATACACCTGAAGCATTACTTCCCTCAACATGAGGGGCTGTGTGGACGTACTGTGGTTGTCAGCTAGTAGGCCTCACCAGGCCGCCCTGGAGTTGAGTTCCAAATTACCTTCAGTTTCCACTTAAGGTGGTTATCTGGTAACAGGTAGTAGGCCTCTCTAGGCCTCTCTGTAGGTGAACTCCCACATATTGTGGTTATCAGGTAGTAGGCTTCACCAGGCCTTTCTGAAGGTGAGCTCCCACATACTGTGTGTTTCCACTAAGTAGCATGGTTTTTCAGGTAGTAGGCCCCTCAAGGGCTCTCTGTAAGCGAGCTCCCATGTTTTGTGGTTGTCAGGTAGTAGGCCTCACCAGGCCTCCCTGGAGTTGAGTTCCAAATTACTTTCAGTTTCCACTTAAGGTGGTATATCCCTTTAAAGGAATCTTTTGTGATTCCAAGCCTTCAGCTCTACCCCGGGCCAAGGCCCTACAGGTAAGCTGGATATGTAGCTTAGGCCTTTGGCCATGAGGGATAATGTCATAGACAGCCGTCGAACTGTCCCAGGGGCGACTCTCGGTGAAATGGTAGAGTTGGTACTTAGTGTTTGCCATGATTCTGGCCTGCACTCCCCTCAGTATGGCGGCCTGGGTATACTGTTCCCCATAGTGTCCCCTAAGAGGACGCAGTTCGATGTTCCCTTGACAGGGAATGTCTCAGGTCACGAATGTAACCATGGTTCCCTGAGAGGGAACGAGATACTGCGTCCTCTAGCTCCCTGCCATGCTTCGGGCGCAAGCTTCACGAAGCATATGCGCGTATTTATAGTCGCGCTTGTAGTGACGTCAGAGGCTGTCGCCGGCCAACACGTTGCCGTTTTTCAAAGTATGCTTCAGACACGGGTCACAATGAGGTGTTCCCCATAGTGTCCCCTAAGAGGACGCAGTGTCTCGTTCCCTCTCAGGGAACCATGGTTACATTCGTAACCTGAGACGTTCATATTTGTTATTTTAAAAGAGAACTTTTTTGTTTTTCGCCACATTACAGCAAAAGCACTCAGAGGAACAAGCAGATTGCTGTCGGAAGAAAGAAATTCAATATGGATCCTAAAAAGGTATTATTGTTTTGATTTCTTTATTCACCATACCATATATAAAATAATGTCCACGGTCATGTGTTACATTGAGCCTAAGCAAACATCATGAAGTGGGTAACATCCTTGCAGGGAATCCAATTTCTTTTGGAGAATGATCTTCTGCAGCACACACCTGAGGACATCGCACAGTTTCTCTATAAAGGCGAAGGCTTAAACAAAACTGTCATAGGAGATTATTTAGGGGAACGGTAAGTCACATCACTCTCATTCACATAGCAAGACCAGTCTTGATATCTTTGCAAAATATATGTGCGTTGTCAGATAAGATCCCGCTCTCTCTGGAAATGACTTCCTCATTTGTAACAGCTGAAAATGACCACAAGTTTCCAAAACAATATTTAGCATATCACCCAGACTGCATGAAGGCGCCTCATCTCACCCTTACCGACAGGATTAGATATAAAACGTTATAATTGCCACCCAGTGCTACACCTATCAATATCAAGACAAATGAAAGTGTAATTGTAATTGTAAAGGTCTGAAAAACTTTAGTTGCTCAGCACTGTCCCATGATGCATGTTTACAAAAAAAGAGACTAAGCTTGATCTACAGTGTAATAGTTGTCAGATATAAAAATAGCCTTGTCTACGTAGGCATCCTGTCCAAGTTGATAAATGTTATCTTGACTATCCTAGCCTGAAGATCAATTGTACAGTCATCCATTTGATTTGGTACTAGAAAATGTGGTTATGGATAATACATAGCTATTCCTGTTAATTATATTTACGAGGAAGAGCTGGAAGCTGTAATCATTGTGTCTCTTATTAAAAGAGTTTGGAGATGTGGTTCTATCTTAGCTTGTGTAATCAGGCATGCTGTGATACATCGTTTCATTACACTTTATGTTCATATCTCTGTTTTATAAGACCCTTGTATGTATTCAAATGAGAGTTTTTATGTCTATACACCAAACGTGGTCTTAAATGATTGTTCTTGTGTGAAACCCTGTTGTAGAAAACTGAACAAATGAACAGTGACTGACTCTAAAGTGTATAAAGCCTGCACAATTTTTTGATTGACCTCTGCTAAAATGAGTGCATGTATCTCTGGAGATGGAGCCTAGAGCGAATGAGGAAATAACTATTGCTGATGAAACCTTATTTTCCCATTATTTTTAGAGATGACTTCAACATTAAGGTTTTGCAGGCCTTTGTGGAGCTTCATGAGTTTGCTGATCTCAACCTGGTGCAAGCATTGAGGTGAGATAGATGTTTTCTTCACCCTTCATTATAACAATAAACACCACTATATGCAAATGGAATAATAAGAAATGTCATCAAGCTGTAGTATTTGTATATCTAGAAATTAGCAGAAATGTCAAAGATCACTAACAATTTCAATACTTTTTGCCCAGCTAACAACAAAAGAATGTTTTGCTAACATTCCTGTACATTATGAAAATGTTATTTCTGAATATTCTCTGAATGTTCAGAATCGACAGTTTTTGAAATGTTTTAAAATTGTTTTTTCTTGGTTAGAGAATCTATTAAGGTAATGTTCCATTTTATCATTTTGCAAAATTTACTAAGTGGTAAAATGTAATTTAAGATCAGGTAACCTTAAATTAATCATCCCAGTGGTCCTATTGCCATTTGCAGAAATTCATCCGCTCCCGGTAAAAAACAACCAATCAGAGCTGCGGTCCGTAACTTCGTTTGTGTTCAAAATGTAGAAAAATATATATAATAAGCGAGTACACCATAAATCCATTTTCCAAACCGTGTTTTTAGCTTGTCCTGAATCACTAGGGTGCACCTATAATAAGTGTTTATATTCGGACTATTTTAGATTGCTTCAGGGATACCGCGGCGGAGTAACCCAGTACCTTTGTGATTCTTCATAGACATAAACAGAGAGAAGTAGTTCCGGCTACGATGTTCTTCTGCAAGACGCAAGCAGTTCTGTTTATTAACCGCTAGAGCGTCAAAAGTTACCAACTGCAGCTTTAAACTAAAAAATCTAATGGGGCAAAATGTTTAGTCATTGAAACATAATGTGAGTGACGTAAGCCATTCACTGTCTTTGCATCACTCTGTTACTTACGCTATTAAAATAAAATCATACATACTAATTTATTCCCTCAGACAAAGGTCCATCAAGTAACCATTATAATTTTAAGTGTCATTCCCTTTTCTCCCTGGCAGGCAGTTTTTGTGGAGTTTCAGACTTCCTGGTGAAGCACAGAAAATTGATCGAATGATGGAGGCCTTTGCTACTCGATATTGTCAGTGTAACCCAGGTGTCTTTCAGTCCACAGGTATGACTTTTTTCAGTAGTGACTTCTACCTGAACCCTTCTTTGTGGCCTATAAAACACCATCATATGCCTAAAGCTCTCATTCAGCATTAAAGGGTTAGTTCACCAAAAAATTTAGACTTTGGAACACAAATTAAGATTTTTTTTAATGAAATCCGAGAGCTTTCTGACTTTGCGTAGACAGCAACGCAACTACCACTTTCAAGGCCCATAATGGTAGTAAGGACATTGTTAAAACAGTCCATGTGACATCAGTGGTTCAACCTTAATTCTATGAAGCTATGAGAATTTGTGCGTTCACGAGAGTACCACAATGTTTGCGTATGGTGCTGCTGACGCAGGAGTCACGTGGACTATTTTGACGATGTCCTTATTACCTTTCTGGGCCTTGATCTTGGTAGTTGCATAATGGAATGTTTGGAATGACATGAGGGTGGGTAATTAATGATAGAATTTTTATTTTTGCATGCTGGGCAGTGTCTCTCGAATTACAGCACACTTGGAGTATCTGTAGGAAATCTGGTCCTCTGAGGGCTGAGCTTTATAACTGCAGGGATAAATAGCGGAGATGTTGGCACACACTGTTACTAGAGACTGTATAAAATGCAGCAACCCAGAAATGGACTAAAGACACTGTGCTAAAACAAAGCGCAAGGGAATAATTATTTATTCATAAACAGAGTCTGCAAATGTCCAAAGCATTAATATCCTTCTTTCAGCATGGAGTCATACATAAAGATGAAGAAAGATTAAAAACTGGCCTGTATCTTGCATCAAACTCTTTGCTTTCAAAATGTATCATTTAGAAGTCAACTAATAAAACATTAAAATGAGAAAACATAGAATCGAATGCTTAAATTGTATTTGCCATTCTGGACCTGCAGAGCTGAGTGACCGATCCAAGTTTCTGCTCTCCACAGACACGTGCTATGTTCTCTCGTTCTCCGTCATCATGCTCAACACCAGCTTGCACAATCCTAATGTCAGAGACAAGCCCACGGTGGAAAGGTTCATAACCATGAATCGGGGCATCAACGAGGGAGGAGATCTGCCTGAGGAGCTGCTCAGAGTGAGTCTCTGTGTCATACTGTGATGGAGAGAGCTGCACACTCATCACTAAGTTATGTTTGTAATGCTAAAATATGCATGTGCATATTGTGTTTTTTTCTTCTTCATAGAATTTATATGAAAGCATTAAGAATGAGCCTTTCAAAATTCCTGAAGACGATGGGAATGATCTAACTCACACATTCTTTAATCCGGACAGAGAAGGATGGCTGCTGAAACTAGGTGTGTATATCTATCTGTGTGAATGCCTGTCCATCTGCTCCGGTATCTAGCATTCTTTCACAGTTTGAAACCCATGAGTTTCCCCTTATAGACTGGATTTAATATGGTATTATCCAGCATCTTACCCAATAACTATTTTACATTATGGCTCACACAGCAGATTTGTTACTGTGACATCATTCAAAGTAATTAAAGAGCTTTTAAAAGATTTTTCAAGTGTTGATCCGGATTACATAGATAATGCTGTTATTGGCAGACCATTAAAGCTTGTTTTTTTTTTGTAGTTTAATTTTTTTTATGATTCTTTAACCATCAAATGGATTTTGGAACTACAGTAATTCTGTGTCATGCAGTGCTTTGTTATTGTCTGTTATTTGAATTGTAGGAGGAAGAGTAAAGACCTGGAAGAGGAGGTGGTTCATTCTGACAGATAACTGTCTGTATTACTTTGAATATACAACAGTAAGTACAACTGCTCCATATGTCCTGTTTGGGCAATACACAGATTTAAGATTCATCTATAAAATGTATTGATGATAGCTAGTAAGATATAGGTTAAAGGAAGTCACATAGAAGAGGAAGTGAGGGAAAAAAAGAGTAAGCAAACAGCCAAGAACACAAGCAGACACAAGCACTTCTTACCAGCTTCACATTTACAATAAAGAAACACTCCGTATAATGACTTGACGAGTACTTTCTTTCATCTATTGACGTATTTCTGAAGTTTTGGTGGAACTTTGAACCACAATTAGCTATTTGTTAGTTTCAGCTGGTATAAAGAGAGGAACATTTTCAGTTTAGAGCTTTTGATTGGACAAAAATGTGTGTAGTGCATCAGTAAGCACATGTTAAATGGGTATACATGCTGAAAATGAATATTGTGAGTGTTTATGAGTACACTAGAATATACATATATATATATATATATATATATATATATATATATATATATATATATATATATATATATATATATATATATATATATATGAATGTATATATATATATATATATATATATATATATATATATATATATGACCTCAAAGTGAATGCACTTGGATTAAAACCCAAAACACACTCCCTGTTACAACTTCCCCGCTGTGTCATCTCATCAGCAAAGTGGAAGGAAATAATGCATTTTTTCCCTAGTCGTGTGCCAGATTTAGATTAAGAGACAGACAGTAGTTGCTTAATGTGCACATAGTTAGTTCCCCTCACTTTTCTATGTCCCCATCATGTATTTCCCGTTAAAGGAAACATATTGCGGATTAAGACTAAGACTAATTGCTTTAATACGAAATAAACATAGTGGATTAATGTCTGTTACTCATATGTTCACAGGACAAGGAGCCTCGGGGGATCATTCCACTGGAGAATCTTAGTATAAGAGAGGTGGAGGAACCAAGAAAACCAGTATGTTTACTACTTCAAGCTCTCAGTTAAATGATAATCTGTAGTCAGTCTTTAAGAAGAATCCTACATTTAGTTATCCTAAGTTAGTCATCAAGAAATGAAGTTAAAGGGACCGTTTCATGCTTCAAACTTTCAGAATTGCTTTGAGCTCTACAACCCTGGTCATAAGGGACAGGTAATTAAGGCATGCAAGACAGAGTCTGATGGGAAGGTGGTGGAGGGGAATCACGTGGTTTACAGAATATCCGCACCCACGCCGGAGGAGAAAGAAGAGTGGATCAAATCCATCAAGTAAGGCTTCACCGTGTCAGCCCTCATTATTCTCTTCTCAGATAACCGATGTGTGCTGGTTGTAGGTCACACACACACACACAGATGCTCAGAAAGGAACATTGGCTTCTCTTATCATAGAACATCGCCATTGTGCTGATAAGATGAAGCGAGAGTTTCCAGTGTTTCAGACCTTTGCTGTGCACTGCAAAGAAATATCTAATTAGATATTAAGATTTGTTTTCAGATAATATATCTTGAATTTATTTATAGGGTGTATAGTTTTTTAAAGCACAATTCTAACCAAATTCTGTGAGGTTTTTACTTAAAAAAATACAACTGAATAGAGTGGATGCTAAAATCAATAATTCTTCTTCAAACTGAAAAAAATCTTAGTATCACAATTTGAATTAAATGTAATCATTTTATTTATGTTTTTACTGGAAAACAGGATAAAATATCATAGTGTGGTGCCTATATAATGTGGTGCCTATATAAACCTCACACTTCAGGGCTGACAAGACTATAATGAATTCTGAGTGACCCACATCCTCTGAAGGTTAAATGGTCTTCCCTAAAGACAAATCAGCATTTATCACTGGAGAAAGGGAAGCCAAAGACCGCTTAGTCTCTTACTGTTAACCCATGACTCTGACTTTGTTTTCCTGCCTAAAACAGACTTGATTTAACTGAAATGGAATACATATGTTCGGGTCTTATGTAGGTCTCTGAAGGCCATTTGTGTACAGTTGTTAAAAAAAACTGGCACTGTAGGCGTCTATGTAAGTGTCTAGTTAACACATGTCCTCTGACTCAGCTGGAATTGTGGAACTGCTCTGTGGTCAGTTTAGCCTGGAGTTTTACATCAAAAGCTGCCTCAGCATGTCCTGTGGGACTGCCAAAAACTCTGTGCCACCCAACCCCTACATAAAAGAACCCTGAATCGTTTTATAATCAGGTCGACTGCTTCCAGAAAATACTGTTATTGTTTTATGTGTGTGTATATTTTTATGCTGTGATTGTACAGTTTCTGTTTTATTGTTGTTATCCTACAGGGCAAGCATTAGCAGGGATCCTTTCTATGACATGTTGGCTACTAGGAAACGGCGAGTGGCCACTAAAAAGTGAGCCATAGACCTTTCGAGTTCGGGCTTAATAATCACTCTTCAAGTGGAAACCTTCACATGAGATCCCGGACGTTGCAAGAGGCGACAAACAGAGACATGAGCTCTCTGAGGATAAAGAAGGACAAGATTTTAAAAAAATGATGCGGTCTGTAGGTCCTGATGTAATGTAAGGGGTGTGTACTAAATATTTCTCTCCAAATGGATTGTATGGGGGAAACATTATGGTGATAATGCAATTATATGCTGAATGTGTGTTTGTAAGAAAGAACTTTGCTTTAAGAGTGATGAATGATTCGGCTATGCTACAGTATCTGCTTAATTTCATGTGAAAATCTGCATTAATTTCGGTCTATTATAGAGTAAGTAGCGCCCCCCGCTGCTTACAACAGTAACTGATATCGCAAATTTCCAGGTAATGTTATGGAGATGTTCTCAAGTCAAAATCCAAATTTAAGCTCTGGTAATGTTTAGATGTGGATGAAATCTATATAAAATATACCAGACTGCTGGTGATGTAAATTCATAAGTAGTCTATGGATACAGAAAATAGATCGATATGGCAGGGATCCATGCTGAATAATTTTAGTGCTATATGTTAATTCAACTATTGTCTTAATTGCATCAGTAGTTTTAAATGACTTTATTTTGTCAGTTGTGACTTTATTATGTGTCTTATCATTTTAATCCAAATCAGCCGGACTGGTTGCATTAATTGGAAGAAAAAAATATTAATACTATATTTATTATGTTTCTAAGGTCCTTGATAGGCCTAGTATTATATAAAATACTGTAAAAATCAATTTCTGACGTTCTCTTAATATGCTAATATTATATGATGACTTTTTAAGAATGCAAACTCTATACTCTACACACATTTGTATTCACCTTTTTATTTAAATGGTTGCTAATATAAGTGTTTTGTCGTATTTATGTAATAATGACAATGTTAACTGAACCTAATTTTTTTTTTTTACCATTTTTGCAAACACACACACACACACACAAATAATATCACAAAAGCCATAATTATTTTTTTATTATTTGAACTATTTTAGAAACTCCATGGATCTAAAATGGATGTATATGCAATTTTTGTATACAGCTATTCAGCTGAGATATTTTAAGTGAAGGCTGTATAGCTCTGTAAACATGAAACTCATTATTTCTCATAGTTTATTGCAAAGTGTAATGGAAATACTCATAGATACACTGCGAAAAGATTAATCAATATGATTTAAATTAACCACAGTCCACTGTCATTACTGTGCAGTTCCATGTAGGACAGCAATACTAATCATAGTGAAATATAGAGAATACGATTTATGACAAATTCATCAAACAATGAGGCCCTCTTTTCTAGGTTTACCAGTTAAGACAGACAAAACCATAGCGATGCACAACCAAACTCAGCTTAAAATCGAATACCTGCATAATTTCATTTAAAGTTTTAGGATATTACTATTATAGTTAATATAAATAAAAAAATGTCACTATTATTCTGCTCAACATTTCTATGGTAAATATGCAGCATGCTCTGAAGACTGTATTTCCGAACCCTGTGTGTGTCAGTAAATAGTAATTCAGATATCTCGGATGAAACAGATTTGTCATTACTGTCAATGAAGCCTTTGGCACTGACCTAATAAAACATTTTTATGTTGAGATTCTGCAAAGATTTGACTTCATTAAGGACACAGAGAAGTGAGCTTTCTGTCCTGTCCTCATCTCACTGTAACAGGTATCACTGCAGGCCTCCACCCCAATTTTACTCTACTACCTAATTGTGGCTCTTCCCACTTTTAAGTTTCCAGGCTACAGTGCATATCCTGTACTTGGAAAAATGAGGTGGTGTACAGAAATGGTAAATGCTGTAATTATACCATTGTTTTTTCTCTCTCTCTCTCTCCAAGCAACATTCAGTGTCCTCTACTAATATTTGTATAGTTAGTATACCGGTGCCAATGGATTGGAAAATGTTGTTACCGTTTATCCTTTCATTTATTCAAAACACTCACAAAAATCATAGCCAAACGAATAATAAATATTTTCTTCAACCTATTTTTGTCGAGATAAGCGTTCTGAGTCTTTTTGAAGAACGTGGTAAGGGATGCCATCATTTTACATCTATAAATCACTAAACGAACCATTTTTCTCAAATGAATAACAGATCCCAATATTAGCTGAGGGAATTAATTCTTTTTTCCCTTTTCTTTCTCTTGTACTTAGGGAGCCATGTTGCATTAGTAATAAAAAAAAGTTGAAGTATTTTGAATGTTATTGCTTTGCAAGTACTGTGCACTCTAGTCTAGTAATTAATAATTTCTGCAGTTCTACATTAAGCCGCTTTCATTATGTTTTTTGTTTTTTTTTGTCGTATTTTAGATGTAAATAAATGACCATTACAGCATGGTTTGCTGGTGTATAGGGCAAAGGCAAATTAAAGTCTGTCTTAAGCTGTTACGATTACTGAAATATAGCTGAAACTATAAGTGCTGCACTTTGACATCAACTAAGATATTTTTCACAGAACAAAACAAATCTCACAAGTCATTCTTTATATGTAAAAAGGAAACCCCGCCCTTTACAAAACCAAACACTTCCCATCTTCACATAAGTTCATTCACTCCAACAAAACTTTGTAAACATAGTGAGAGAAAAATTACAATTTCAGACATTAAGGCCGTTTCCTCTCACTCAACATATTGTACACTGTATACATTTTCTTTGACATGCTACAGTAAAATGAAGCTGAATAACCATTTTCATGTCTGTTTCATTTTGCTGAAGAAGAAGAAAAAAAAAAAAGTTGACAAATGTTCAGAGAATATGGTCTACATTACGAGTGGCTTTACAGAAAGTGTCTCTATTGAACTCCTGATACAGGACCAAAAACAAACAACTGATAGTACAGTTCAACTTAAATTCACAGTATTATCTTGTCTAAAATCAAAGTGGATTCAAGAAAACAAAACAATGAAAATTAAAAACAAAAAAGATGCAATGAACTTGCATTCTAGATAGGTTTGAGGAATTTCAGAGAGAGTAATACAGTGAGATGCTAAAAAGAGAGGTACAAGAGACAGCAAAGCAAACATCTTATGTCCTCAAGTGTGTCCAGGTTAACTGTGATGTAAGTGCACATGTAGCATTAGCAAAGGCTGCTCCTTTGAGACCGTTCTCTCAACCGATATGTGAAAATGGTGACATCATAACTTGAAGCCAAGAGACAAGCAGTCTTTCTCCGCCGATGCAGCATATAAATGTTCTTTTCGTTCCCAAGTTCGATTCCTTAAAGGGAGCGCTTGTCTCATCTTCACAAGTGAGAAAATCCTGAGTCTGTATGTCTGAGCAGCAATTCTGATGTTAAGCTCCAGGCTTTTGTTTTAATCGCATATATTAACTTCATATAGAATTCTTTTTTTTTCCATGATCAAAAGTTCATTTATGTACAGTGTACTTAAAAATCCATAGCCTTAAAAATAAAGAAAAACGAAAAAGACAAAATAATGAAACTTTAAAAATCATCTCGTGGTAAAAATACAATATGTTCTAAATGTTAAGCACCATGTCAGGGACTGTAGCTGTAGATTTTGTTTTTCACATGCTTGCATGGGAGGTTTTCAGAGTCTTCAAATAAAGAGAGAGGGAACGAGACAATTAGAGCTGAGCTTATTTTGTTTCAAAAACAAAAAACAAAAAATTCTTACCTTAGGTGTGATCAAGAAATCACCTTCCCTTTAGTGAGGATGTGTGGCTTTCTGTGAAAACCAGAGATCAGTCAGTGCAACTAAAACAACCATAAAAAACAAAACGAAAATGTATATATATTGCAAGAAAAATAAACTCATTTTTTAATTTAATAATTGTATATTTGTTTTATTACTTTATACTCACTTCAACATCTGTAAGGGTCCTGTGACAAACCCCGTCCACATCTCCATTTCCATTTGAGAGTTTCTTTGTGCCGTTGATACTGGTAGAATGATCAGAATATTTGTATTTGTCTTTATCCATCCCAGTGTGCTCAATTCCACTTCCACTGTAACAGCCCAGGCCATTAGCTAAAGAAAAAAAAAACATTACACAAAAGGCATTAGTTAATTTTTTTCCCCTCAAAATGACATGTGAATGTGTAATACTGTGCCAAGATCAAAAGTGTGATTGTGGATGTATGCCTGAGGAGGGTTTGGTAAAATCCAGATTGTAAGTATGTAATCTGTTACTGGCAAACCAGTTGAACCAATTTAATGCTGTATGAATCTGAAGATACCATCAGCTTACTTAAACATTTCAGTGTTAACACTGCTATCTGAAAGAGACTACTAAGCTTTGACTCATGCAATGTAAAAAGTCACAAAGATAAACCATATCACTCAAAAGGCCCCATTTATATCTTCTGTATGAAACACAAAACACTTTTTTTTTCTGGCACATGATGGAAAAAAGACACCATGGGATCTTGTAATATTCACTTAAATTAAAAAGCACCTCAACATACAACTTACATAATTACTACTAAATAATGCAAACTATAAACTATACTACTTAATAAGCATGCGTAATATTTAAACAGTATTCAGAAGTGTTCACCGGAAATTTTTTTAGGGGTAAATGTGTTTAGCTGCCATGAAAATGTCCCCACAATGCAAATGTTAAATTCATGCAATGTTTTTTTTCTCCATTTGATTTCAATGTGAAGTGATCTATAATTATGCAAAAGTACGCTATTGCCTGAAGCATGCTTTGCTTCTTTGTTTTGTCCAAAAAGACATCAAATCTAAGCTGTTAAATATTAAGTACCTTTGTGTCCATTGAGCTGTTGCTGGTCCTCCATATGGTCTCGGTGGACATTGTAAAGAGACTCAGAGCTGTGGTGCAGACTTCCTTTCTCTGCACCATTCCTAGTTCTAGAATCTTGCTCTTCCCGCCTCGGAGTGACATCTCTCCTAGTATGAGGCCTCTCCTCATCCTCCCTCCTCTTCTTTTTCTTTTTCTTCTTTTTATGTCTCTTGAAGCTGCTATCCTCAATGCCCTCAGATGGGTCCTTCTCTGAGTGCCTGTAAGTGGAATGCCACAATGAGCATGTTTCCATGCACACCAGTAAGCTGATAACTCACAAATCAGCTTATTAAAATAACCAGTTTTCTCTTTTTACATGCACATCAGTAACCTGATATCGGTGTTTACAACTTCATTAATAAATCGGGTTATTTCCTTGTAGTGATGTCAAAATATAATAATTTCCATATGTGACTCGAGCGTTTCATACATTTGTCAGTTGTGATGTTAAAGCTTGCAACATGTCAGAGGGAAACTTAAAGCTATAAATACAGCATTTTGACTGAACCACTTCTACTTCTGCTGCATGAGATGAGAACACCTTTATCATCTTCAGAGTCATAAAAGTGTCTGCTTGTGTGATATGTCTTTCTTTACTGCAAGAATTTTTCTCTGTCTAGATGTGCTTAAATCTGCACTAATGTTTCAGGTTACTTATGTAACCATGGTTCCATGAGTAGGGAACAAGACACTGCGTTCTCTAGGGGTCGCTATGGGGTAGCACCTTCAGTGTGACAGCTGTCTGAAGCATTTATCTAAGCTCCACTCACAGAGTCTCTTTAGTAAAGGTGAGCTGTACTTCAGTACAGAAGCAGCAGGCAATCTTAAAACAGGAGGCATTTTCTGTGAGTAAAGTTTATGAATTAAACATCACTCTGATGCTATTCTGTACGAAAACAGCCAATATATTTTTAAACATATTTCAGCTGAAAATTAAGTAAACCATTGGTTTGGTTATGTGTAGCCTCAAGCTCAATGACAATAACATTGGTTGGCGACTGCCCACGACATCACTACCGGTGCGAATATAGTATAAATAGACAACAGGAGAACACATTATCTGCTTCTACGTCTGAAGCTTGTGTCCGAAGCATGGCAGGAAACCTAGAAGATGCAGTGTCTCGTTAGATAGGTAATGGTTACATAAGTAACCCGAGACATTCCCTTTCAAGGGAACTTCGAACTGCGTTCACTAGGGGTGCTATGGCGAACAGTATAGCCATGCCACCATGATAAGGGGAGAGCATGCCAGAAAACTACGGCGAGCACTAAGTACCAACTCTACCATAGTCATTGGAGTTGCCCCTGGGATGTTAGACAGCTGTCAGTGACATTATCCCCTATGGCCAAAGGCCTAGGCTACATATCCCAAAAACTAACCTGTTAGGGTCAGACTCCTGGGCCCAGGGTAGAGCTAAAGGCTTAAAATCAGGAATAGATTCCTTTAAGGTGATACGACCAAGTGCCTAGAGTCATACTAGGTCTTGTCCTGTCACCCAGGAGGCTACTGCTTGCTCTGCATGAGCTTGCTCAAGAAACAGTGACTACGTTTACATGAAGCCAATAACCCATTCAAAACCGGAATATTAGCAATAACCCGGTTGCGCACGGGCATGTAAAAACCGGGATATTATACCTGGGGTACTCCTTTTCTAACCCGAATATTTGGTCTTGTAAACGCGTTTCAGCATATCCCCATCAAAATGTGTGTTCTGCGCATGTTCTATTCACAAGGAATCTTGGTCTTTTGAGTAGAGAAAAAAACCCGCGTGCAGTATAGCGGAAGTAAACAAGTCGAGGTTAACATGGCGAGACGCAGCACAGCACCACACTTTTGGAGCGAGGAGGAGACCAATTTTGTTGTTGTTGTTGTCTTTGGATACAGGAAGAAGAATCGGAAATGACGCATATGTTAATGTTGTCTGTAGGTCCAAACGCTAACCGTACGTCGCCATTTACATCGGGATATTGGCGACTGATTACACATTCCATGTATACAGGAGTAACTCTCTCTGCTCATGCATGTAAACGGGTTATCCCGAATGTTTCAGAAACCCGAATAGTGACCTTAACCCGACCATAACCCAAATTGTAACACCCTGTTAAAGTAGGTATCCTGAGGATACAAGGTGGAGCGGTGCCCTAGGTGGAACCAGGGCTTAATCAACTCAAGAAAGGGCACAAAGTCACCTTGTGTAGCCTTTACCATACAGGATCTTAGAAAGAACACAAATACTTAGTGTGCACTAGGGCTTGAAAACGCAAAAGAAATGAAATCCATTCACTCAGAGCAGAATCAATATTTTAACGTTTCTGTTCCTGCATTCCTCTGATTTTATTACTGTTCCAAAACCGGTTCGGGTGGAAGAGATACCGGTTAATACCGTTATTTTTTAAAAACAATATTCTTTGCCTATAATGCCTAATAATATTAATAATAATAATAATATAATAATAAAGTACAGCTCTTTCTTTACTCAAAAAGAAAATGAGAAAAATAGAGCTCTAACCGCTGCGCTTAGTCACAGCCAATACAGCATAATCTTTTCTAGATTTTGGCTAACTATAAGCTACTAAAAAAAAAATCATTCAACACTTTAAAGACATCAAAGTATTTTTAAGATATTTAAAAATGTTTGCTGCATTGTTAATTTTTTTTTATAAGATTGCGTTTTGAGTGTGAAAAATTTAAAATTTAATTAAGTGGCGGCTCACATCGCATTTTAATAGCCCTATTAATTTCCGAAATAATGAAGGCTAAAATGCCTGTAGTCTAAAGCAAAATGTAGAAGCACAAAGGAGGGTTTTCCACAGAAACACCCTCTTACCTCAGGGAACACAGTGTAATCCATCCCACTCCATAGAGGGGTGATTATAGGTTCAACCCTAAGGGGCAGTGTGATGGTGAGGATCCACAGGCCCAATCGTTTGTAAAGCACTGAGCTCGTCAACACGTCAGTGAGAGGAGCTCTAGCTCAGACAATGTGCATGAAAGTTAAGGAATGATTCAAATTTCTGAAGACCTCTCGGGGGAGAAAATATGTAGTTCGCACCTGGCCAGAGGATAGGGAGCATGTCACGTAGCATGTGCTCAGAAGAGTACTAGCCCACACGAAGGACCCACAGGCTGGGAGACCAAGCCAATGATTAGGGCTATTACCAGCCTAGAACCAGAAACGATGAGTGAACCATCACTGTAATCGATCAGCAGCAGGATGTCCTGACTTAGCAGGTGAGTCAACCTAAAGTCAGAAAAACAGAACAGGTCCTAGCAGCGCTGCAGAGAAAGGCTAGCATCAAATTCACAAGAACCAGCAGTAGAAAATGGATCGTACTCACTAACCATGACTCCCGTGCTTGACTCATGATATAGGCTGAAGGCAAAGTCTGAAGCCTGGATAACTCACCGAATGAATGATATAAAAGGCAGCTGAGCACATCTTGGCCTCCTTAAACCTCATGACCACAGTCTCGATGGATGTGCCGAAAAGCTCAGAAGGGGATCCTGGCGCATCAAAGAAGAATGCCCTTCTCTTTCAAGCCGATAACCACCAGACTCACCCACAGATGTCTCTCTATAACCACCATGGCTGCCGTTTTTTTGGATCTGCCAATGGAGAGCAGATCAATGGTGTGACGCAACTCTGCCACCTCTTCAGGGGATAGACCCTGCCTTTATCCAGGTCTTTCAGCAGATTACCCTGAAAAGCCTGAAGCACCACCATGGTGTGCAACGAGACTGCCGCCTGACCTGCTACCACCTTAAGAGAAGATGTCTCCCCCATGGAGAGATAGCAGGCCAGCATTTCTTCAACAGGTGGCATCTTTACATAACCATTCTCCCGCATTCCTTCGATGTTGGCATAACTAGTATGCCAGAATCTGTGGATGTGGGACAAGAATGGATTTTTCTTTTTCAAGCTGAAGTGCAGTATTAATGTGGCTATCTGAGAAGGACATGACCTAAACCATCTGTCCAAAAACTGCAGACAGTTCCATACTACACATTTCCTATATAAACAAAAAGGAAATTACTGATAGGGAGAAATTCCCGTGAAGTCTTTCCATGTTCTCATCACTACGCAACGCACAGCTCGCATTCAGCTCCCACGGGAGCTAAACACACTCTGCCCAACTACTAGATTACAATGAAAACTGCTGCCGCTAATGCGTCGCTATTCCCAAGAGAGGAGAACGCACTCATGCAAATGCTATCTACAAACTGTGGTAAATGGTGAAATACTCACATCCCTCTCAGTAGCAGCACAGGCCATCTCCTCGTGAGACGAGGAAGAAATAAGCACAAGAAATAAGCAATGAATGCAGAGTGCTGTGTGAAACTGCAGGCATCTGAGAAAAGCCTCTGGCGAGAAACATGCAGTCCTAGTCATGTTAAGCTTAACGCTAATGTAAGCAAATGGTCAGTTTGAAGCCTGGCGCCCATTTATACTATAGTTGCACCGATAGTGATGTAGTGGGCTGTGGCCAGCCAATGTTATTTTCGCTTTTAGATATATGCTTCAGACATGAGTCACACTGAAAGTGCTCCCCCATTGGACCTCTAGAGTACGCAGTTCAAAGTTCCCTTGAAAGGGAACCATACGTTCCTGTCACATATTACACACACTTCAATAAACCGCTAGAAAAGAAGGTTATGGCATTTACATGCCGTGCAAATTCAAAGTTAGAGCAAAACTACCTGTGTCAACCGATTTATGCTTACACCGTTTATGACCTTACTCAGATAAAAGAAAACGAGTTACCACGTTTACATAACCACATGTGTTTTAGGCTTATTAAGCATAATTGGCTTAAGAATGTGCATGTAAACACGCTCAATGATAATTTGACTGGCCTAGTCTTTTTTCAATGGTTTTAAATCCAGTCAAATATTAAATGGTCAATTTTTCAAACAAAACTTTTAAAGCAGCTGTTAAAATACTTTATAGAAATTATGGTTGCACTTTATTTTACAGTACGTGTACTAACATGTACTTATATAATGTACTTACAGTGTATTTATCTAAGAAAGTTCTGGTAACACAAGGTAACTACATGGGGTAGGGTTAGGTTTAGGGGTAGGTTCAGGGTTAGTACCTAGTTATTACATAGTTACTGTAATTACTATAATAAGTACATAGTATGTACATGAGGAACAGGACTGTAAAATAAAGTGCTACCAAAATTATAATACAAGACCACTTAAGATTTTATTGAATAAATCTATTAATGCAAAGCAAAAGAAAGCAGTAACAATGTATTCAAGTAAAAAATTACTCACCTGTGCTTTTCTTTGTTTCTCTTTTTCTTTTTGTATTTCTTCACTCTGCACTCATCAGAGCTTTGTCTTGCATCAGCTGATGGACTGCGTTTCCGCTTGTAATGTCCTGGCAGTGGGCTGACAGAACGTGGAGATGAGGGTCTTACTTTTGAACCATTCACTGTATGGGACATCCTTCCAAAGCCACCATCCACCCCACGATGGCTATGACTGGAATATCCATCCCGGTTATGTCCAGAAGGACGATAAGAGTCACTCACAAATCTCCTATCTCTACTTCGGTCCCGTTCCTCTCTGGGTCTTCTTTGGGAATGGTGGTGCTCTCGACGGTGATGTGAGAATCTGTCCCAGTGATCTCTGTGATGCCGGTCTCTACTGGTGGAACGCTCTCTAAAGGGACGAGGACCGTGATAGCTATGACCATAGCGACTTCGGCTTCTTTCGTTGTATTCCCTATAGTGTCTGTACCGGTCCCTATCTTTGACAGTTGAAGAAAAGTGTGGGCGATCTAAGACCCTATTCCGGTCCTCACTCCGTCTATCTCCAGAGCCAAACTTGTCTAAGTGTGATGGCTTTGACTCTTTGCTTTCTCCTTCACTGCACCTAAACTCTTCCTTTAACCTGTGTGGACTTGTGTAACCATCACCAACATGGAGGCTGAGACTATTGTTGCCCTGAAGACCTGACATGCCAGCCTCTGCATGGGTATCATGGCCCTGAATTGGCTCATCTTTTGAAGCGGTCTGGGCATGAAGATCAGTGTCCGCAGTCTTTGAGACCAATGATACATCAGATGAAGATGCAGACTGTACCTTTGTAGCAAACTGAGAAGACTCTGAAGAAGGGTTCATCCTTTTACTTGAAGGTGAGAAACATGGCTGGCCAACAGTACTTGATGGTTTGGAGCTGCTGGATGGATAAATAAATTAATTAATGAAGAAAACTCAAAGACAATTTAGTACTTGCCAATTCTAAAAACGAATAACTAGGTATAAACTGATATTAAAGTTAGGGCTGATACTGTTAAGCATTTTTTTCATAAATGGCCCATAGGCTGTAACCTAAAAAAATGTTTTACATTTTAAATTTCTAAAAGGCTAATAATACTGTGTCACGATTTGAGTGACCAGCCCATAAAACAGAACACCAAGTCGCATATTAACATACAGACCAACATGTTAACAAAAAAAAAGGAGAGAGAGAGCGCACACAACATCCATTGTGTAAACAATTTAAAACTTGAAGCAATAGCTACAAACACACTATTGCTCCACTGTAAACAGTTCAGGTACTTCATTACACACCTCAGACCACTTCCTCATCACTTCTAACATAGCACACACTCCTCCATAGGTCACAATTTGGTGTAACCTACACTCCAGTCTCTCCCTCTCACCTATCCTCTATGGCTTCATCCTCACTTCCTTTACCCTCTCAGTTTTCAGCACTGGACACAAACCGTGCTACTGACACTATCTGCTCCAACATCTTGCTTAGACAACTTTTGCCCCCTTTCATCCAGACAAGCATGTAACACCCCCTCTGCCCCTGGTTGTCAGATGTTCTCCGTGAACATCGGGCTGCAGAGAGGAAATTGTGCAAATTAAACTCAACCAACCTTATTGTGCATCAGTCACTCCTCTCTTCCTTCTCTGTACATGTCTCCAGTGCTAAAACGACATACTACAACAACAAAATCAACAACTGTTGTTACTCTCGCACACTTTGCAAAACTTTGTCTTCTTTTCTCTGTACTCCTCCCCCTTCTCCTTCATCAACTCTTACAGCTGATGACTGCAATATTCTTCATAAATAAAACAAGAAACATCAATGACTAATTCTCCACACCACAAACAGATGATAACTTCATTATTATTACTTCATTAGTTATCCCTACTGCTTAAGAAATCTTCTCTAAATCTAGCATTTTTAGAAAACTACAGACTGGTACCCTTCTTCCGTTCATTGCAAAAATACTCGAAGGAGTTGTGTTCAACCAACTCTCTATGTTCCTTGCACATAACAACCTCTTGGACCAATCTGGCTTCAAAAGTGGCCACTCGACTGAGACTGTACTGCTCTTGGTTACTGAAGCCCTGAGACTGACAAGATGTTTTCAAATCTTAAATACTCATCTTGCTGGATCTGTCTGCTGCTTTTGATACAGTTAACCACCAGATCCTCCTGTATACCCTCATAAAAATGGGCATCTCGGGAACCGCACTCCAATGGTTCAAGTCTTACCTCAAGTCTTTCATGGTGTCTTGGAGGGGTGAAGTTTCTAAGTCACAACTTCTTGCTACTGGGGTTCCTCGAGGCTCAGTGCTTGGACCTCTTCTCTTCTCCATCTACATGTCATTATTAAGATCTGTCATTCAGAAGCATGGCTTTTCTTATCACTGCTATGCTGATGACACTCAACTCTACTTCTCATTCCAACAAGATGATCCAACGGTAGCTGGTCGCACTGCAGCCTGTCTGAGAGACATTTCTAGCTGGATGAAGGACCATCACCTTCAACGCAACCTTGCTAAGACAAAAATGCTTATGGTCTCAGCCAACCCAGCACTTCATCACAGCTTTGCTATACAGATGGGTTTGTCAACCACAACTCGTTCCAGGACAGCCAGGAAGCTTGGAATTCAGATGTGTTTGTTTATTTCTTTCTTAACACCAATACAGCATCTATGGTTATATTCATGTCCAGAACCAGTTGATCCTGGTCTTTACAAACATGTCTGGGGACAATTTTAGAATGTTCAATCAACCTAACCTGCATGTCTTTGGGCTGTGGGAGGAAACCAGAGCACCCAGCGTAAACCCACACAGGCATAGGGCTGGGTACCGAACTTCGATGCCTTTATGGTATCGAACGAAAAACTTCGTTCTCGGTGCCAAAGTTCGGTTCCAAAAACAAGTGGCCGGATATTTTTTTTTTTTTTGCCAAGCGGCTGTGTCTGTGTGAGCTTGTAGCATATGTGCATGTAAAGACCTAAATTCGCCGTGATTGGCTGTCCACCACCACGTGACGCGACGGGGAGCATTTCTGAAGATACTCGCAGTCACACAACACAACTGTAGTTGTTTTTTTCTCAAAACGTTTCCGTTTTACAATGACAAAGAGGTCTAAAGTGTGGCTACACTTTATAAAAGTGGATGCCGAGTCAGCAAAGTGCAACATATGCGATAAGAGTATTGCAACCAAAGCCGGTGTTAATGGGGCATTTGTTTGGATGAGTGTTTTGCCCTCCCTCTCTGTTTAGTTTGGTCTACTCCATTGTGTATCTTGAAACACACCCCCTTTCATGTCGTCTAAAAAAACAGAAAGAGAGAGACAGATTTATCCGTCCGGTACAGCGAATTTCTCTGAGCAGCAGGCCACTGTATACGTTCACTTAAAACATAACCGACTGTGTTTACGAGAATACTTGCAGAGACAATTATTTTGATATAATTGTGTGTGTATGTGTTCATTCAGAAGTTATGATACGCGAAAGATGAATTCATTCTCTGTACGCGCATTTTCTGAAATGCTGCTTGCAGTGCTTGCTTTCAATGAGTGAGCGAAAGCTCCGAACGCGTGCAAATTGTTTAAAACGCTTGAATCAGCAATATTTAGAAACAAGTGCAACCAGCATTTCAGAAACGTTGCAATTGTTGTGTGACTTGAACTGTAAAGCACATAAAGCTGTCGTTTGAGTTTATAAACTTCTATTTCATGCATGATTCGTATGGATCTTCTAGAAGAATGTTTGTGTCTTGATGAGCATGTATTGCTCACTAGGAGTCGCTAAATGAACAGCTGCTGTTCTTTTTTTTTCTTCTTTTTTTTGTTCAACGGTGGATCAGTTGCCCTATTGGTTAAAATCCCCAAACTGTTTACTTAAATATTAAATTAATAAAAGACATCAAAACAGGGGCGTTTGCGTTATGATGTGGTGGGCTGCTGTGGGCCAGAAGGTCCAGGGCCACTTTTTGGTCCCAGTCCGCCCCTGAATGGCACACCCCTATCCAAAAAGCACAACCGGTTGTATTAATAATGTTATCCTGAGCGTGAAGTGTTACCAGAATTTGTTTTAATTAAGGTGAAAAATAAAAGTTTTGTGTTTAATGTATTTGTGTTGATGTTGAAATGGATTTTAAAACATATGGTATCGAAAAAAGTATCGTTAGGAACCGGTATCGAAACTGAGGTATCGAAATTGGCACCGGATCGAAAGATTTTGAACAATACCCAGCCCTACACAGACACAGGAAGAACATGCCCTTTGAGTTGTGATCAATGCTCAGTTAAGCTTCACAGACCATATTGCTACAATGGCCCAGTCCTGCAGATTTGCCTTACAGAACATTCAGAAGATTAGACCCTTCCTATCAGAGCAAGCTGCACAACTCATCGTCCAAGCTCTTGTTCTCTCCAGACTGGACTATTGTAATGCTCTCTTGTTGGGCCTTCCACATGTACTATCCAGCCTCTGCAACCGATCCTGAATGTACAAGTGAGAATGGTCTTCAAGGCGAAAAAGCTCACATTACAC